>NC_063189.1:49509524-49866468 GCF_017589495.1 Alosa alosa | reverse complement strand
ACCAGTTATTTCCACATGAGGATATTAAGTTTCCCAGTTTCCCACCAGTTATTTCCACATGAGGATATGCAGTTTCCCAGTTTCCCACCAGTTATTTCAACAAGAGGATATTAAGTTTCCCAGTTTCCCACCAGTTATTTCCACGTGAGGATATGCAGTTTCCTACCAGTTATTTCCACATGAGGATATTAAGTTTCCCAGTTTCCCACCAGTTATTTCCACATGATGATATTAAGTTTCCCAGTTTCCCACCAGTTATTTCAACATGAGAATATTAAGTTTCCCGCCAGTTATTTCAACATGAGGATATTAAGTTTCCCAGTTTCCCACCAGTTATTTCCACGTGAGGATATGCAGTTTCCCACCAGTTATTTCTACATGAGGATATTAAGTTTCCCAGTTTCCCAGTTTCCCACCAGTTATTTCCACGTGAGGATATGCAGTTTCCTACCAGTTATTTCCACATGAGGATATGCAGTTTCCCAGTTTCCCACCAGTTATTTCCACATGAGGATATGCAGTTTCCCAGTTTCCCACCAGTTATTTCCACATGAGGATATGCAGTTTCCTACCAGTTATTTCCACATGAGGATATTAAGTTTCCCAGTTTCCCACCAGTTATTTCCATGTGAGGATATGCAGTTTCCTACCAGTTATTTCCACATGAGGATATGCAGTTTCCCAGTTTCCCACCAGTTATTTTCACATGAGGATATGCAGTTTCCTACCAGTTATTTCCACATGAGGATATTAAATTTCCCTAAGTTCCCTATTTTCTAAGTTGCGTTCTCTTACATGAAATTAGTTGAGCGATATTTTTACTCCTCTCAATATGTAGTTGTAGAAAACAAGATGTGAAATCACGGATTCTGTCAGAAATGTAGTGCTAATTAACGTATTGCCTCTCCTCGGGTTGTTACCTCATGGGCAGTTTGTAGTGAACTGTTTTACCTTGCTAACTTCTAAATGACAAATATCAGACGTGCTTGTCTCAACATTTTCTAAGATGGCATGACTTGATATTCTACTCTTCTCAATATGTAGTTTTATAGAAAACATGATGTGTATGTGCACACGCACACATCTGTAGTTTTGTGATTTTATTTTTTTAATTAATAAATGTATTACATTTGTATGATTTTACTGTTGTTTCAGATGGAGGATGACAAGACCTACACAGACCTCCTTTGCAGGCCTGAAGAGGTAGCTGACTGCTGATGAGCTTAGCTCACAATGTTGAAGACCATGTGAGGGATGGAGGAAGAAGGTATAGATTTAGGTGGCGTCGCGTGAGGGTGGTGTAGACTGCCACTAAAACACTGAAATAGACTTGTTATGTTGATTTTTATGTTGTTGTCCCAGGCATATGTGGTTTTACCAACCGGAACGGGTGGGAGGTTGTGTTTAGTAGGCCGTCGTATGCAAACACACAGTGCAGGGGCATGGGACGAAGAGACCCCAGAAGAGTTTCACAGTTTTCTGGGATTGATCATTGACATGGGACTTCACTTCCCTCCCTAATATCCATTGCTACTGGGGAACCAAGTCTCCAATGAGAAATACATATTGTGTACACTTTTTCTCCATTGACATTGCTGTTTCAGTAGTTTCTTATTATTTCAAGTTTGGCAATGCAGAATCTGGTGTTGAACCTAGGTTTGGTAGCTACAGCCAGAAAGACTTTGGCGAAAATCTATCACAACAGCTGGCAGGCATTTCCGTCAAAATTTAAGCCTCGCCTTCAGCTGCTCCAACTACTACTCTGTCGTCTTTTCATCAACTACATATTCCTGTACAGCAGGAGCCAAAGAAAAATTGTTGGCTTTGTTATAAAAACAATACATAATAACACTAAAGTAGCTTGTATGGCCTGGAGTTTAGCGGTAGGTGACTGCTTTTTTGGTAAACAAAATTGCTGTCAGATTTGGCATTCTACAGAAGGGGATGCATTTCGTTATGAGTCATAGGTCTTCTGTGTTTAACCTTCAGGTTCCCCACCCCACCTTTCCCTATCCTCCTCTGTGTCTGTGTGTGTGTGTGAGTTTGTGTGTGTTTATTCTCAACAGGCTTGTTCTATGTAATACACTTTTTTTTTGAGTGATGTTGAAGTTGATTGTATTCCTAGCTTTTCATAAATAATACATTTTATAGATGTATATCATTTTCATATTACACTAATTTATATAAGGAAGTTGTATCTGTTGAATCAAATGTATTCTATGTCTCTATTCAGAATTGATCTTCAATAAATATACAGTATACTTACTTCCTGTATTACTGGTAAGGTACATGTTTTTCTTTTATATATCATTATTGTTGACTGTAGCATTTGCTTATATACAAATAAATGGTTTATTCTTATGGACCAAATAAATCTAAACCATTGTGTCTGACTTCATTATTAGTTTTTATGCATACTTTTATGTTTTTTGGTGAGAAAGAGAATGTGAATTCTGTCAACATTCTAAATCCCGTTTCCTGCATTTTTTTACACTTATCACTTAATTTATCATAACTTTTGAAAGGTTAATGATATTCCAATTCAGTCTTTTTTGTTAAATAGCCCACAACTTGCTAAACATGTCATACACTCTATATTTTTTCTCTATCTCGTATAGAAATATGATGAAAATTCATTTTATCACGAATGAAATTAAATTTTAACAAATTTCGGTATACATTTGGAGAGGATTTTCAAAGACTGTTCATTACTATATCAACATTACCATATGTATTTTACATCATTTGATAGAACTGACCCTTCTGATTACAATGGTATGTATATCCCATTGATGGTATGTATTATACTCAAGAAATAAGGTTTTTTGTGTAAGGAGGTCATCCAGCACCAAAAATGGAATGTTCGGCACGGGCACGAAAGGGTTAAAAAGTATAAAAGTTACAAAGCTGAAAAATACATAGCACCCATGTCCTAAGTAAGACCTACGTAACATAGTTTGAATGAAGTTTCTACGTTAAACGGTTGAAGCTGCATTAAGTGCGTTAGAAGAAGAATAAGAATCAGAAGAATAAGAATAAGAAGCCTAGGAAGAACAGTACAGTGCATTTTCATGCACTGTAATAAGAAGAAGCCTAGGAAGAACAGTACAGTGCATTTTCATGCACTGTAATAAAATGCCTTGGAAGAACAGTACAGTGCATTTTCATGCACTGTAATAAAATGCCTTGGAATAACAGTACAGTGCATTTTCATGCACTGTAATAATATTAATATTAAGAATAATTTGGATAACAATAGAGTGCATTTTCATGCACTCTAATAAAATGCCTTGTAATAACAGTACAGTGCATTTTCATGCATTGTAATAAAATGCCTTGGAATAACAGTACAGTGCATTTTCATTTTCATGCACTGTAATAAGAAGAAGAAGAAAAAGCCTTGGAATAACAGTACAGTGCATTTTCATGCACTGTAATAAGAAGAAGCATAGGAAGAACAGTACAGTGCATTTCCATGCACTGTAATAAGAAGAAGCCTAGGAAGAACAGTACAGTGCATTTCCATGCACTGTAAAAATATTTGGAAGAACAGTACAGTGCCTTTTCATGCACTGTAATAAGAAGCCTAGGAAGAACAGTACAGTGCATTTTCATGCACTGTAAATATAGTCTGAAATGAGATGTTATTATCATTGAGACAACAGGGGTATACAAAAAAATCAGATTGTAGCTTACAGCAGCCGACTATTTAGGTTAAGTTTATAACGTTGTGGACGGCCAACAAGCATCTTCTGCCTCATGGCTGCGCGCGCATCTAGTTTTGTTGGTAAACGGGAAACCCGTGTATATAATATGGGTTTCATCCAAGGGGGCAGGCGAATTCCCGGAAGTAGAAGCATCGATGTAGCGGTGGTTATCAACATAGACAGTAAAAGAAATGGACGAACAGACTCCGTCATTTTCAATGGGAGGGCACTGAGTCAAATAGAACGATTTTTCAGTTGATCCCCCCAGTACTGCGCAGACTCACACTTAACTTTGTGACGTTAGCCATCGAACTGAATCTTGTAACTCATATGATAGATACACAGAAATTCTTCTCACACTTCCTTAAGCCTTCAAAGTCATCAAAGTTAAACATTTATTTATGTATTATTATTAATATCATCCTCACCAAGTCGTGTTAATGTTGAAGCTACCATACATGATCATCTTCAAAAACAGTCAACAAAACAAAAAATTAGCCTTGAAGCTAATCTTCTTTCCACTTTTCCGACCTACGGTCAATCCATACGAAAACCTCTGTAATGATTAGTGCGTTTTAAAAAATTAGGTTTACTTTTGTATTATTATTAGGTTGCCTCTGTGTAATGCTTTACCTTAACATACGGTCGTGTATGCTAGGTTTTGCTTATGAGTTACCGTCATAGACAGTAAGGTGGACTGAGCTTCTTATCCAAACAATACGGTTATCTCCCTACGGCGCGAAAGAGAGATTACGTCAAAGCTAGCTTCCCTCCAACCAGTGGTGGACGAAGTACACAAATCCTGTACTTGAGTGAAAGTAGAGATACACATGGTCAAATGTTACTCCAGTAAAAGTAAAAGTCCTCCTTTTACATTTCCACTTAAGTGGAAGTACAAAAGTACTTGCCTTCAAATGTACTTAAGTATCAAAAGTAAAAGTCCTGAAATGTATTATGCCTAATGCAGTTGCATTGTTGAAATGATTCGGCACAGACATTCATTGAGCCTTTCTCCTCCATTCAAGGACAAAATCAGCTAATACTTGTTGTATGTAGAAATAACTAAAAACAAACTAATGTGATATCTTATCTTAGATACTTCAAAGTAACCACATTTTTCTTTGTTGAATGCTTTACACTTTCGGACCAAATCAAGATGTTCCCTTTTGTGTTTGATAGTGTCAGATTGTCTATCATTTGCTTGATGGCGTCAAGAGGCTAGTTATGGTAACATCAATATTGTGAAAAGGGGTCAACAAGGTACAGTAAATAGTGCATATGACAATAACATAGGTTAGGCAACACCATGATAGCCTAGCTCGCTTCATAGAAAATATACATGTACACATGTATTTGTACAGTCTTTTTTCCAAAAGGAACTTCAGCTATACTTCAGCTGTCACAAAATGTAGTGGAGTAAAAAGTAAGATATTTGGTCTCGAAATGTACAGGAGTAAAAGTAAAAAGTTTAACAAAATTGAAATACTCAAGTAAAGTACAGAGACATGAAAAAGCAACTTAAGTACAGTAATTGAGTAAATGTACTCAAGTAATGTCCACCACTGCCTCCAACCGAACAAGCTAACCATTCTTCTTACGGGTAACCAACGTTACGGACGAGGTAGTGGAGTCTGTTTTGCCTTTGTAGTGTTTATGTGGATTACACAGAAGCTACAATATCGGCTGGGATATATGTTATATGAAGTTATGGTATTTCAAAAAAATCCTAGAATGAATGGACTTCTATGGGAGTTAGCAGAGAGGTGGTCCCTCCAGCCTACGTCGATTCTTCTACTTCCGGGAATTTGCCTGCCCCCTTGGTTATCAACTCTCTGCTAACCCCATAGAACGCCCATTCATTTAGGATTTTTTTGAACTCCCATAACTTCATATAACATATATAATGTGCCGATATTTTAGCTTCTGTGTTATCTACATAAACAATAAAAGGCAAAACAAGACTCGACTACTAAATGCGTAACGTTAGGTTCCCGTAAGAAAAATGTTTAATGTCGATTGAAGGGAAATAACTGAAGGGAGATAACCGTACGGAACCAGCACGGAAACTCGTGAACAAAGCTATGTTGCCTACAATAGCATTGTATGTTAAGGTAAAGCATAGAGGCAAGTAAACCTAATGAAAAACTTTAGCTTTACCGTTAGGTAGTCTAACGATAATCATTTCAGAGGTTTTCGATGGATTGACCGTAGGTCAGAAAAGTGGAAAGAAGATTAGCTTCAAGGCTAGAAGCTATAATTTTTTTGTTTTGTTTTACCATGACTGTTTTTTAAGATGATCATGTGTGGTAGTTTCAACATTAACACGACTTAATATCACTTGTGAGGATGATATTAATAATAATACATAAATAAATGTTTAACTTTGATGACTGAAGGCGAAGGAAGTGTGAGAAGAATTTCTGTGTATCTATCATATGAGTTACAAGATTCAGTTCGATGGCTAACGTCACAAAGTTAAGTGCGAGTCTGCGCAGTACTGGGGGGACCAACTGAAAAATGACTCGGCGCCACGGAGTCTGTTTGTCCATTTCTTTTACTGTCTATGGTTTCATCAGGTCCCTTTCCACAGGTGTATACAATCAAGCACCTAGATTATGAATGCATTGGTGCTTTATTAATACTCCTGTGGAAAGGGACCTTATGAAAGCCATGAATAGGCTACTGTTAGGAAATGGACCATACGACTAAAGTCTTGTTAAAACACACTAAGTTGAGCTATAATGTTTGTGTTGTCAACATAGGCTACAATGTTTACTTGGCCTACTCATTTCTGCATTGTTCTGTTCTATAAATTAAAGTGTAGCCTGGCCCGAGAATCAAGCTTTCCAGTTGTAGTACATTGTAATCTGTAGGAAAAAATGTGGCTGACAGACCTAGCAAGCTGTTCAAGTTATAGCAGTTGGTTATCAAGATACTTAGTATCAGAATGATCCGTCCTTACTCATATGATTATCAACAGCAACAACAAACCCATTGCCTGCAAAGTTTTCTAAGCTGTTAACGTTTTATATGTAAAAAAAATATGATTAGCTATCAACTATCCTTAAACTGAAAACAATGAAACACAGAATTCTGCTTTGTTTAATACTATAGGCTAGTATTTAAGCTTAACTACCAGTAGCTTGATGGTACAACAATTGGATTATACTCTACCTATTTTTATTGTCCTAGAATTGTTGAGAGAATTGTTTAAAGCTTAAACTGTTTACGATGTTAGTCGTTAGGTTAAAAGTGTGTCAGCCTAATGTAATGTAACAACTTCACTTAAATAAATGAGTTGTATTGAACAGTTGTACAATTGCAGACATTCCTTGTATTGTTTTAGTATAACTGTTAAACTTGTTTGCTTTTGTCTTTTAGGTTCCAGACCAGACCAGTGGTGATGACCGTGTATGACATTACGTGTGTGCCTGTCTGTGTGCACACCTGTCAACCAATCTCTGACAATGTTGCTAGCAACATACCTACTAACATACATTCTTACAAACATGTGACCATATCTCAATATATCTGTGCACGTACCATTTAACCATACTGAGACTTCTCCGAGATCTACACTGAGACATTGTAACTTGTATACTTGTGAATCATTCATACCTCTGAATCATACCGGTGCTGTAAGATCTCTCTTTTTAGACCTGAGCTGTGCTGTGTGAAAAATAAGATTCTAACCTAAGTTCTGTCTAAAACTGATCTGATCTGAAGGGCTGACTCTTTTATTCTTCAGTGTATATATCACCATCAAATTTGACCGAACACCATTAACTGAGGCCTCTAGCTGTTGCTGCCAGTTCAGATTTACCACTGATAAATATATCTGTCTTAGGATAATATGATTGGCATAATCAAGTTCTGTATATATACAAAACTGTGATTTTTTACTTCAAGCTTACATTGGTAAGTGTTCATTAGTGTATTCTGAGTATCATTCTGCTGTATTAAAACAAAGAATGTTGATCAATATTGAATTGACAATTTATTTTTACTGACTGTCATATACTCATATAAGCTAACATCTAACCAAGTAAGTGGTTTTCAAGAATACTGTAAGACTATGTAATGCAATGGTAATTCCCTGGAATTGCATTTTCTAGTTACAGTGCATGAAAATGCACTGTACTGTTATTCCAAGGCTTTTTCTTCTTCTTCTTCTTCTTCTTCTTCTTCTTCTTAATGCAGCTTAAACCGTTTAACATAGAAACTTCATTCAAACTATGTTGCGTAGGTCTTACTTAGGACATGTGGGCTTTGTATTTTTCATCTTTGTAACTTTTATACTTTTTAAACTATTAATTAAAAACGAATCAAAATTTCCCCATTGACTTAACATTATGATTATGACATCACAATGCGGCCGTTAAGCAATTAGAATCCTATGGCAGGTGTTCGGGCCACCTGGATCAACTGCCAGTCTCAGGCTTTAAGCATACACACTGGCCCTATTAAGACTACACATCCTGTTCAACTGCTTCCTCTGCCAAAAACTGTTTCAAAATAAAAGTCCTCACTACAATATTTCACTGTTAAACAATTTAACCCTTTAAACTACTGAACTTTTTAACTGTTCAGCCATTGTAACTGTTATTTGTCATCAACTATGACTCCTACCCACTGTAGCTAGTTAGGTAAGTTAGCTAAGTAACATGGTTAGCATAGTTAGCATGCTAGTTTAGATTTTTAGCAAAACTGCTAAAAATAATTAGCTAAGTTAGCTAAGTCCCATGGTTAGCATGCTAACATGTTAGCATGCTAGTTAGCATAGTTAACAAAACTGTTAAAAATGATTAGCTAAGTTAGCTAAGTCCCATGGTTAGCATAGTTAGCATGCTAGCATGTTAGCATGCTAGTTAGCATTTTTAGCAAAACTGCTTAAAAGGATTAGCTAAGTCACATGGTTAGCATGTTAGCATGCTAATTAGCATTTTTAGTAAAACTGCTTAAAATGATTAGCTAAGTTAGCTAAGTCACATGGTTTGCATAGTTACCATAGTTAGCATGTTAGTTAACATAGTTAGTATAACTGCTAAAAATGATTAACTAAGTTAGCTAAGTAACATGGTTAGCATAGTTAGCATAACTGCTAAAAATGATTAGCTAAGTTAGCTAAGTCACATGGTTAGCATACTATACATTTTAGCATAGTAACTTGGTTAACATTATTATCTTTGTTAACATAGTTAGCATAACTGCTAGCAAACATTAGAGCCATTCCAAGTCTCAGTTATCGTCAACTATCTACCTAAATAATTTAACCATTTAAACTATCCACTTATTTAACTGTTCCAACTATATTAAACCTCATCTACCTAGCAACCAATATAGTTTGTTTTTATTCTGTATGATATTTTACATCATATTTTTGCATTTTCATGCACTGTATTTCCTTCAGGAAATGCTTTTCTAGTTCTTATTATTCTTCTTCTAACGCAGCTAATGCAGCTTCAACCATTTAACGTATAAACTTCATTCAAACTATGTTACGTAGGTCTTATTTAGGACATGTAGGCTTTGTATTTTTCATCTTTGTAACTTTTATACTTTTTAAACTATTAATTATTAACTTTTAAAAAATCACATAACAATGGACTAATTAACTTAATTTGCACCTGTATCAACTTCCAGCTGCTCATCTAGGCCCCATCAACTGCTTTCTGTTGAACTAGGCCAACTCTCTCTCTGTGTCTCTCCATTCTACAAGGATACAGTATAAGGCACATTTCATCCAACTTTCTATCCATTCATCCTCTTCAAACCATTCACTCATCCACCCATTAAACTATCCATCAACATCCATTAAACAATCTGCCTATCAACATCCATTCAACTTTCTGTCTATCAACATCCATTACACTATCTACATTTTTTAAACTATATACTCTGTCTCAGGCGTTCATAATAATAATAATAATAATAATAATAATAATCTTTATTTATATAGCACTTTTCAAAACAAAGTTACAAAGTGCTGTACAATATCAACATAAATGAAAATGCAAATAAGACATAATAATATAACAATCAAATAATATATACTAATTCAATTAGAACTTAACATAAATTTGAAAAAGGAAAATAAACTTACACTGAAATAAAACTTACTGAAATAAAACTTAGGATACTGAAATAAAACTTACTGAAATAAAACTTGGCATTAAGCATACAATATGGCTCTATTAAGACTGCCGTTAAGCAATTAGAATCCTAGGCCAGGTGGCCAGGCTATATTAAACCTCATCTACCTAGTTCAGTCATTCCAACTATTAAACCTCATCTACCTAGCAAATAATTTAACCTTTTAAACTATCCACCTATTTAACTGTTCAGTCATTCCAACTATATTAAACCTCATCTACCTAGTTCAGTCATTCCAACTATATTAAATCTCATCTACCTAGCAAATTATTTAACCATTTAAACTATCCACCTATTTAACTGTCCAGTCATTCCAACTATATTAAACCTCGTCTACCTAGCAAATAATTTAACCTTTTAAACTATCCACCTATCTGTTCAGTCATTCCAACTATATTAAACCTCATCTACCTAGTTCAGTCATTTCAACTATATTAAACCTCATCATGTTGGTTGCCAATTAGCACATCATCTGTTTTAACAATATATTTCACACCAAATGTTTTGCATTTTCATGCACTAGTAATTCCCTGGAATTGCGTTTTCTAGTTCTTCTTCTAACGCATTTAATGCAGCTTCAACCGTTTAACGTAGAAACTTCATTCAAACTATGTTACGTAGGTCTTACTTAGGACATGTGGGCTTTGTATTTTTCATCTTTGTAACTTTTATACTTTTTAAACTATTAATTAAAAACTATCAAAATTTCCCCATTGACTTAACATTGCCCTTTATGACATCACAGCAATTAGAATCTTCTGCCAGGTGGCCAGGCCACCTGGATTGTTAGCATGTGAGTTAGCATAATTAGCATAACTACTAAAAATGATAAGCTAAGTTAGCTAAGTCACAAGGTTAGCATTGTTAGCATACTTGTTAGCATAGTTATCATTTTTGACAAAACTATTAGAAAACATTAGCTAAGTTAGCTAAGTAATATGGTTAACATAGTTAGCATTGTTAGCATAACTGCTAAAAATGAATAGCTAAGTTAGCTAAGTCACATGGTTAGCATGGTAGCATTCTCAATATTTTAGCATAACTGCTATAAATTATTAGCTAAGTTAGCTATGTCACATAGTTAGGATTGTTAACATAGTTAACAGCATTAGCATTATTAACATAAAAAAAACAGATCAGACAGATCTTGATTTTTGACACTATAGTGATAGTGACCAGTCCAATCAACAAAGAAAAGCATACCTTGGAGGTAAAAATATGGGTCTAGGGACCTGAGTATTTCAATGATACTTTTTCAGAGATATTGACAGTTTATGAGCTAAATATGACTATAATACTACATGGAAATGGACTTAAAATAAGAAGAACATATCAAAATTGGATTCCTTGTATCAAACAAAGTAGAGAAAATACATTATACAACAATTTAAGACTAAAGGAAGCTGAGATATAACCTTTTTTTTTTTCTTTTTTGGTGGGGCCATTTTGGATTTTATGGATAACTGCCACTAGGGGGGCCACCCCAACTTGTATCCATGGATTTTTGAAAACCTTAGGCCTATACCTAACACCCTGCCAAAATTCAAAAACTTGTCCAGAAGTGCCCAATCTTCATGATTTTTCACATATTCCTTCCCAGCTATGAGAGATGTAAGCGATAATGTATTGTCCGCCGGTAATTATCAGAAATTATTATACGGCTCTTCACAATGCAAGTAGAATGCTCCATTGACTTGAATGGGATTTCCGAAAGTTCTAGCGGTCATTATTTCTTGGGAAAGGACCTCTGAAAACAAGAATGACCGCTGTCAATGGCAACGGAGTTTGTGCTTGGAACTTCATTTAAAAGTGAAAGCAGACGGTTGATCAGCTGTGTTCTAAAGAATGTTTGATTCAAGTTCAGCGTGTGTTGCAAACTATTTGTTTCTCAGCAAAAGCCACGACGAAACGGTAACAAATAAGTGTAAAGAGACATATGATGGAGTTTATTTTTTCGTTTTGGCAAGTAGCCGTTATAATAAAGCGGGATAATGTATAGAGCGCCCGGTCATCATGGGAAAATAAGTCCTTTCAGGGCGAAACAAGACCCTCTGCTGGCGCCCGGGTCCGGTTAAGCCCTGTCGGGACTTATTTTCCCCATAATGACCGGCGTTATATACACTATCCCTTACATAAGTCCCGACAGGGAGAACAGAACCCCGACGCACAGCGGAGGGGTTTTGCTTCGACCTTCAATGAAATTCCATTTCAATAAGCAAACGGAATTCTTGCGGAGGGATATGAAAGACGTTAATCAACCCGTTGCCATTGACAGCGGTGATTTATATACTTTGCCGGTGATTTATGTAAGGGAAAATAAATTAAGGTAACAATTTGCAAGTTGAGCCAGTGTATTATTTTTTAGAGTGCACAGTTTGAAATGGCACAATTTCTCCAGCAGAGGGGGAAATCCGGCCAAGTTTCCCTTTAAAGGATAATTCCGGTATTTAGCACTTTGAGTCCCTTTTCTGGGATTCCCATTGAGTCCCTTAATATCAACAAATCAGGATGTAGGCTATGAATCTGATTGAATTTAGTATTGGCCATCCCCAAAATGCACCAGAATACAGGAAATCACATCAAACAAATTTAAAAAACCCCCCACACACATATATACGACAATAAGTGGGGGGCTCTTAATACATCTGGGCCTAGGGGCCCGAAAGTTCATAATCCGCCCATGTTTGTACTTGTTTGCTCATAAGTGATATCATCAAATAGGCTAACACTCTGATACCCATGCAGAAAAATGATAATGACCATGACAACGACGGGCCAAGGTCTCGATCCAACAAATCCAGCCCACTAGAGTTTGACACCCCTGATCTAGAACCAATCAATTTCTGATCTGTGATCTATACTCCTATCCAGCAGATGTCAGTAATGCATTATTCTGTTCTACTTTTTTAGATGCACTTGCCAACTTGTCCCCGGAAGTTATTCAACTAAGTTTTAGCGCGAAAAGCTGAACGACCTATGGCTGTACACAAGCAGAGACATTTAAACGGGCTCTGACACATAGCGAATCTGTGTTTGCTAACCCTACGTTTACGGTGTGTTTGAGCAACACTTTGTAGTTATTCGGCCAGTTAATCAAGAAGATGTTAGATGTTCTCATTTAAACATGAGATCACTCAGCAATTGTTTTTAGAGCAATACATACCACGTCAACACGTTTATCACTGTGACTGAAAGAAGCCTGTGCCTTAAGTCATAAGTATCAAGGCTAATCTAGGTTAATCAAAGTTAGGTTAAAATAATACTTCCTCCTCATGGAAGAACAGCTGAACACTGACGTCGATCGTTTGGAGCCTAAATATGGACTTTCTGGAGGTAAACGACAACTTTCAAGTGAGTGGCACGTGAATGTTTTTTGTATGCAACTTTTAAAAAAATCATTACGCATTTGTACCTATTAAGTATCTGTTATGTCTTGAATGAGGCGCCCCTAGACCATAAGCCTTTTTTGTGCCAAACTATTCATGACTGGCATGTACTTTTTCTGGTAACGTTACATGAAATGTTTACACACACCAGTGGTGGTTGCTGCTCTTGGGAATAGGCGAAGCTCATTATAAAAACACAAACATTATTCTTTAGCAGATCTGATATTCACGCAAAATAATCATAATAATCGTGAAATCGTGATTATTCTTCAGACAATAATCGTACCACCAAAATCTCTAATCATGACATGCACAATGACAAACAGTAGTGCAACATTACTGCAGACTTCTTTTACTGTCTATGACTTCAACATGGCTATGTTTACGATTAGAAATGTCAAGCAAATTTCGCATATGTAGGCTATTGTAGCCCATGAAAAGAGGTTTAAAATAAAAGTTAAAATTCACTGAAGGACTATAGCCTACATTGATTGTGAATTGTCATGTCACACAGGTTGATCTCTGTTGTCCTCCATTTTTTGGGGGGGCAAAATGCCGAGGAAAATTTTGCTGCAGCCTGCGGGAAGGTGGAGCCCAGCCCACATCCAAAACAGCCTAGCCTGGCGAGCCAGACCCACATTAAAATGTAGGGTCTGGGCACTCGCCGTTCGCAGTGCTCAGTCCGAGGGGCGGGTAATCATTTGTCTTTCAAATTCCCTCTGGACGCAATAGGATAAATTGTTTTCAAGTAGCAGGGAATTCAAGCCAAACCGTTGCAACTCTGCCATCAATCATTATGTTAAGCCCACCAAACGACTCTATACACGATTTCAATGCCTGATTAAGATTTCTGGAGCTCACAAGCCAACGGAGAGTTGCTAGACTAGCCCTGCGCTAGGGGTGCGTCTAGATTTCTAGGCTAAAGTCAGCCATGTGTTTTTTTTTTTTATTACATCAAGCAGTTTAAAATCGCTGGCGGTGAGAGGGAGGCAGAGAGAGAGCCATGACTTGCGACGAGCGAGCTGCAACATAAACCAGAAATTTACTGCAAAACACATTCTATTGTGTATTCAACACGTAAATTGTGGATTCAAACCAGTGCAACAACTCGCAACAGCACCAACGTTCCCATAAGAACGCCGATGTCGCACTACTCGTCAGATATGAACTAGCTAGCTGGCTAGCTAGCCAGCAAAATGAACCACCCAGATGGCAAGAGGCTGGCAGCGGCCCACCGGTTTCATAGTTCGCTGTCCGGTGGCGACTTTTCTGACTCGTTTTGAATCGCCTTTGACTACTTCCGAGTGGCTGCCTATGGGCATGCACAAACATGTCTTTAAAACGTCCGTTTTCAAAACTGTGCAACTCACCGAGTGGTTAGTGGTGTTCGTTGATGTTCCAAAACAAGTAGCATAGCATGTTTCTGTTGTGTTTTATTTGGTATTTTGTAAAATCCCATTGATTTCTGTTGGAAGACACATTGCACATTGATATTACTGCACCACCTGAAACTGGGGCTGTTTACGTTTGGTTGTAGTCTTTCCGCGAGACCTTCTTTTACTGTCTAAGCTTATGCTTCAGGCTCAAATATTGAGCTGAAGTTTATACTTGGTTGTGTGGTATCTGAAAAAATAGTTCCACAATAGCAAATAACACGGCTGGAAATCATACATTGCGTCTATTTGTTTTTAATAATCAACTAACACCACTAACCACTCGGTGAGTTGCACAATTTTGAAAACTAACGTTAAGGGTTGTTTTAAGGACATGTTTGTGCATGCCTATAGGCAGCCACTCTGAAGCAGTAAAGTCGATTCAAAAACGAGTCAGAAGTCGAGACAGGACCAATTGTCAATTTCGGTGTCCACCACTAGTTCATCCAGAACAAACCAGAAAAGGGACTTAAAGTGCTAAATACCGGAACTATCCTTAAATAATTTAACATTTTAAGCTATCCAACTATTTAACTGTTCACCCATTGCAACTGTTAGTTGTCATCAACTGTGACTCCCGCCAACTGTTTCCTCTTCCCTCAACTTTTTCAAAATAAAAGTCCTCACTACAATAATTCCCTATTAAATAATTTAACCATTTAAACTACTTAAAGGTAAACTATGCAGTATTGGCAATTTCCTTACTGTTTTTGCTTCTTTTTCGCTGGCTCGGTCATGACTAATGTCTGAGAAACTCCATCGCTACCTTTTTCTAGCCGGTGCCTGGCGTGTTATGTGTATTTGAATGCAGTAAAGCAATTCGTTACACTCGTTATACTTCCTGACACTGAGGCCGTCGGCCTGCTGGCCCACAGTTGCAAGGGTGTTTTTTCCGCTCACAGGCGCTAGGGGGAAGTGAGACGGCCACCATTCAAACCGAAAAAAGTCATATAACCATTCCAATGACTCTGAAGCTGTTAAATGAAGGTAAATTAAGCTAAAAAACTTGCATATTAAGCTAAAAAAAACTGCATAGTTTACCTTTAACTAGGCTATTTAACTATTCAGCCATTGCAACAATCAGTTGTCATCAATTATGACTCCCGCCAACTGTTTCAAAATAAGTCCTCATTACAATAATTCCCTATTAAATAATTTAAACTATTCAACTATTTAACTGTTCAGCCATTTCAACTGTCAGTTGTCATCAACTATGACTCCCGCCAACTGTTTCCTCAGCCCGCAACTGTTTGTTTGTTTTGCATTTTATGCACTGGTAATTTCCTCAATCACATTTTCTAGTTTAATTATGTAAACTACTCAACTATTTACCTGTTCAGCCATTCCAACTGTCAGATGTCATCAGCTATGTCTTGCATTTTCATGCACTGGTAATTCCTCGGAATTACCTTTTCTAGTTTATTTATTATTTATGAAAAATGAGGAGGGAGTCAGTCTGTCAGTTTAGGCCAATCTGTCTGGGAGTGATTAGTCCAGCATTTCTCAACCATTTAGTAGAATAGTATAGTTACCTTCTGCTGGCTTTCAGGTGCCACACTGCTTATTTCAGTCTTGCACCGCAGACAGCAAAAAATATAAACCTATTGAGATTATTGATCTGTGTTGAACGTGTTTACTCCACTTTACTACACCAGCTTCCCTCTTCCAGTTTAGTCAATCTGTGATTTTGAGGACTGATTCAGAAAATGAGAAAACTAGGCTACTTGTATCCGTTTTTGGTTTTGGAAACGGATATAGAATAAACAAGTGTTTGTATTTTTTTGAATGATACACAGATTATGCATGCATTCCTTTAGTAGGGTGAATTGCCTTAATATGGGACACTGCCTGACATGGGACACCTAGTGAGGTTTTAATGTGCTGTAATATATATACTACAGTAGTCTGAAATGCAAAAATGTGCCACTTGAGGGCAATTCACCATGTGATGATGATATGAACATAATTAAGTAAAGAGTTTATTTGGCCAGACCGTGTTCTTACTTTTTATACTAGCGGGATAAGGGTCCATTCACATTTTTGTGTGGTCAGAACATGTTGGTTGCATGCATTAGCTGTTGTGATCAATGTTAATCACAAAATCCGCATTATTTGCTAGGGAAGACCATTGTGCGCAGACTGCGGTTGCAGATTTATGCCTGCTCTTTTTTATCATTGGCTACCCATATCTCCTTGGGCAAGTGTGTTAGCAATAGCGGTGGAAAACAGCGCCTTCTGATCTGATTATGTACAGTCAAGATTTCCTAGAATTCTGAGAATCAGTGACAAACACTGGTTGCAAGAAAGACTGTGAAATGGCAATGACTTTTGCAATGTCAGGTTGCATCTGCATAGATAATCGAAAAACTAACGCTCATCCACGGCGGTTATAGCTAAATCTTCATGTTGTAGCTTTAAATGTTCATGTCCATGTTGCTTGTGCAGTAGGAAACAGTGCTTTGTCACAGGCTACAGCTATAACAAAGTGGCTTATTACCTTTTTTCACAGGGGAAGTGGAGATGGACATTGCTCAGTTAAATCATGATGTGCCACAGCTTTCAGAAGTTTTCTCCATTGTAGACAAAATTGGTGAAGGTGAGTGTGCACTTTTCAGTATCAGTCTGCTTCATCTCTGCAAATTATATAACTAGTGACCGTCCAGACCAGTCCCCGCACAGCAGATCTTGGATTTTATGGGTTAGACATTAGAGATGAGCCGATCCAATACTCAAGATCGGTATCGGTCCGATATTGGCCAAAATAACTTGATTGGATATTACTAATCCGACCCATTCCGCTAAAAGCTGTTATCATAATTAACCTATACTTGGAAGGACACGACATAGAGAGATGCTATGCTATGAGCAGCATATAAGCTTAGTGATATTGTAAAGACTTACAGCATGCATCCAGGCAAATGTATTGACCGCATAGTTGTTTTAATAGACAATATCGGATTGGTATCGGTATCAGCAGATAGTCAAGGTTGTCATATCAATAAAGTATCTATCTATCTATCTCTATCTATCTATCTATCTATCTATCTATCTATCTATCTAGTCGGCATTGTGCATTAGTAAGTGGTATTGTGCCATCCCTGTTAGATATCCTGTTAATCTGTTGGGTCATTACATTAACTTTAGGCCCAACTTTAGGCTATTATCATTTCACAGATATGACATGGATGACCCTAAGTATTGTAGACTGTTTCCACATGAAAATCATGCTTAAGTCTTAGGTACAGTGTTTCCCCTGGAATTTTCTCCCACAGCGCTGTTCTTGGCAGAAAGTTAGTAACTGAGCTAAGCTAGGAGGATCCAGGGGCCAATTTTGAAAAATACCAGTAGGCACGGCCGAAGTGCCCTTGAGCAAGGCACCTAACCCCTCACTGCTCCCGGAGCGCTGCTGTTGTTGCAGGCAGCTCACTGCGCCGGGATTAGTGTGTGCTTCACCTCACTGTGTGTTTACTGTGTGCTGAGTGTGTTTCACTAATTCACAGATTGGGATAAATGCAAAGACCAAACTTCCCTCACGGGATCAAAAGAGTGTATATATACTATGTTTATATGAAACCAAAAAAATGAAAAAACATATTTTTTTATAGCAACCAGGCCTAATAATGTAACACAATTAATTGCTTAATGCAGGGATGGGCAAACTTTTTGGTTCAAGGGCCACATTGGGTTTTGAAAATTGGCCGAAAATTGGTCCTAAAAGTTACAAATAGTTCACCTTTGACGTTACATTTTTTTCATAATGGGGGGTTGCTTAGCTGCCTGCCTTAGCTAAGTCAGGAAGATGTCTACTTATCTAATATGTATAACAACATGTACAGTACACAATTTCAACCTTGCATGTTTTAACCTTCACTACTTCGGAGGTAAAAAGCATGATATTGTGAACGATGCCTTATGCAGCAGTCATCTCTTCTGCCATACATGTAGTCCATGTGATATGAATTGAGGATTTTTTTTTTTCTCACGTCTGTTTTCCAGGGACTTTCAGTTCAGTCTATCTGGCTGAGGATAAAATGTCATTAAGGCAAAGACGGAGGTTTGCTTTGAAGCATCTTATCCCCACCAGCCATCCAATCAGGGTAGCTGCTGAGCTACAGTGTCTGACTGTTGCAGGGTGAGTTTTTTTTTTAACTAATATAATAGTTCCTTTTCAGATAAATTAACTTTAAGCTTTAAATTAGTTCATTAGTTTTTTATATCCGCATAGGACTTTTTTTCAGTTATAATCATTTATGATCTCGAATGTTTCAGTGGCCAAGAAAATGTCATGGCTGTGACTTACTGCTTTAGGAAGGACCATCATGTGATCATCGTTATGCCTTATGTGGAACATGAACCCTTTGTGGTAAATTGCTCCCTTCCCATCTTACAGTTAGTTTAGAATACTGCCATTGAATACTGCTATGAGACTGTAGTTTAATAGTCCTTTTGAAACCATTTACAGTCATCAATCCAAAGACTTCTGTATGATGTATGATTCTGCTCACCTGTGAAAAAATATGTTAAGATGCTTTCTGAAATAGTGACATGAAAGTTTTTCAATAACAAAATACAAAGTGCATTTCTGAGAAATTGCCAGAAATCCAGTTCTTTGCTGGATTTAGACATGAAAAATGGACTCTACCGTTATCCGAATTCTTATTACAGTGCATGAAAATGCACTGTACTGTTCTTCCTAAGCTTCTTATTATTCTTCCGCTGACTGCTTTTTCGGCGCGCAATTTCTCTTGAACCGCTTAACTTAGAAACTTAATTCCAACTTTGTAACATAGGTCTTCTAAAGGACATAGCTGCTAAATGCTAAATGTGCAAAAATGTCAAATACCCTAGCAACAGCCTAGCAACCACTTACAGTTACAACCTAGCAACCAATATACTGTAGCAACCAATGATATTAACCTAGCAACCAGCATAGCAACGGCCACAACTAAGTTAGTTAGTCTGTTGTTAGCAATTGTTACCAGATATAGCAATACCAGTTTGTAATGAAGCATTGTACAGTATTTTACACAAACAAACATCATAGTAACAAAGCGACAGATACAGGTTGGATACTGACTTGTGTCATTAAATCAGGTGTAGAAACAAAAGACAGAACTGCTAATAACCAGAGTATATCTACGGCTCTCGTGTACTGTTATGGGTGCAGCCGTCATGGAATTTCAAACTCGGGGCACTCTTGGTTAGAACGAGTCGGATTCAACTTCGGGGGGTGTTCCTTCTGCAACTAACCATTTTTCTCTGTCCTTCGTTAGTGGTAGTGTAATGTCCGGCTGGGGATAGCTTGCGAAAATCGGAGCTTACAATGCACAATCATTTTCTGTGCATATACCTGAATAAAACTCTCAATGGTCTGGCACCTTCATGTATCATCAGTTCTCTGTTTTTTTTAAATGCTTCTACGACCCCTTAGGTCCTCTATAGCAGATCTCCTAAACGTTCCCCAAACAAAACTGATGCCACCTTCCCTACCTCTCCACTGAAATCATGAAACTCTGCATGGCAGGCAATTCAAGGGGCTTTTAAAATAATAATAATGGTAGCAATATTTTTATATTTATATAAATGTCCCATAGATTATATCTTGTTATATTTAGTTACAACTTGAATTCTGCTTTTGCTTAATTGTTAAAGCACTTTGAATTGCTTTCCATGTATGAGTGATGCTATACAGATAACGGAATAACAGAAGTTGTTACATTTATTTCGTTTTTGATGCAACTATTTATACAACAGTTTGTTATTATCTGAAGCAAATTTAGTACACCAATGCCTTAAATAGTTGAAAATAACCTAATTTCTTTTTTTAGGACATTGTTGGTAACATGACTCTTCAGGAAGTGTGCCACTACATATTTAATCTCTTTATAGCGCTGAAGCACATCCATAAGTTTGGAATCATTCATCGTGACATCAAGCCAACAAACTTCCTTTACAATCGCTCCCAGAGAAAGTAAGTACCACAGTGCTTTGTAATGCTAGTTTTCGTATGAACCCTGAGCTTTGTCCACACCAGTGGTAATCAAACAGGGGTCCATGAGTGCAACAGCAAGGGGATCTGTGAAATAATTTTGGATTTAGATTTGTAGGAGCAGGATTATGGAGTGTGCATCTGTGTGTGTATGGGGGTTCTATTCTATGTTTGGGTGAGGGGGCAGTGTTTCCCCTAGAATTCTTTCCAGCAGCGGTGCTGTTACGTACAGGAAGTTGTAATCAAGCCATAGTAGGGTGGTCTGGGGGCATGCCCCCCCTGGAAGAAATTGTTTAATATTTAAAAGTTTAAATGCATCAATCTGGTGCACTTTCAAAAGAAAAGAGGTTAGACTTGCTTATTTTTTGTATCTATGAATGCAAATATTTGTGCTGTAGCCTAAACTATTTTGTACTTCAGAATTTTAACCATACACGCACCAGGTGGAATAGTTCTGATGATACTGCAATACGTTCACAACTACAAAGCATATGCTTCACAGTTCAGAAATAGTCGGCTAAAGAAATAGTTTAGGCTACATTTCAACACTCCATGAAATTATGCAGAAGTGGTCATCTGTGTTGAGCTACTGTAGTTAATCTAATAATGTAATGGCCATCTATACTATGTCTTCCTATTTCAGGACAGTCTGGGATACCCATATTTTGGATTGAACTCAATACCCACATTTGCATTGAACTCAATTAACATCAAACCAGCTAATAGACTTAACAAAAAAAAACACACCATGCCAATCTCTAGGTATGGTGAAGGGTACAGTATGTGGTTATGTAGGGATATTTTAGTTCCAAAGGCCAAGGGAACTTTATCAGGATGCATAGTATCCTGGATCCATAAAATAAGTGGCCTTTCAAAATATAGGAATTTAACATAGGGGTCGAATACTTATTACCCCTGTATTTTAAGAAAGAACATTTATTTATTTACGATACATTCTTCATTCACTAAAATTGGTGTTCGGGTTAGATTTTTAATAATTTTTTTTAATTAAGGCTTTAAGTTCAATTTCTAACAGATTATTTTATATTCTTCTTTTTAGTCAATTTTAGCATCGGTTCAAATACTTATTCTCCCCACTGTATATAGTCTTATTGTTTCCATAGCAGCATGCAATGATTGCTTATTTAAAATATACATTAGCCTAGATTCTAGGCCAACTGTACTTGCGTATACAAGGAATTTGGTCTCTGCATTTATCCCATCTGTTAATTAGTGAACACACAGTAGACACACAGTGAGGTAAAGCACACACTAACCCGGAGCAGTGAGCTGCCTTGCTACAGTGGTGCTCGGGGAGCAGTGAGGGGTTTGGTGCCTTGCTCAAGGGCACTTCAGAGCACTACAGTTCCCACAGGTCGGGGATCGAACCGGCAACCCTTCGGTTCCAAGCCCGAAGCCCTAACCAGTAGGCCGTGACTGCCCCCGAATACATTATTTCATTGTAGTCAGGGATGGGCAGTATTTCTAATACATGTATTTAAAATACGTATTTCAAATACAAAATACTATTTTGTATTTAAAATACGTATTTCAAATACAAAATACTATTTTGTAATTTGTATTTTATTGAGAATGAAAATGTCTTCGTATTTTGTATCAAAATACTTCAGTGTTGTGTGTTTTTGTATTTTCATCCCATTTTTGGTATTATAAATTTGTCTATGTTCTCTGAGCTGTGAAATATTTCAGTGCTATGGTAACTTGACAAGATACCTCAAACAAGGACATTTTCAATTTTGCACATTTTAAATAAGAAATGATTGATACTGTCATAATAATTGGCTTAACTGATTGGATGGTATTAATGTTTTTTTTTTTTTATTTATTTACATTGATAGAGGTTGTGCACACACCAGTTTCAGGTGTATTCAAAATTATTCATCTGTGATGAAATGCTACCTAACTTACATTTCTAAATAAGTCATCCATTTGGATTGTTTGTCTTTGAATTATTGTCACTGATTCATAGTGGGCAATCTATTACGATTACGCCAACTGGCTGGGAAGTGCCACAGTTGTGGAGTCGGCTTTCCTGTTGCTGTAAAACAGTACATCTCTAAACTCAAACAGTAGACTAACAGTCAATAAAAGTGGACTGTCAGAGCAGATACTAAAAGCCATGCCGAGTGTCCTGTTCGCCCTTAAACTTTCCATCACATTTGGTGCCTCTGACTAGCCACATAGCCTGGCTAACGCCAGACCTCATCTCCTTGAGTTTGGGTCTGGGAACTACACATTAATTTTCTCGTATTTGAGACGTGGTTAACGAATGCTCAGAGCCATTTATTGGGTGCTATGAATGTCTATCAAATGCATCTGTACGTAGCTCATAACCGCTTCAGTGCGTCATCATTGTCTTGCTGTCCCCCCTCCGTTCTGATTGGTTCCTTTGTTGAGGTGAAAATCGGGTCCATGGAATCCATCCAATCGTAAATGTGTTAGTTATGTACTTTTAAAGAACATTTTGAGCGATCTCATAGCCTACGTTCAATGTTGCAATATTATCAGAAGGCCCTATGTGCAATTGGCTTTTGAGCAGGATCTTACAAGAACATTTCAAAATGAATGGTAAGACACCGTGATGATGAGATTTTGCACTCAGCTGTAGCCTAGGCCTCATAATAGTGGTGAGTCTGTTAAAGCCTGCTTGTATTGTAGCCTATGCAACTATTGCAACTATTCTATTTAACACTGTGTGTTAGTCTATAGGCTATGACCACTATGTCCTTGCCCTATTTTCCCCCATGATCATATTGTTTCAGTTATCCAAAAGGCTCGAAGGATGCTCTTTATTATATGGCAATTTTGGAAAAATAACTAATAAAAGTGAGGTGAGGTGCCAACCCACTGGCACCGACCCTGGCAGAGGTTTATATTGGGATGTCTAACATGAGGGGTCAGCATATCTAATCTGTTCACTGATTATGGAAGGAGTCTCTTGCTTTTAGATGTTTTTCCAGGTAGGGAAGGGATGGACGCAAAAGGCTTTTAGAAAAAAGTATTTTGTCGTATTTTGAAAATACAAAAATACAGTATTTTATTTTGATACATTTATTGGCTGCTGTATTTTGTAGTTTATTTTGATAAATTTTTAAGGTGAGTATTTGGTATTTTATTTGGAAATACATTTTGTGCCTATTCCTGATTGTAGTGTGCAGGGTAGAGCATGCATCTCTCCCTGCACCACTCTCCCTCAAGCAGGTTAGCTTCAGCCCGCACCACTTGTGCAAGGACTGTTCATACAGCCTACAACTGGCGCAGTGTAGCCTAGACAACTTTGTAAAGTTAACTTGAATGCATCAATTTTGAACAAAGTTAGTATAGCCTACTTGTCACAACGTTGTCAATTGTGTTGTCAAACGCTAACTTATTCAAACGTCTCTCTACCGAACTACCTGTGGCTTAATTTGTGGGGGACCTAGAGAAAGCACCCGTTTGATAGAATGAGCCAGTGGTGGAGAAATAACTTTTAAGAAATAATCTGTAGCCTAAGGTAGGCTACTGCAAAAAACATTGGGTACTAGTGACTAATCAGCCAACCACTCAGTCTCAAACTGAACTGAATGTGTGGTGTGTTTTATCTACAATTTAGGTGACAGTAACTGTAATCAAATCCTTACAGAAACAGTGCTTGGGCCTCAATAATCCTTACAGAAACAATCAGGCTTTGCACCTTTTTAATAAGAAAAGCAGAAACACTTGCCTTTGCAGCTTTGCTTTATTGTGAAAGCAAAAGTATTGTTTGTTTTTGTTAAGTACTTGAAGTGGAGGTATATATATGACATAAGCATACTGAAATGTTGTGTCTGAAATATACTGGTCGTGACTTTTATTTTTTTTTTATTTTTTTTTTTTTTTTTTTAAGGCATAAGCCAAATTTGGATCATAGGGCTTTAATCATAATTTCAACTAATGTGTTTTTTGTTTTTTTTGTCTGCTTGTCTAGGTACGCATTAGTTGATTTTGGCCTAGCTCAGGGCACACCAGACACACAGATTGAGCTGCTGAAGGAGGTGATCTCCAAAGCACAGAAGGGTGGTAGAACCACTGGGGAACCTGAGCACTCAAGGGGAAAATCGGTACCTGCAACAGCACCAGTCACCTTAGCCACATCACAAAAGTTTCTTTTTCCATCAAGCACTAAACCACCAGCTGAAAAAAAACCTTGCACGATCTACACATCTGCAGATGCCAAACCTAGCAAGGTGTTCACACATGGGTTTTGTTCTGTCATGATTAGGATATTGCAAATGTGTTCTTTTTTTTTTTTTTTTTTTTTTTTTATTGTTCATCAGGGTTGTGCAAAACTCAGAATTGAATGAAGAATGACTCCTAAATTTGCATTTACATTAAATTACATTTATTCATTTAGCAAACTTTTAATCCAAAGTAACTTATATACAGCGGGGGAAATAAGTATTGCACACATCAACATTTTGTTTAGTAAGTATACTTCCAATTAGGCTATTTGAATTAAATTTTCACTAGATATTAGTATTAACTCAGATAATCCACCCATATAAAAAAAATCCAAACATTAAAGTCCAAAGTAGTTATGTGTAATAAAGTGAAATGACACATAATTTGTAATGACTACTTCAAGGCATTTCCTGTATGACGAAACTAATCAGTCGCAGTATTCAGGTGTGATTTTGGCCCATTCTTTTAAACAGATAGTCTTTTAATTTTGAAGATTCCAGGGGTCTCTCTTGTGAATCCTGATCTTTAGTTAACTTCCAAAACTGTTCAATTGGATTTAAGTCAGGGCCTTGGGCAGGCCATTTCCTTTCTCTGAAACCAATTGAGAGTTTCCTTTGCTGAATGCTTTGGGTCACTGCTGGATGGTCTAGCCATGTCTCATCCTCATCAACTGTATGATGTCTGCCAGTACCATGAGATGAAAAACAGCCCCACACCATGATGCCTTCACCTCCAACCCTCACTGTTGGTATGGTATTTGTAGGGTGATGCACAGTGCCATTTCTCCTCCAAATATGGTGTGTAGTAGTATGACATCCAAAAAGTTCAATTTTGCCGTCACCTGACCAGAATACATTCTCTCAGTATTTCATAGGCTTGTCCAAATGTTGTGTAGCAAACCTTCAACAAGCTTCGACATGTTTTTCTTCAGTAATAGTCATGCAGGGTGAGCGTGCATAGAGGCCATGGCGGTGGAGTGCATTACCTATAATTTTCTCTAACAATTGTACCTGCTGCCTCCCAAGTCTTTCTGGAGCTTTCTCCGGCTCTTGGGCTACTCTTCTGACTATCTGGTCAGAAATGTTGTGAGGTGATCCTGTGCATGCCCGGTTGATGATACAGTGATGTTCCTTCCACTTGCATGTAATGGCTCCAATACTGCTTACTGCGTGATTCTGAAGTTTTGAAATTCATCTGTAACCAGTTCCATTGATTTGCAACAATAAGGTTGCAAAGGTCTTGGGAGAGCTCTTTGCGTTTATCCATCATGAAATGTTTCTTGTGTGACACCTTGGTAACGAAAACCCTTTTTAGAGCCCATCAATATGTACCAACCCAATTTATATTAATTTGCACAGATAGGAGGGATAATTACTCTCTAACTAATATATTCCAGCTTGTTCCTTGCCGTTCCTTGCCTTTTGTATACTGCTTTGTCTTATCATGTAAAATACTTTTCCCCTGTGCCATTCCACTTTTCTACTTTTTTTATAATTCTACTTATGGACATTAATGCTTGGATTTTTTTATATGTGTGCATTACCTAAGTTCATACGAATAGCCTCACTGGAAGTATACTTACTGAAAAAAATGTTGACTCGTTCAATACTTATTTCCTCCTGCTCTGTCAATTAAATTACAAGGGATTACATTGTCCCCAAAAGCTGGGAATTGAACTTTTCAGGCTACTGCATGCTAGCCCAGCTCCTTAACCACTACGCTACCACCACCCACTTCAATTCTTGAATTTGAATTGAGGTTAAAAACAGGCTCTAGACTTATAATATTTCGAATTTGAATTGAAGGAAATAGTGTAGTGTTGAACAATGAAGCTTTACAATATTGTCAGATATGATTGCATTACATATTTTAGAAATAATATTAGTTTTAACTACTTGCACTTGGACTTGAACACCCCTTGTCTTTCAGAGGATACTGATCCTTTGGTTTATTGGAGGGACCAAACTAAAACATTTTTCCTAGCTCAATTCCTAGCTCAACTTGCATATTAACTATGCCATACCAGCTTCCTCTGCACCTGTCGAGTCTTTAATGTTGCAGGAAGATATTCCAACCAGAATGGTGCAAACTCTATGATACAACATTTGAGGATCTATTGAGAATTAGATGCAACAGTGTTGCTCAGTGAGTTTTTGTATTGAAATAAATGATAACTGCATTTACTATGACAACTTGGAGGGAGTATTTTTTTTCTTCAAGAATTTGATATCTATATTTTGGAGCAAAATGTATGCGGGTTGGGGAGTGACTGGTTACATTTATGTTACAATTATGTTCTCCGATTACAAAATAATTACAACTACATTTAGTTGCATTACTGAGTGAAAATGTGTAATTAAGTTAGTTACTAATAAAAAGTAACAAGTTACATTACTTTGATAAAGTAATCCAAATAAAGTAATCCAGACCACATTTATAATGAGTAACCGTCCCAACACTGAATGTATGTGAGATTCAGCAGTCTTTCTGTTGTTTGACTGTGGAATTTCTTTGAATTGTCATGAATTTAATTCCATTTCCTGTCATTCCAATTCCAATGCAAATTCAACTTCCTGTGGGGCGGAGCCAAGCCAATTCAATTCAAATTCCGATTTATAAATTGAATAGAGACCAATTCTGAATGTTGCGCAAGCCTGCTAATCATAAGACTTTATCATATTTCTTTCAGCAGCTAATTGATTTCACTGTGCAAATCTTTTTCAAAATGGGTCATGTGAATAATATAATTTTTTTTCTCAGGAGTTAATGACCCCCTGTAAAGTGACACGGTCTGTGTTTGGAGAAAGAAACATGAATAGCATTAATCCAGCCAATATATTAGACACAGGAGTGGAGGTATGTTTCCTCGACAATTATTTGTTCAAGGGATGATATTCCACCATTTGGGGAATTGTACTCATTTTCCATGTCCCCCCCTAAGTTAAACAATTGATTTTTTTTACCTTTCTCCAGTTCATCCAGCCATTCTCTGAGTCTGGTGATATCAGTTTTAGCTGCAGCCTAGCATAGATCATTGAATCTGATTAGACCATTAGCTCTCGCCTGCTAGCATCATGTTAAAAAGTGACTAAGATTTCCGGTAATTTTCCATTTAAAACTTGTCCTCAAGTCAGAAAGTGTAATAAGACCAACGGAAAATAAAATGTGGCGATTTTCTAGGCTGATTTGACATGGAACTATACTCTCATTCCAGTGTAATAATCAAGGAACACCATGGGCACAGCAGCACAATGATATTATGCAGCGCCAGAAAATAGTCTCCGTAGGCTAACTTCCAGCATAAAGGTTGAGCTGCAGCAGACGAATTGGTTAGTGACTGGATTATTACGCCTGAATGAGAGTATAGTTCCATGTCAAATCGGCCTAGAAAATCGGCAGGTTTCATTTTCCTTTGGTCTTATTACACTTTCTAACTTGAGGAGACAAGTTTTAAATAGGAAAATTACAGGAAATCTTAGTCACTTTTTAACATGATGCTAGCAGGCGGGATGCTAATGGTCAATGGTCTAATCCGATTCAATGATCTATGCTAGACTGGAGCTAAAAGTGGTATCGCCAGACTCCGAGAACAGCTGGATGAACTGGAGAAAGGTAAAAAATTGTTTAACTCAAGGGGAGGTGGAAAATAAGTAATTCCCTAAATGGTGGAATATCCCTTTAACTGCAATACGTCTCTTGTAATATTCTTTTTCAACAATGCAGAAAGAAGTTTGTCTAAGCTTTTTGTGTTTGCTCTGTTTAGGTTATACGATCTGTGAATACAAAAGACATTGCTGCTAGAAAGATGTTGCAATCCAAGTATCAGTCTGCCACAGTGAAGGAGCAAGTCAGTGGCCAGAAGCACAGAGACTTGGCTCTTGATTCAACCCTCACCTGCAGCTGTTTCTTGACAGACCGTGTCTGCAACATTTGTCTCTCCAGGTCAGATCCTGGATCAACCACAACACTGAAATCCTCCAACAAAACAATTGTATATGTATATATATTATGTAGCCGTAATGTTAGCCAATTCAGTCTATTTGTTGTACCCATTTGTTTAACTGTGTACGGCATGCTTAATCTCTTACGTTTTTTTCCACCTCCCCACCACAGGAAACAACAGGTTGCCCCGAGAGCTGGAACACCTGGGTTTAGAGCTCCTGAGGTGTTGATTAAGTGTCAGAAACAAGGAACAGGTATAATTCATCATGTTGCCATCACATTGTGGATATTTGGAGTTACATCTACAATGCCTAATGTGCTCTTAGTGACTGGTTCATAAAATGAATGACTGAAATATTTCACGTGATACTTTTTTTCCCCTCTACAGCCATTGATGTATGGGCTGCTGGTGTGATCCTCCTCTCTCTCTTAAGTGGTAGATACCCATTCTTTAAAGCAAGTGATGACCTTATAGCCCTAACACAGATAATGACAATACGTGGATCCAGGGAAACCATACAGACTGCAAGAGTGTTAGGTATGTTTGTTTACCTTTGGCTCTTTTTGCTTTTCTGCTATTACATATAGCATATATTGTTATGTTGACCCCTCATGTCTTTCGGTACATTCACTACATCGTTTTTTGAGAGCTTGATGGGCTTAAACACTCTCTCCCTTTTCCACTCACACAAACTTGAGTTATAAGACAAAAATTGCACCTTTTTCTCTCTTTTTTTTATTTTATTTTTATATATATATATATATGCGCGCCACACCAACACTTTACTATACGCTATTCTGTTCACTTTCTGTTGTGTTGCTACTGTGCATGCAGGACAGGCCAATTGTTCTGTCCATCATTGGTGGTATAGGCTTAGTAACATTTTCAGCACATTTGAACATAAGTGATATTACATTTTTATACCATTACATCTCTGATGCACTTACCATACACGTACCTTTCCTTCTTCGAAACACTTGACTAGTATTTAAATGTATCCTATCTATCTATCTATCTATCTATCTAGGTATTTATTGTTACCTAAGGTCTCCTCTGCACTGTAGCTTGGATGTTATTCCTCATTTAGTAATGCCGGCCTTACACCATACGATTTTCAAGCGATTTCACAGTCGGTGACTAAATTTCCAAAGTCGGAATGAAGTCATGGGAGTTTTACGGGAGTCCGGTGCGGTCCCGTCAACTAGATCGTTTAGCGTAAGGTGCCAATCATAGGGGTTTTAAGGCAGTCAGAGTCAGTTTTTTTCTAGTCTTGGCGTTGATATTTTCGTAAGTCTTTTAGTTGAGGCTCATACAAATAGTGACGTGAACAATATAAAAACCAATAGTTCTCTAACATAAAACAGGAAGGGGCAAAGTAGGTGACAACTGTAGCCTATATGATTTTTTTGTTATTTTGTTTCATATAAATTATTAGTTGGCTATTCCATGTGACAGAACAACTGTATATCGGTTAGGGATGTCACATATGATACAATACTGCAGAAACATGAAAATATGACGGAGTAGGCTATCGTTTGAGTTCCTGTTTATATCTAGTGCACGGTGGCAAGATCCCTAGTTGTTGCAAAATCGTAGTCTGACTAGTATGCTACTTAAAAACTCTATGACTTGTCTTTAGATGTGAGAGGGTCTGAGACTAGCCTTTCAAAAGATCTTTTCCAAATCTTTTTTTTAAGTCTTTCAGTGTAAAGATGGCATTTGGCACATGGCAAAATCATAAGTGTTATACTAAACGGCATGTATATGTTTAACACATCCAACTGAACCTAGAGTACTTATTGAGCAACAAGCCCCAATAGGCCATAGTTTAATTATATTAATACTGTTGTTGGGCCAAGTGGTAATGCTGCAAAGGTAAATAAACTCAGCTGGTAAACTGGGTAAAGTAGTCAACAAGTATGTGTGACAGTGACACAAAAATTATAAATGAATTGAATGCCAAGTTATCCAGCTGGTCGAACTTGAGTGAGTTCACTGCAATGCATTAGTATACCCATCTGTGACATTAGGTAACATTAACAACTGCTACTACATGTATGTATACACATTCATATGTTTAAGTTTAAGATTTGGGTAATATGAGATTTGTCTTTCAACCAGGGTTGACATCAAAGATGATGTGCAGAATGAATTTCATATAAGTTGTGTTGATGTGATTTCCTTAATACCCAGGGAAGGAAGTAGTGTGCAGCCATGAGCTTCCACGACTTGACTTGAGGAGACTTTGTGAGATGATGCGAAGAACACAGCCTGGCCAAGAGGAGACCGTTTGGACTGAAATACAGACCACATGTCAATCCTGCAGTCCTATAAAAAACAACCTGGACAAGACTAGTATGCACATTGAACAAAACTGGGATAGAGTTCCAGATGAGGCATACGATCTCCTAGACCGACTGCTTGACCTGAATCCAGACACAAGAATTAAGGCTAGCATGGCCTTACAGCACCCTCTGTTTAAAGACCTGAATGTAACAAATGGCGTCTAAGGAGTAAATCTGCCACACAGCAGGAACTCTGAGCAAGAGTACATGAAATGTGCTCAGGCTGCTCCCCTTCATAAAGCATAACTAGTTGATGTTTTATTGTACCAATTATTATTTAATCGTAACACCTGTCACAATTGATGGAGTTCCACCCCCACTTCCACTAGATTTCTCAAGAATGCGTAACTGCTGCAACAGTCGTCTTAACTGAAATGAATGCTACTGTCTGCAAAATTCTGACTCATGTTTATGATATTGTTATGGATAATAAAATTTGAAATGCTGGAAAGTCTTGGTAACAATGTTTATTAACACAATCACAATGAATTTACCAGGGGTTCTTCATTCAGATTTTAACAAATTACCTGATAGTAAGTTATGGTGAGGAAGTTTGAAAACACTTGGAATTTTAACAAATCATAACATTTCTTTTTTTATGACTCTGTTCCATTCCAGAAACCTTAATCATAATGTGATTCTTGGGCTTTAATGGCCTCTTTCCACAGTTTAAGGTAGGGTCTCCATAATCTCTTCAATTCTCACCAGGACACTCTCAATCAATTCAAACGTAAACAAGGCAGAATGAAGAGCCTAGGACAATAGAGCATTAGGTTATTAAATTTCATTGTCACTCAGCTGTACACTTAAAAAAATATATGTTGAAAGACTATAACAATAACAAAAATATAGCCACAAGAAGCTAGCGTCCAATACTATATAACAATTCAGGTGTGAGAACTGGATCACTGGATACTAAGTAAAAAGTATGCCAAGTTAATACTTTAGATTGAGAAGTTAGCATGAATGCTTAAATTGTTCATGACTGCATCCTGCTGTTTGGCCCTGCTGAGATGTCCCTTAAAATCAGGTTAATGTTGCATCACATCTTACATATTTTAACCACAAATCACCTGAATCTGTAGTTCTGGTGTAAGATTTGGTAGAATCTCATTTCCCACAGTAATCGTGCAGACGGCTCCCGAGTCATTTTCTGACAGAGTAATAAACAGCCAGCTTGGTTAAGAAAACAAATACTCGGCTGAAATGGGACATGGAAATGCAGTAATGTGAAAAATACTGTCAATTATTTCATTAAGAAAGCTTATCTTTCACAGCATCTCACCTTTGTTTCTGTCCTTTACTTGAGTATTTTTCAGCTCTACCTGATAATGAGCCTTAGACATATTCAGACCCAGGCGTAATGGCTTCATGAAGCGGTCATGAATTGTGTGCACTTCCAACCATATCCCCGTCTTGAAACAATTCATATGGAAATTCTGATGCACTGCTCATCACACCAATAGCTTTTATAGATCATATATTGCGCTTACCTCATTGTCACATTCTTTGTCTCTTAATAGCAAATATCGCAGAAGGTTTAGGGCTTCCATTATCCTTTTAAATTATATACATTGAATTAATTATTGTCAGTACATTAACCTAAAAGTCCCAACATGCACATCTATTCATGAAAACTGTGTCTTGCAATGCCATCTCACCTGTCCAGGTTTTGCAACAAATCTGTTTCGGGACCCTGTGGAAGGCACAGGACCAGTCGCAGTAAAGGCAGAAAATTGATTCCTCGGAACCAAATATTCTCGTTTCCTGGCTGGAAAGAAAGAAGTCACTGTACTGATATTGACCATGGTGTATATGACACATTATTTTAAAAGATATGGTAATTATGCTCTAGCATTGTGAAAGCAAAACCTTAATTTTGGAAAACTATCAAATAGATATGAATGAATAGGCCTTACATCTCATGGCAATAACAAATCCTGTATCTCAAAATATTAGAATAAAGAAATGTCAACCTTCTGAAAAGTAATTAACTAGTCTGAAATAGTCAATTTATGCACTCAATACCTATTAGGGGTTTATTTTGCATAAATGAATGTGATGTGGCATGGAGGCAATCTGCCTCATTTTTCTCTTTTCAATTAATTGACATTCAATCATATCACGATCGCAATTTCTGAGAAAAATCCCAATTAGATATTTTCCCCAAATCGTGCAGCCCTAGTAGACAGCCAGTCCTTTCAGCAGTGACCTTCTGTGGCTTACGGCTCCTACACACAGTTGCGTTCCGTCAACGCATGCCAGTGGGTGTTCCCGACGGTAGCTATGCAAATTACTTGAAGTATAACCGTAATTTGATTGGGTGGTGCGGTCCGTCGATTGGCTTGATTGGCCGGTGCTGCCTGTTGGTGCAGCAACAGCTGAACTTCTCAACGTGAGCGACGGGAGAAACGCGACGCAACGGACCCACAATTCAGTTCGGCAACGGATGACGTGAGCCCATGTAAAGTGAATGGGATGTGTCTCCAGCACTGCAACACACGCAACTGTGTGTAGAAGCCGTTACCCTCCTTGTGGAGGGTGTCAGTGAGTGTCTTCTGGATAACTGTCATGAGCTGAGAGCCGTATCATCAAGATTAAAACAAAGAAATGCTTCAAATATTTCACTTTGTGTGATGAATCTCGAATACAGTGGGGAAAATATTGAACGTGTCAACATTTTTTTCAGTAAATATATATTTCCAATGAGGCTATTCACATTACATTTTCAGCAGACTTTGGTATAAACTCAAGAAATACACACAAATAAAAAATCCAAACATTTAAGTCCATAAATAAATTAATTGAATGACAAAAAATACCCCAATTAAAATACTTTGTGGCAAAGCCTTCAAATGACCGCTTCAATACATTTTCTGTGTGAATAAACCAGTGTTTTTCAACTTTTTTTGAGCCACTTTTTTACATTAAAAAATCCTGTGGCACACCAACCAAAAATGTAACAAAGTTACACACTGTAGCCTAATACAGCAAAAATAATGACAATTTAGTCTCTCCATTTGTTTACAGTTCAGTTCAGTGCAGGGCTCTACACTAACATTTTTTTCCAGGAGCACTTGTGCGCCCAAGTTAAAAAATGTAGGAGCACAGACAAAAATTTGGGAGCACAGTCAGTTCTGTACTTCACTAACATTACACTGCAGCTAACAGTTAAACATGCCAGTGCACCAATTGCGAATATTAAGAATGACTGACAACATTTAGGCAGGAAACAGGATTTTAAAGATCAGTGCCTACTTTATTTTCAGTCTGTTCAATTTTCCTACATTTTGTTAATGTAAAATAATATAATACATTGCCATATTTGCATTTAGCCTGTATATCAAGTATCCTGCCAGATGTAGGCTAATTTATTTATTTGTGAATCCACCTGTAGCTAATCCAAATATGCCCATGGTGACCTTTCTGACTGCATAATACTACTACTAAAACAGTAAATTTTTTCTTCCACAAAACCCAACATAGTCTAATCAAGGATATATTTTTTTTATGCTTTTATTTTTTATTTGAAATATCTGCATTGATAGGGGCAGTAGCCAAACGTTAGGCCTACTTTCGTTCGCTACAGCTATATTTTGCATATTGCAGCCAATACGTCAACTGGGCTAAAAGGCATGTTAGGTTACCTTTCCTTCTCACTGCATTCTCAGAATCTCATCCTGTTCCTCCTATATCTGATGAATTCGGTGGATAGAAGAACTAATTTCTTCAATCTTTTCGTCTTGGCTGGCTAGTCTAACTTTAGTCTAACTTTCCGCTTTTTCTGCGCGCTCATGGATTTCATAGAAGCGACTACTACTATCGAGTCCCAACGCGAAACTGCTAACGTTGATGGGAGGTGTAGTTTTATGTTGCATTCGCGACGTGATTCTATGGTTGGCACCAGTACTGTTTCTCGATGTTGCGGTGTATTTTGTAGACAAACATTGACATGGTTAGAAGTCATTCGCACCAGTGCGCCTAAATATTTTTTTGCACTCGCACGTCATCATTTTTACTCGCATGTGCGAGTGAAATGGGCGCACTGTAGAGCCCTGCAGTGTCTGCTTTTCTTCTTTTTTAAGTAAGCCTATCCATTGTATCCTTCTGCTGGACTGAGGTGTAATGCAAGTGTAACCTGTAGCCTCGTTCTGGCCGCCGGGTGAATAAGGCGAATTTAGGGGCAGGCTATAGGCGGGTCAATATAGGGTTCAACGTCAAAAAAATTGATACAAAAGTTTTTTTTTATGTATTCTGGTACTGTTGGACATGCTAAATAACATACTAAAAATCTAATAAAATCTGACCTTGGGAAAGGGGTCATTTTCAAAATGGCTGCCAAAATGGCTGTCAACAGGTTAGAATGGCTATATCTCAATTACTATTCAGCCTACAGGGGTGAAATTGATATCAAATGATGGTCAAATTAAACAAGAATAGGATTTTAAATGTTAAAATTTAAAATGTTTCAATGCTCTACCTTTTTCAGCCATAAATTAAAATCAATGCGTTTTAATACAGAGCAAATGCAATACAGGATTATTAACCATCTCCATGGCATGGAGGAAGATAAAACATGTCTTAACTGGTGTTGTATCTCATCTAGAGGTTATATGCTTTTAGAAAATATATGGTTTAGGGTGTTTGATTTGTTTTCCCTGGACTGTACATGCCAAAATGTATCTGCTTTACACTAGATTCACCAATACAGAGCTTTTACACTAGATTCACCAATACAGAATAGAGGGCAATGTATTGTTCATGGCATGGAGGAAGATGGGACATGTCTTAACTGGTATTATATCTCATCTGCAGGTTAAATGCTTTCAGAAAATATATAGTTTAGGATGCTTAATCTGTTTTCCCTGGACAAAAGAGGCCAACATGTATCCGCTTTACACTAGATTCGCCTATACAGAATAGAGGGCAATGTATTGTGCATTCATGGAGGAAGATGGGACATGTTTTAAATGGTGTTATATCTTATCTACAGATTATATGCTTTCAGAAAATATATATTTTAGAGTGTTTAATTTGTTTTTCCTGGACTGTACATGCCAACATATATCCCCTTTACACTAGATTCGCCTATACATTATAGAGGGCATTGTATTGTGCATGCATGGAGGAAGATAAGAAATGTCTTAACTGGTGTTATCTCTCATCTAGAGGTTATATGCTTTTAGAAAATATATGGTTTTGGGTGTTTAATCTGTTTTGCCTGGACAATATAGGCTAAAATGTATCCCCTTTACACTATTCGCCTATACAGAATAGAGGGCATTGCATTGTTCATGGCATGGAGGAAGATGGGATATGTTTTAAATGGTGCTATATCTTATCTACAGATTATATGCTTTCAGAAAAAATATATTTTAGGGTGTTTCATTTGTTTTCCCTGGACTGTATATGCCAAAATGTATCTGCTTTACACTATATTTGCCTATACAGAATAGAGTATGTATTATGCTTGGTGTGGAGGAAGATGGAAATGCTATTTTGTTGATTAATGTTATATTTCATGTACAGGGTATATGCTTTTACAATATGTAGAGTAGAGTTTGCAAATAAGTGGCTGTTTTATGACTTTAATGAACCATGACCCATGTACTGTATAGGCATGCATTGTATATTTGTGTAGATCAATAATTGTTGGCATCTATCACTAGGGGGGAGCTAATTAAACTGAATCTTAAACTATATGCATAAGTAGATCAGAAATAATTATTATATCATTATTCATCATCCTCTGACTCCTCTGAAAGGAACTTGTGTGGATTGTCACATCGTTCATTTTGACACGTTCCACAGGCAGCAGTGCAAGGTAACCCATATCTTCTAAACGAACAGCGGAGTGTCTTGCAGAAATGCACACAATTAAGAACAGTTGACTGTCTCTGTACTTGGATCTAACATGAAAGAGTATTTGATTCCATTCCATTCAGTAATCAGTATCTGAAAGCTAAACTAAGGGAGCGGTACGGGAATGACATATGTTTCACAGAAGGGAAAGGTTTTGAAGGCATGGTGACACTGAGAGAGAAAACATCATGCATCCTCAGGTCCTAAGAACACTAAAAAAGGTGGAGATGAAGAGTCACCAGTGACCTCTTAATCTGATAAAACATGAAAAACACCTTCCTAGGCTGAATAATGCTTCATAGCCAAAATTAGCTTCTAGTGGCCATCTTGGATGCCATCTTGAAAATGACAAGTCTTTGAAAATTATGAACTGATACTTTAGTGTGACATATATGAATCAGTGACCTCTAAATCTGATTAAACACGAAAAACACTTTCCTAGGCTGATTAATGCTTTAGATTTTACTAGATTTTTAATATGTTATTAAGTACATCTAAATGTATCATAATCAGTTGAAAAACCTTTTGTATCAATTTGAGGTTAGGTGGTTTTTTTTTTTCATATATTGACCCGCCTACTACGTAAACTTTATATTGCTGGGGGCAAACATCTTACTGTCTATGGGCAACACTTGCCGACAATCAGTGACACCTCTCTGATTTCCAATCAGAGACACCTGTTTCTCCATTAGCCTCCAGTGATTGCTGCACCCACCATGATGGCAGCGCTTTCTCTGATCTATATATCTATATCTCTGACATGAAGAGTATTTATTATGTACTAAGTCACTACATTGCAGGCACAGGTGCTCAACAATGGCATAGCCTAGGCTACTATTTGCAACAACTAAATAATAAAAGTTTTTGGACCGATTAAGTGAAATTGGACAGTGATTCGTTTATTCCAGTGATTTTCAACCTGTTGTGATTTTGGCCCATTTTTCTAAACAGATTGTCTTTAAATCTTGAAGATTCCAGGGGCCTTCTTGTAAATCCTTAGTCTTTAGTTCCTTCTACAAATGTTCAACTGGATCCAAGTCAGGTGATTGACTGGGCCTTGGTTTTCTTTCTCTGAAACCAACTGAGTTTCCTTTACTGTATGCTTTGAATTGTTGTCCTGCTGAAAGGTCCACCCATGTCTCATCATCCCGGTGGATGGCAAGAATTTCCCAGAAAAAATGGCTCCATTCATTGTTCTTTCAACTGTATGAAGTCTGCCAGTACCATGAGATAAAAACAATTGTACAATTGCTGCCTCCAAGTTTTTCTGGAGTCTTTACTTATAGAGTTAAATGTTGTGAATTCTTCATGTTTGTGAGTTAATACTAATGTCTGGTGAAAATTTCATGTGAATAGCCTCAATTTATTGATTTATTTCCTCCACTGTATATGAAAGTTTCACTTTTAAAATAAAATACATTTAAAATAAATTATATATATATAAAAATGTACACAATATTCTATGTGTGATACGTGTTTTGAGATGCACCTGTACATGAATAATTACGGTTCCAAAATACTTAAAATGTTTCTCTTGGTCCTACCCTCAAGGAGAAGTCCACCAGATTTTTAATGTTCTTGATGACTACACCTTCTACTCCAGAGTGGTGACTTGTCTTAAACATGCACCTGCAGAGGAAGTTGGTATAACAATTATGCAGGAATATAGCTTATACAACCATGACACAACAAATACACTTACACACACATATATCCACCATACATACAACTCACAGAAACTGTAAAAATTAAAGAGCATGTGAAGTGATTAGAAAGGTCTGGTATGGACTGACCATGTGATGCACTGACCATGTTAAGGTGCTATGGTAGAGTGTGTGCAATGGTGGTAGTGCAAAAGTGAACAGTGCAGGAATTGAACAGTGCAGTAATTTTGCTTGTTATTAAATATTAAGACTATGAAAAGACAAAAATGTAAACGTAATAGAATTGCTTAACAGAAAAGACATAATATACTTTAAGAACAATATATAACAGGTATTATTCCACTGCTTGGTTGAATTTCCCACGTAATTTAGAACGACCATTAACCTTATGTTATTTGCACACCTATGAAGTAGATCCATTTTGTTGGCCGTATCACACTTGTATATTAATTCGCCGAAGTCGTTGTGAAGTTTAAATGAACCGTCACATTGCATCCGAGCTGAGCAACGGGAGAGATAGAACCAACGACTGGCCTTTGGCCGTAGCAACCATCCATTTAGAACTAGTAACGGCAGTTAGTCCTCCAAGTTGAGAAATTAGTTGATATGTGTCGGAAGAAATTAGTTCTACAAACAAGACAGTTTTAGCGATTAAAACGTTTAAATTGTAACAGGAAATGAACACAACGCAAGTGGCAACAGTGGAATAAGCGGGATAATGGACTCCAAGGTGGTCAGTTCACAGAAATTAATGCACTTTCGCGTCTTGGCCGTTTTACAACCTCGACCGTGCATTAACTTCTGTGAACAGACCACCGTGTCGTCCATTATCCCTTACTTATACAACAGTTGGGTTCTATGGAACTATTTATTGGTTCCATGAACATTTCAACTCAGACTTTGCACGGCTAATAATAAATCAGTCCCCGATACAATGCGAAGATTCTATAATGCTTTGACACAATGTAGCAATAACTGTTAAATTAAAATTAAATTCAAGTTCTCATAATTTAAAAAGGCGAGTAGCCTTGGCAATTGGAGAAAAAAATGGAGATTGATTTCCCTAAAATAACTTTTGAGTTAATATATGAAATGTCGGATGACGAAGGGGAACAGACAATCAAGCGAGGAGAGCGCATCTTCATCCAGGTGCATCCAGATTGTGTAGAAGGGCTATAACTAATATATAGCCTGTAAAGACAGTCCGGTGGACAGCAGACAAAGTGATATGATGGTAGGTGCTGAGAGAGACAGGCTCATGCTGAAAAGTCCAATTCATGCTCAATACTGCTACTAGTGGAGGGTACATGTTAAATAGATGACGTGATTAAACATATTTTCATTGGTCATTTAGATACCCAAAGCTAACTGTAGACAGAGGTGAACATTCTATTTATAAAAGCAATCTCTGCCTCTCTGGGATGCTCTTTTTCATACCCAATCGTGTTGCCAGTTACCCTAATTAGTTGTCAAACATTCCTTCTTTTGTTTTCTTATCATTACACAACTTTTCCAGCCTTTTGTTACGATGGGCACTAACTTTGCAATCATTGGTCCAGCCTTACCAATCAAATTGATCAGATATTCCTAACGTTACTTCCTACTTCGCCTAACTTTACAAACTGACAATAAACAGCAGTCAGGAAACAATGTATGTTACCTTTGCTGTAAATAAATTTCGGTTTTGCCTTCCCCTCTCATTGTCAAACTAAAGTTGGGTTGTCCTGAATATAATTATTTTGGTTTAATCAAAATAAACCACCAACTGCTGACTGATATCACCTGATCACCTGAAATGCGCAATAAAAACCTGATTTAAAATATTTCTAAAAATGGACAATTTAATGTACAATTGGCTTCACACTGATTGGCCAAAATCTTCAGGCATCGTCCAGGTGTAATTGCTATTGTATTTAGTTTAAAATACAAAAAAGAAAGCAATGTAATTGAAAGCAATTATACTTGGCCTGTTTTACCATGCACGCACACCAGTGGCGGCCGGTGGTTAAAAAAATAACGGAGGAAGGAAGGTGCGCTTGATTGGTGTTAGTGGCAAATGTGAGGTTGTGATGGTGTTGGTGGCATATGTGAACAATAGAGTATGTAAGCCGCCTACCCAGACACATTTATAGCAGCAGTATGTGCATTTTAACTGGCAATGTTGTGTAATAAATGCTGTTCTGAGGGGGGGGGCTCCAGGGACAATGGGCTTAATATAATTTAAATATATAAGTCACTTTGGATAAATTAATAAATGTAAATGAATGTACATTTAGGTAGCCTACACTAGCCTTACCATCTTTTTTTAGAATATAAATTTTTGGAACTGGTCTTCCTGCCTTGATCCTAACCTTCGCACTGTATTTGAATGTATAAAAAATGGACATTGTCCTCGGATTCCATTGTAGCCTACTCTTTATTTCACAAGCAAAAAACAAGCTTTCCGTTCAAGGAAAGATTCTTAGCTGTATGACTGCAGATAACGTTCTTGCATTGGTTCACCGTTGCTGCTAAAAACAGCACCCCTATCGCAATTGAAAATTACTGTACGGAGGAGCTTCCTCCCTTGGCCATTGAAAACGACGTGATTCACAAGCCGCTGGCGTCTGAGGCATTTATAATGGACTTCAATGAGGGGCTTGAGGAGAAACCTCCTCCATACAGTAATAAGGAGCCTCCTCTGACGCACACACACACACAAACAAACAAACAGATGGTGGAGCCTATACAGCGGAACTTTACAGAGCCTGAAAATGGCAGTTACCGAGGGGGCACAACAAAATAGGACAAACAATGTTGATGATTATTTTTGTAATAGTTACTATTACAATGAAATTTAGTGCACTTACCTAAGAAACTTGTATTTGGCCTCAATGTTAAATTTGTTGATGCTCAATTGGAACACAGACAGTCCTTTACTTCTCTGTAAAAAGATATGCTCAATGTCGGTCATATAAGATCTGTCATACTGCTGTTTTTACTAGCATGGAAAACAAAAAAGAATTACCCATACACATTTTTACATTATATTTTCAACTCACAAGAACAGGCACACATCTTACTTACCAAACGGTGGACAGGACACTGCGTCATAACTTTCACCAAATTCTTAAAGAAAGCACCACATTTTATTTAAGACACTATAGCAGTAATGAGACGGCTGAAGATAGAGTTAATGTTTTTTTTTTTACCTGTGGTATACTGACAAAGGTTTTCAGCTCCAGAAGCTCCACTGACAAACTGTTGTCCTCTACTCTGACCAGACTTTTTTCATACAAATCCTTGAGGAGGAAAAACGTGAGACATTTCAGGCTTTATACTTGATCATTGGATATAACAAACACTTCAATAGTGCAACAAGAAGGTACATAAACTATTCATCTACTAATCTGTGGAGACTAGCAACTAACTGTAGTCTGACGTCGTCATTCTCAATTCTAGTCAGAATTTGAGTCTAAGGGTGTTCCATTGTAGCCTCGTGAGACCATCCTGATCTCTCACGCTTCAGTTTTCCACTTGCAGATCAGTCTGGCATCTTTCCAATAGAGAACATTTGGAGCAGTTCGCCAAACAAAACAGCCAATCAGCGTTGGCTTTAGGTGTGTGTTTAGGTGTGACGCAACAAACAACATGACGGCATCCACAGATGAAGTGAGTGTAGCCATCACGCAAGTTTTATCCAAATTAGAAAATATTCCTGGGGAAGCTGTGAAGCTATGAGTCTCAGCCATGCAGCTGGAAGGAATGAACGACACAGACATCCTCCACGGCCGATTCCAGTCCATAATGGAGGAATATACTTTCTTCAGAAGTGTAGGGCCTACCTTGAAAACTTAGTGGGGATTGTCACTGATGAGGTTCATGTCACATACAAATGGTAAGTTTAAAAACGTTAACGTTAGTTACGTTACCTAACTTAATTGTAGGCTATGTTAAACGAAGGCATTAGAAGAACACTTCGTTCATCTGATTGATTGATTTGGCCGTCGATAACCAACATAGGTGGTGATAGACAAATCATTTATTGTTTATCCAATCAGCTAACCAGTATTTTCGATCCTTCCCAAAAGTTCTCCAACAGAAAGTTCCCAGATGGACATGCAGAGCAAATGCAAAGCATCCATCTGGTGGAGTCAGGTTAGTTCCATTGGGACATGATTATAGGGTGTGTTTCAACCGATACAGGGGAGAAATGCTTCTGCACTCAATTGGATAGACCCAACCAATTACAGCAACGAAACAGCTTACCATGAGCTGTAGGAAGAACACCCGAACCATCCTTCTTCTCCACAAATGCCTTAAAATGGTTTTCTGGTGTTTTTTTAGTTATTGCGCTGTCAATATCTTGCACAACACATGATAGCGAAATCTAAGACCACGTTTACGGTATGTGTAGCAGCGTAGGCTATTCGGAAAAACTGGTATAGGCTATCCCCTCCTACGTTTTTAAAAATAATTCCGTTCATACCAATGCTAAAAAACAGCTGGGGAAGGGTATAATCAGAGACTTCAAACAAACAAGGGAACATGCAAAAATGCAAGCTGGCTATTTGGCTTCTAAGACTCTGTTTACACATAGAAAAAAAATGCATATATTTATGTGGTTTGGCCTGAGGTTGTTTTGTTGAAAACAATTAGTTCTGAAAACAGTGGATATGTTGAAAAACTCCAGTGAAAACAGCTTTCTTGCATTTTGATATGTTGTTCAGGCAGCTAGCGGATGGTGAGGTGATGTTTGCTGTATGTAACAGAAATGTTTTAGCTTAGAAACTGCGTACATCGCTTTGAGCAACTTTAAAGGAGGACTTGGCTACTATTTCAACTTAATAAACCCATTTAGAAATCATTTGAATGGTTAAATGACCTGTTCTGGTGAAAATGGTGACATTCCCCGCTCCTCCTAGCGTCCCCAGGCGCTAGCTTGTGAACAAATTCATGTGCTTTATTGTTACTTTTTTCCACAGTTTGAAATAGCATAATGCACAACTTCTCCAGCAGAGGGGGAAATATAGTCCTACCAAGGGGGGCTTTAATTGCCTTTTTTCTATCCAATTGAGTGCAGAGGCATTTTCCCCACTGTATCTGTTGAAACACACCTCATAATCACGTCCCAATGGACCAGTTTCAGACTCAGATTTTAACTAAATTGGGTATGATGACGTCAGGCTAGTTATAATGTTAATTGTGAAAAGAAACAAATGAGTTTTGTTGCATTCAGAGCTGAAAGAGCTGTATCTATAAGCATGGCAGCTGCTGAGGTTGGAGAGGGGCAGAAAGCTGGTCTTCTCGAACCACGACATGAGATGCTGGATCATTATATAAGCATATTTCTATTTTTCTTAGCTGTGGTAATTAATATTTTAGCAAGGCGGGAAATGAAGAGAGCACAGCAAGATATATTAATAAGCTTACCAGCCCCCTCTGAAGATGGGATTCCTCTGTTCTGTTGAAAGAATTAAAGTTATCACACTGGCATACAATTTAATGGCAATGTCACTGGAACACAAAATCAATAAATATGAATTACAATCAGTCACCCTTTGCAAAACATCTGTGTGTGTGGGATCCTTGTTCTACCAGTTGAACTACAGGAGCACAAGAACATACGCTGTTCTTAGACTACAATACCAAGCTAATGTGTGGATTGGAGTGGAGTGGGTGGAGAAAGACCAAGACATGGACATTTTATGGCTGTTTGACAAAAAAGGAATTATGTCAGACATACCTACTAAGCAGGAGCTCGACATATTCCATGTTACACTGTAGAATGAAAACTGGGCTAAAGCCAAAAAGAAACAGAATAATCCATGTTCAAGCTTTTTATGATAGACCAACTGAATTCACTGAGATTACATTCTTTAACCATATACATTTTATGCGACTGATAAATGGTTGTTAGTCCTTTATGTTGTACTGAGACTCCGTTACTGAAACATTCCTTTTAGTCCCGGAGTCAAAGGCCAAAGTGTTTTCTTTGCTGTTTCTTGTTGTTGCCTAGGGGTTACAAATGAGTGGTTATGGGCTAGGTTGATGCGGGCCCTTGAGACCAACATACCATAACATTTTTGTCATCCTCAGTGCCACGGTTCAAGTAGTTATTTAGGAAAAACATAAAAAAATTTTAGGGTTAGGCCCAGTGCTGGGACCCCTAATTAAACAAAGGTTATACAAAATTACAAAAGGTTATTAACACTGAGGGCCAAAAACGCAATATTGCGTTTTTTGTTCCCATGTGTTGAGTACCAAAAACGTAAAATTGCGTCTTTAGCTTTTTTTTTTCCTTATTACGAAAATAGACACTCTAACATACCTTATGTGCGATTTTGGGAACTCTATAATGAATAGAACTGAAATAGATGACGATCGAAAACTCATGAAAACAAATCTGGACATTTTATCTGGACATTTTTATCATAACTCGGCTTTTGATGGTTGCCGCTTTGGGTTGAATCAGTGACGCATGCACGTCAGGTCAAAACCAGGCCATTTATTTTCGTGGTTTTATCAGTAGGTGGCAGTCTCGCTAGGTCACTTCCCAGAAACTTTACAGGCAACACTTCTCAGGTGCTGAAGGGGAAAATGAAAAGGTTGAAGAAAAAGATATTGCAGCAGGTGCGTTTTCGCCAGACAGTGCTGGATGAGTCCAACTTTCTACTAAGACAAGATGACTCTGACCACGACAATCAGGGGAGACCAGAATCACCACACAATCAGGAGAGACCACACGCCAGGTCAAAAACATTAGAAAGAGTGACTGACCACCGTGCTGAGGAGGGAGTTCCATCTCCACCACGGGCTGGGCCGAGGATGATGGGCCGAGTCACGCTTGCAAGAAGGCGATAGCGACACAGACATTACCGATCAAGAGGAGGAGGAATTATGGAGCCCGACAGCAGTAGAAATTAGGTATTATTGTTTTGTACTCCCCCCCCCCCCATGGTGGTTTTGTGCTTAATGCTTTTCATGTTACTGTTGGCAAATCACTGCCCTATATTTTCATATTTCCATAGATCACACACAAGCATACTTAAAAGACAGAATAAACCAACACATGACCCTGAATCCCACATAAGTAGAGTAACTGGCTTACCTTAGAACAACAGGGAATGTCTCTATGCCAATGTGGTGCACAAATAGTAGGTATGCAATATTGGCCAATGACTCCCTAGGGTATCTGACTTCCTCTTCAAGGAACCCAGGGACATCACGCTTCTTAAGCAATTTATGGCACAAAAGTTCTGGAAGAGGTTCCCCAATACCACAGAGGATGACCTGAAGAGCAGAACAAGATCACCCATCACATCTAAAAAACTGAATAGTCAAATAAAATAGACGGGAGATGTCCTCCTATATGCAGTCATAGTTAGGGAAAGTTAGTTTTTTTTTTTTTTTCGCCAATCTGCAAATTCTTACCAATAGCTTTTTTTACTATATGTTCCTATAGGTGTCTAGTAACACCTCACAATTTATCACAATTTTGTAATTGTTTAATAAAACCACTTGTTATGGATTTTTTATGGACTTGGGAGTCATTTTTATTCAAAACTAATGGCTGGGATAGATTCAGCACCCCTAAAAACCCCTAGATAGACATCTCAAAAGCTAATATTGGTAAAAAAAATGTTTTCATTATTTTCGCCCAGACCCTCTGGGCACCCCAAACTTGATGGGCTCTCCAGGTGTTTCCCTGAGGATAAATTTGGCCGTGGATAAATTGGGAAGTGTTACTAGACACCTACAGGAACACATAGTAAAAAAGCTATTGGTAAGAATTTTTTTTGCAGATTGGTGAGAAAAAAGCTTAACTTTCCCTAACATTCATACAGTCCCCATCATTACATAATAAAAGGTATATCTGATCAGGTTTTTATGATTCTTACCAAGATCTCTCTCGAAAACTCGCAAAGAAAAGAATTTTCAAGTTGGTCAGGATCAGTGAACTGTACTCCAAGAAGAGGCTCCTTCAAAGTCTTCATGCAGCTACAAATGAAACAGCACAGTAAACTATTAAACTATACATATTCTCAACAGGGATTTTATACAGGAAACTAGTTTAAAAGGTCCGGTGACCAGAAATGGGTAAACCAGCAAAGTTGAGTTTTGGTTGAGATAACAACAACTGACATGAATTATTATAAATTATTTTTAAAAAGCCACAAGCAGCAATGAGTGTTATGCGAGGGTCTGTGTACTTCACAGCTATACAAGTTTTGTTTTGAAATGGGAAAATCAAAATCGGAAAACAATTTGTGTGTTGAAATTGGAAAATGAAAAATGGCCCATTCTTTGTTTTGAGTACAAACAGAGGGTGACATGTGACCCATTATCTGATTTAATGTGCTCATTAAAGTAAATGGGAAAATTAAAATACTTGTGCCATTTTTTATTCCTTTGTATTGTCAAAACACAGAACGGATAACAAGCCATTTCTTGTTTTACCGTTTTCAAAATGAAAATTTGATTTTCCTATTTCAAAAAAGAAATCAAATAGCTGCAAACTACTCGGACCTGCAAGCTGAGACATTTTGTCATCCAACAAGGCACTCACTATGTGGTGTGTGTGTCAAATTCCTGAGACATTGGAAGCGTCACAGTACATTTGTTCCAGACGGGGAAAAAGATAACGTGACAATACAATTTTAATCAACTGTTCGGCAGAATTATATAAAAAGTGTGGACTCAGGCCAACCAACTACAGGGTCAATCATGAACATTTAGCATTTGATTTTGTGCAAGAAACACTTTAAAAGGTGAAGATGCAGGACTGTTAATATTAATTTTCAGAGTGAGGGAACTACTCATTAACTACCCATTAACCATTGCGAAGGATACCTTTTCCGATGTTTTCCAACCTAGTGATATTTTACAAAGCAAAGCACAGGCCTTTATTTGGGGCAGATATGGAAGAATATCAGAATCAAATGTTTTGTACGTGTGTATCAGTAAAAATGATCTGTACAAGTAATTGTATCTATTACAAATATATCCTACACTTACAAATCTATTCTACTGGTAAGGATCGGTTTTACAGCTACAAATCATCCTACAGTTACAAATATTTTACCATTACAAAAATATTTTACAACTACAAACCAATATTCTACGCACAAAAAGTTGTCCTACAGTTACAAATATTTTCTGCAGGTGCACAGACTTTTGCACCACCTTAGGGATGAGAAGCATCTCATATGTATTGTGTGTGTGTGTGTGTGTGTGTATCAGGATTTGTAACTGTAAAACTGATTTGTGATTTAACAAAAAATAACTCATATACATTATTCTATTATCGGGGTTTACATTTATTATAGATCTGCCAACCAATCACAATCATTTCTCAATCACAATCATTTCTTGTTTGAAAGTTGTGGTTTCATCCAATATTGAGTAAGGAAATTCAAGCCTGGACTGGCCAGGCGCGGTTTCGCTGCATTCATATTTGGCCTAGGGGACGGGGACGCTGGCCAGATGCGCTGCCTATTTTTGGCCTATTTTTGTTTGATTATTTTCTAATATTTACATAACTTGATTTACATATTTTTTTTATTTGTATATTTTACTCGTTAACATATCAACTCGTTCGTTGTTTTTGTTGCGTTTTTTTCCCTTTCTGTGGTGTTTTTTTGTCTGTTTTTGCCTAAGAGACGGCATTCTGTTGAAAGACCGTTATCTCCGTAACATTTGCTATCTCTCAGTATACTCATCAGCATACGGATTCAGTGGCTGTTTCAGTCGGTTGACTGTCAGTTGGGAGTAAGACTCCTCATTCAATCTATGAACTTCAATGGCTGATGTAGTCGGTTGACTCTCAGCTGTGACATCGGTGGCTGATCTAGTCGGTGGACTGTCAGCTGGTCTAACGCAGGAGAAGGACGCAGCTTGTGCATAGCTCTCTTTGGACTGTGTCTGTGAGCATGCCTTGCTGATGTTGGCCCTACGATACACTGCCCTACAACTTTTGCAGTTGTCATCTTTCAACGCGGCTATCAGCGAAAATGTGCTCCACCTCTGCCGGGCAACGGGGATATTACGCAGGAAACGCTACATCAATCAAGGATCATCAAGCGGACAACAGAGGATGGTATCCTCCTGTATCCCTGTGTCCCTTCACTCAGGTATAACTCCTCAACTCATCTTCCTGGTGCCGGTCAACAGCGATGGTCTGATGAGCGCGACTCACCAGAGCGTAGGCCAACTGGCTCTGTCGTGTCAACTACAAGCCATCTCATCTACCGAAGTTCTGCCCCAGCGATTACACAGCGAAGTGCAAAGAAAAGGGAATCATCTGCGAAAATGGACAAACAACAAAAAGGCACTTTTAAACATGCCAACTGACAGCGCACAAACTCTTGCTGGTGAGCGCTCATCTGATATTGGAGATCGTCTTTTGGGTATGCCTATATCGGACTTGTCACAACATTTTAAGACACGTAAAGGCCTTGGTTTTGTTCACATAAATGCTAGGAGCCTTTTGCCAAAAATGGACATTTTAAAGTTGTGGGTTAATGACTCCAACCCTGACGTCATTGTCATTTCAGAAACTTGGTTGAATACCAATGTTAATGACTCAGATATTTCCCTTTTTGGTTACAATATTTGCAGAGCTGATAGTTAAACGGGGTGGTGGCGTAGCTATTTATGTTAGAAACAGTTTAAGCTTCTCTATACGTGTATCCACCTCTGTCCCGGGTCAGTTTGATTTATTAGCCATTAACGTAAAACTCGGTGGCTGTTCTCTGGTTATTGTGGGCGTTTACCGTCCACCATCTGCCAATCCTGATGCTCTACATAGTCTCTCAGCTGATGTCTTAAAACATGTGTGTAATGAGTTAAATCTTACCCAAATAGTCACAGAACCCACACGACCTAATATGAAAATTCCCAGTCGTTCATCCCGGTTAGATCTCATTCTTACAAATAAGCCTCATAATTATATGCATAGCTGTGTATTCCCAATGGATTTCAGTGATCATTGTCCCGTGGGCTGCATTAGAGATGGCAGAAGACAAAGGTCAAGGCCTTTGTATATAAATAAGAGATATTTTAAAAGATTTGATGAGCAGGCATTTTTACAAGATCTACACCTTACTTCTTTAAATCTTATTCCAGATGCTGAACTTGCATTGGAATATTTCCAAACAATTTTTAACACCTTAGCAGATAAACATGCCCCTTTTCAGAGATTTAGGATAAAACATAGATGTAACCCTTGGTTTAGTCATGATCTAGGTGAGATTACTTCTCAAAGAAACAAAGCTTGGGCATTGGCAAGATCCACTGGTAGTGATGGAGATTGGCAAACATTCAGACATCTTAGAAATACATGTACTTACCTTGTGAAAAGGGCTAAATCTACCTATTATTTGAACAATCTGTCTGACTGTGGTAGCAATCCAGCGAAATTCTGGAAAGTGATTAAGTCACTTAAAGGTGTTTCTTCTACCACTCTTCCTCAACAAATTATGTTGGATTCTAAAGTGGTAAATGAGAAAATGGAGATTTGTAATGCTTTTAATGATCACTTTATCAAATGTGGTACTCTATTTGATCAATTGAATAATGTGGATATGGCACTAGAGACACAAGTCAATTTCAGTGTCACTAGTCCTGAAGAAGAGAGGTTTTTATTTTCAAATAGGCCTAATAACCCTTCTCATTTAGACCAGTAAACCAATCTGAGGTTCTCTATGGACTGTGTAATTCCAAGTGTATGAAAAGCTCTCTGGGTGCAGATCAGTTAGACCCACATCTCTTAAAGATTGCAGCCCCTGTCATTGCTGAACCTTTAACTCACATTTTTAATTTAACATTCTGCTCTGGTTCTATTCCAGAAGTCTGGAAATCAGCCCTAGTGACCCCTCTACATAAAGGAGGAGATCCAAGTGATTGGAATAACTCGGCTCTACACTAACATTTTTTTCCAGGAGCACTTGTGCGCCCAAGTTAAAAAATTTAGGAGCACAGACAAAAATCTGGGGGCACAGTCAGTTCTGTACTTAACTTACACATAATGTAACTTTACACTGCAGCTAACAGTTAAACATGCCAATGCACCAATTACGAAGATTAAGAATAACTGACAACATTTACAGGAAAAAAGATTTTAAAGAACATCAGTGCCCACTTTATTTTCAGTCCGTCCTATTTTTCTACATTTTGTTAATGTAAAATAATATAATGCATTGCCATATTTGCATATAGCCTGTATGAAGTACGCTATCCTGCCAAATGTAGGTCCTTAGGCCAATTTATTTATTTGTGAATCCACCTATAGCTAATCCAAATATGCCCATGGTGACCTATCTGATTGCATACTGCCCAATACTAGCCTACTACTAAAACCGTGAATTTTCTCTTCAACAAAACCCAAAATATGCCCATGGTGACCTATCTGACTGCATACTGCCCAATACTAGCCTACTACTAAAACCGTGAATTTTCTCTTCAACAAAACCCAACATAGTCTAATCAATGATATTTATTTGAAATATCTGCACTGATGGAGGCAGTAGGCAGATAGTAGGCCTATGCTTACTTTCATTTTGCACTTCAGCTTGTATTCGGTGTAAAACAAACAAGCATGCATGGAAGCCTGGAGTTGTCTGTAGCGTTCTACTTTTGAATAAAACAGGAGTATTACGGGAGGCTACTTTTGTGTCATCCTGTTCCTCATTTATCCGATGAATTCGGTGGATTGAAGAAATTAGTTCTACTTTGCATCTTGGCTGGCTAGTCTAACTTTCCGCTTTTTCAACGCACCCTTAAATTTGATAGAAGCAACTAGCGAGTCACAACGCGAAACTGCTAACGTTGATGGGAGGTGTAGTTTTTATGCTATATTTGCGACCTGATTTTATGGTTCGCACCAGTAATGTTTCGCGATGTTGAGTACTCGACAATGTAGACCAACATTGACTTGGCTAGAAGTCATTCGCACCAGTGCGCCTAAATATTTTTTTGCACTCGCACGCAATTATTTTTACTCGCATGTGCGAGTGAAATGGGCGCACTGTAGAGCCCTGTAACTATAGGCCAATCTCCAAGCTTCCATGTTTAGCTAAGATGTTAGAATCCTTTGTAAATGAACAGCTTCATTCCTTTTTGTCATCATATTCTATGTTAAGTCCTTATCAATCTGGGTTCAGAGCTGGCCACAGCACAATTACAGCAGCAACTACTGTAGTAAATGATATAGCTACTGTTGTTGACAGTAAGAAACATTGTGCAGCTTTGTTTATTGACTTGTCAAAGGCTTTTGACACTGTTAATCACAGGTTACTTCTTGAAAAACTAACCTCTTTTGGTCTAGATGAAGTTTCCTTTAAATGGTTTCAAAACTACCTCTCTAATAGAACACAGTGGGTAGATGTGACAGGATCAACCTCAGAGCCATTGAGACTAAAGAATGGTGTTCCACAGGGCTCAATTTTGGGACCACTGTTGTTTACATTGTATATTAATGACATCTGTGCTTCAGTAGCAAATTGTAAATTTCTATGCAGATGACACAATCCTTTATGCCTATGCACCATCTGTAGAGCAAGCCGTGTCATATCTTAAATGTGCATTTGATTGTGTGCAGAAATCCTTGAAAGATCTTAAACTGGTTCTAAATGAAGCAAAAACTATGTAATATATGATCTTTACTAGATCGAGAAAGTGTGACCTTGATGCCTATAACATTTGTTCCCTAAATGGGGCACAAATTGAGCAAGTTTCTCAATACAAATATCTGGCCATTTGGCTAGACAAACTAACATTTAGAACACATGTGCTTGATCTCACAAAAAAGGTAAACAATAAATTAGGTGCACTTTACAGGATTAGGTCTTGCTTCTCTTTAGAAAGCAGAATGACCATTATTCAAGCAACTATAATGTCAGTCCTAGACTATGGTGACATTGTGTATATGCATGCAGCCCCTTCCACTCTGAAATCACTTGATGCAGTTTACCACAGTTCACTACGTTTTATAACTGGAGATAGGTTTAAAACTCATCACTGTAAATTATACCAACATGTAGGATGGTCTTCCCTCTATGATAGGAGGGAAAGGCACTGCCTCATTTTTTTTTATAAGGCATTACTGGGAAAGTTACCTTTATACCCAACTTCTCTTCTGAACATAAAATCAATCTGCCACATTACAGGCTCACAGGGTTTTATATCTCTTCAAACTCCTCAAATTAAATCTGAATTTGGTAAATTAGCTTTTACATTTTTTGCATCTAATAAATGGAACAATTTGCAAGAGTCATTGAAATTAGATAGGTTTGTGTCACTAGACCAATTCAAGGGTATGATTGATGATATGGCTGTTGCACAATGTTCTTGCTTTGACTGATATTTTAGACCTTTTATATATCATTATTATTATTTATACATTCCCCTTCTTTTCTTTCTATTTATTACTATTTATTTTTATTTGATTTTTGTTATTATTATTATTTGCCTTTTGTATCTTTTATTGTTCTTGTTTTGTTGTTTGATTATTGTTGTTGTTTTGTAACTCAGGGCATTGCTGTAAAAGAGCTTGATGCTCAGTCAATTTCTCCCTGAATAAAAAACGGTTGATGATGATGATATGCTAATTAGAGCCATTAGCACTCCACGAGCTCTCCTCATGTCATAGTTCGTTTCCGACAATATGTGGCACAGACAAACGAGACCTTCGCAGGTTGCAAATTGTCATCAACTGCCGAAAAGGGAGATCTCCAGGTGTTTACGGGGACGAAAATCACACTTTTCACGCAGTGTTGAGAGGAAATATATATGTCAGTTTAATAGAGAGCATCCTTACCTATAACATTTCTGTCTGGTATGGTCACTTGACTTTACACAATAAGAACAAGCTGTCCAGAATTGTTACAAATGGCAGGGAAAATCATAGGGAGACCTCAAAAAACACCAGATAATCTATACAGCACTGCAGTACACAGAAAGACCATGAACATACTAGATGATTACACCCACCCCCTCCATTCTGAATTTGAGCTGCTTCCCCTAGGGCGGCACTACAGAGTACACATGGCAAGGAAAAATATATACAAAAACTCTTTTATTCCAAATGCAATTTCCATGGTCAACAAACAATGGAAAAGCTAAACAGAAGGGAGGTGTAGTTAAGAACACTACAAATGGGCTGGAACTAGGGCTGTCAACGAATATTCTAAATTCGAATATCCCTGCTGAAAAAAACAGCTAGAAACCAGCTTATGCTGGTAGCTGGTTTTAGCTGATTTTAGCTGGTCTATGCTGGTTTTCCTCCAGCTCTTGCTGGTCTTTGCTGGTGTAGCTGGTTGGGCCACCAGCTGGATATGCTGGCATGACCATCTGAGGAAGCTGGTCATGCTGGTGTGACCAGCCTGTCTTGTGGGATAAAGCTGGTTCAAGATTACAGAAAGACTACATAATTATTTTCTCACATTCACTTGCATTAACGATTTTTCAACCTAGAGGTCCAGCGGGGTTAGCGGAAGGGGCGGGACTTACCAGCTCTATAGGGCTGGGACAACGCGTCGACGCAAAATATGAGCGTCGATTCGTCAAGCATAACGTGTGCTGCTAAATATTTTTAATTTTACACCTTCAGTGTTTTCCATACGTTGACTAATCTGTGGCTGGGCACCACGAAATCAAAACCGGCCACCACACATTGATGATGTCCTATCAGTGTTTCCCACAGAATTGAATTCCATTTGTGGTGGTTGTGATGCTAACCAGATTTAAGCACAATTTAGTACTACCTGGAAAATCATTGTGTGGTGGTCAATGTTGATACTGTGGTGGGCCGCCACAAATAAGTCAATGTATGGGAAACACTGTCTATGTTGTAGTAGGTCTACTATTTAAATTAAAGATAAGATAAAATAATTTCATTGAGCTGCACTTTTAACTCACACAGCCTTTCCTCGCCCTGCCCGCTCTCTCTCGTAAGAGCCCGCTGCTCCTCCTCTGCATGTGCATTTAACAAAATATTTACGATTGTTGAAGGATTGTTGTTGCCACATAGAAGCATTGCCTAGAACACTGTGGGCTAAATTGCTATTAAATCCGCTTAGCATCGTGACCATGCTGCGCAAATTTGTTCAAAACTGCTGCATTAAAGTTAAAGTAAACTCTGCTAAGGTCTTATCACAACATAGTACATTGAGGAGACTAAACTAAGTTAAGTTACAGTATGCAATGCTAACGTTAGAATACTGTTTGGACGTCAAGTTTAGCATGCTTACTTGCAGCTGCTTGTATTCGTTACTCATGCAGGGCTCATTTGATTGACTCTGAATGTTTGCAAAATCCCGATGTAAATGGAAAAGTGTTTTCCAAGATTTAAAAGTGTTTGTCCAAAGGAGAAGTACGAACCGTTATTTGAACTAACTACGTTATGAATTGCATCCACACATCAGCAGCCTTTTAACTGTGTAAATGTTAATTGCAAGGATTCCCACACGAACGTCTTAACATGACAGGCACTCAATTAGACATAGGCTACACTACTGAACTTTATTGAATGCTACCTCTGACTAAGAATGCTAATACTTTGCACTTGTATAGTCTTTTATTTTGGAATCTTAAGAGCAATAAACATATATTGCAATGTTAAAGAATTCATGTTTTTTCATTCAGATATGTAAATAAACATGTATAAGTTGCTATTAGTGAATTAATGGGGAGATAATCGAAATCGAATCAGACTGAAAAAATGAATCGTTAGATTAATCGATGCATCGAAAAAATAATCGCTAGATTAATCATTTAAAAAATAATCGTTTATCCCAGCCCTAATTGTCAAATATGTATACTTAAATAAAACTACCTATGTCTCTTTGTATTAATTTGTCCTGTTATTGACATAATGAGTGTCATTGACAAAATGCGCAACCAGATGTTCGAATGGTTCGAATATAATGTGTTTTTTTTTAGAGCGAATATTGAAACGTAATTTTTTAGCAATTTTGACAGCCCTAGCTGGAACTGGTGCTTTCTGCCTTGTCGTAATGGTACCAACTTTTATCTCGAAATTACCCCACTAATAATGCTCTGAATGGTACGAAACTTCTACAGTAGTACAACTATGTTCTTTACTCATAAAACGAGGCATTGAAAAGTTTGTAAATACACCAGGAGTTTATTTAAATAACACTTGCCTGATGGATGCTACAATACTGCTGCGTAGACATTGCTTCCGTGATTTGGGAAAAGCCCGTAAAAGTCCTGGCAGGAAGCATGCATAAGGATGTAGATCCAGGAACTGGATATCAAAAAACGTTGATGTAATCGCTTCCTGCCAGGACTTTTACGGTGCCAGTTTATGGTAAAAGTCAGTTATCAGACTTTGGCATGAGATTATTGTGCTTTACTGAAAGAAGAAAAGTTTTTTTTCCCCAAAAAAGTGGTATTGTCTTGTAGCCCTGGTCCCAGAGTTTAAGAAAAATCATGTTAACAAGAAATAAACTCATTCCCACTGTACCTGCAGACCACTTAAGTAAATTTACCAAAACTGATTCAACTATATAAACTATATATTTTCTGAAAGCTTAGACCCTCAGGATGTGATCTAACATGACATGAGACATGTCCCACCCTCCTCATTAGTATGCTGCCCATGCATTACACATTGGGTATTGGTAAATCGGGTATATAGCAGATACTTTTAGGTCTGTGCCATTTAGGAAAAACTGGTTCAACCATATAAACCATATATTTTCTGAAAGCTTAAACTCTCAGGATGTGATCTAACATGACATGAAAAATGTCCCACCCTCCTCATTAGTATGCTGCCCATGCACACATGGGTAACATATAGCAGATTTTTAGGTCTGTGCCATTTAGGTGGTTCAACCATATAAACCATATATTTTCTGAAAGCTAAACTAGGATGTGATCTAACATGACATGAAAAATGTCCCACCCTCCTCATTAGTATGCTGCCCATGCATTTGGGCTATCATACCGTTTTGGGCTATCATGTCATGAGGAGGGTGACAAATGTCAAAAAAAGTCTTACTTTTGAAAATTTGGTAGATATGACTCCACAAAATATGCCCGAAATCGCGTAAATTAATTACTTAAATCGCGTATGATGAGAAGGTGTGGCCTTTGACATTACAGAGGTACTGAGCAAATATTTTGTGCTTAACATGTAGTACTCAAGTGGTAGAAATGGCTCCATATGTTTGAACTCAAAACAGTTGGATGTTTTGGTAAGATATGGTATCTTAAAGTATGCTCTACCAAATGGTTGAGGAGGCAGTTAAAGGGATATGACCATATACAATCACTTAGTCATGTCGTAGCTGGTTTTAAGTCTACCATCGACGGTTATGATTTTATGGCTTATACCCCAATTGTCAACAGAGAAATTATATTGGATTCTCACTTCTGGAATCGGCTGTGGGCGGGACTGTCGAGGTCTACTGTATGTGAGCCTTGAATGGGATATTATGGGAATTTGATAGGATCTCAAAACCGGATTATGGAACATGCTTTGCCACAAAAACACACAAAAATGTGGGGTAAGTCAAGCTATATGAAGTTATTACTTTGCTGTCAATTCATCTGTTTTATAACCCAGAAGGATGTACTTGGTATCAAATGATAGCTCTGTGTCTCCTCTTTCATCTGACATTGCGTGGCATATCTATCCGATAACGGGTTCGCGAGTAAATCAAACGAGAGTAATGGGTGCGCACCGGTAGGTTGAGCTATATGACGTTATTATTTTGCGGTCACTTCGTCTGTTTTTATAACCCAGAAGGATTAATATACTTGGTATCAATGAGTAGCTCTGTCTCCTCTTTCATCTGACATGCGTGCCATATCTATGCGATCACGGGTTCGCGAGTAATTCAAACGAGAGTAATGGGCGCGCAGGTGAACGCAGAGCAGTATAGATGGTGTAGGCTACTGTGATTGTTGAAGTGAAGCAGTTTATTTCAAGAAACAATTAACGTTAGCATGCTAGCCATGGTATTTTATGCAAGCTCATCATACGTGAACTGCCTAATATATAGCTGTTTATATCAGAGCCATGTCTTCAGACTACCAGTGAAATGTATGGATATGATGGGAAAGGATAGGAAAGACGGCAGCGTCTCTTTAAATTTGTTTCTCTACCTTGCTAGTGGCTAAGCTTTAGAGCAGTCAGCTGCCCTGAGGTTTTATTTTTCTGGAACTCATTTTCATCAACCTATCAGTGCTTCCGTACATTAGCAGGGATAGTGCTGATAGGTTGCAGAGGTGATAGGGCCCTTGTCTGAAGGTGTTCTGTTAATGTAGGCTATAATGTGCGTAGAGTTTGCTGCACAATGAGCAACTTTTGAAAAATGTAAATAGATGTAAGCCTATCGAATTATCACGGTTCACGTATGCGCATTGAACCGTAGAGGGGCGTATTGTTGGGTTTGATAATGCACCATATATCGTTGCATCCCTAACACATTTTTGTTTGAATTCACACATTATAAAAAATAAAACTGCTGTTCACTTACAACTTCAGGATTTCCGTTCTCAGCTCCTCATCATGGACAACTCCACTGTGATAATTGTGCTTGATTTCTTCTACAAAGGGTTTTACAAACCACAGAAGCCCAGAGCACCATCGGCACAAGCCTGCTGCATCATCCTGCTGCTCTGTCATTGAGGAAACTGGGAGTCGAGCTATCTGGTCCAACAATGTTGAAAGTGTCATGCCTAGGAAGGTAGCCTTCTTCCTGCCAAAGTTCAACAGCACTGCAAGTAGAGCATAGTAAGGAATTAGGGTTATCACATTATCACTCCATCTCATCATTCTCTTTATCTCCTCCTTTATGCCTTCTCCTCTGTCTCTCTTTATACATGCATATTGACTTTTTGCATTTTTCTAATATTTTGCTATATATTTATTTTCTTTGCAAATTGTCAGGAAATGCAAATTTTCTTGTAGTATGTTACTGCACTATCAGTAAAGATCCTGCTCTGATGCACAGCAATGCATTTTGCTATTTATTATAACATTGACTGACTGTTTAATAATTACCTGAGTCTTGACAGTGTCTACATAAGAGTGACATGATACTGTCATAACGATGACCTGACACTGTCATTAACGTGTCATAAATAGTCAAAAGTCATAAACGCTTATGTCATTAAAGGAACACTATGCAAGATTTTCACCTTACGAAGCCAATTTGATGGTAAACGAACTTGTAATAGGTGAATCATTCACCTAGCATAGCTATACAGCATAGATGTAGCAAGTCCCTACCGAGAAAACCAGCCATGCAATTCCAAGAGCGGCGCCCCGCCAAATCTTGTGAGAATCGTGAAACATTACCTTGTCAGTAGATATAGCTCTTTGGAGATAGTTTTTGCCTGTTGTTAATCCTTCACCTCCACAACAAAAGCATTTGCATTGTGTACAGGGAGGCTAATTCGCGATAATTTGCATATTAATACATTGTGACTCTAGAGGGAGCTCCACACTCGCCAAAAACACCTAAACCTGCATGGTATACCTTTAGGTGTCATTCCGTTTTTGTCATGACAAGTTCACATTGTTTGGGTTGTCTTAATTATGACAACTTGACATTAATCAAAGTGACATTACCAGAAGTTGTCTTGGTCATGACAAGTTGACATTAAATATGTTTGGGATGTCTTTGTAATGACAACTTGACATTAACCAGGATGACATTACCAGTAGATGTATGTCATGACAACTTGACATTAAATTAGCTTGAAGTGTCCTTATTAAGACAGCTTGACATTAAACAGGATGGCATTACCAGAGGATGTCGGTCATGACAACTTGACATAAACAGAAAATGTATTCATGACATGTTGACATAATGATTATTATAATTAGATATGCAAGATTACAGAACAATTCTAGCACTGTTAGATAGATGTGTGACAGGATATTTTAGAAAACTGTCTGTCATGACAGTATTATGACAGTATAATATATAGATTCTTAGACCTCAAGTAAAGTGGTAGCATTTTGATGTAGTGTGCTAATGTGCTAAATGAGAAAAAAACATATTGGATTAGAAACATGCGGGGAACCAAAAACATAAGAATTCCCATCTCAACTCAGAGTTTACAGTTAAGCTTAGAGCTTGATAAAGCCTGCTTTCTGGAATATCCCCCTTTGTGGATGTGCTTATGACACAATGCTTCCTTAAAGCAACACCAAAGAGTTTTTTGTACCTTAAAATAATGTTTCCAAAATTGTTTCCGTGGTTCATCAACTCGTAACAGGGTGAACGGCACTTCTGCATTAAACCAAGGCCGCTCTATCGGCTATAACCGCATCTATGTAAGTTTGCCAGATCGGGTAGCGGGTTTGTAGTTAGATGGAATGAGACATAAGAAACTACAAATTTGACTTGCATGATGTCGCAATACATCGTTCTTTCATAAAGTCATGCAACATATTCTCTATTCTATGGACATCGTTATTTGCAAAGTCGTTGCTGGATAAACAAATAGCGTACGTGCGACAGAGGAAAAGTTATTTGGTGTTGCTTTAACAACTGAAAAGCTAAGCTAAACACTCCATCAAAATCCTTGTGTAAGGCCTTTGTCTACAAAATGATTAAGCGAATAAGTCACCTTTCTGTAGGGGTTGCAGCAAAAACATCACAGTTTCTGTGATGGCATCTTGGTTGGCTGCCTCCACCTGCTCCAGCAAACTAACCAGAAGCTCTTTGGAACTGCAAATCTAAATCAACAAATAAAATCAAAACACAAGTTTGTGACCACATTTTAATGCCAGGAGTGTACACAACTGGTTAAAGGTATGAAATAGTTATGATTGGATCATCAGACTTTATCTGATGAATATCATGACTATATTTGTCCTTTGAAATATTAAAATTGTCTAGGGGTCATTAAATATCAGTTCAAACCATCTTGACACCATGGCCTCACATTTTTGAGTGTTCCCGTGGTTTGGGAAAAGCCTGTAAAAAAGTCCTGGCAGGAAGCGATTACATCAAAGTTTTTGAATAAAAACGATTGGGGTGAACGATTTTGAATAAAAATTTAATTGCGATTTTTCTCACCAATATTGCGATTGCGATGTGATATGCGATTATTTTTAAGCTCTTTATCTTCTGTGTTCTTCAACAAAGACAAGCAATTTATTATGACCGCCGTGCAGCGAAGCGGCGGTCATATAGGTTTAGTCAGATTTTTTCTTTTTCGCATGCCCAAATTTCCGTCAATGATTCCCGGGACACTGAAAGACCGGGGTACACGAAACTTGGTGGGCATGTAACCCCACATGGATAGCATGGAACCATCGTTTTTCGTTTTGATCTGTAGACCCCCCACTGAAAGGAGGGTAGGGCAGACACAGTTTTCTGTGAATATCTCGAAAACCGTAGGGTTTAGGAGGACCATTTTTTCTTGTATGTTGATCTCAAGGGGCCATGTCAACCCATTCCATAACCACTCATTTCATGTATAGCGCCACCTAGTTAAACACAAAAAAGTAAAAATTAGGTGTTGTAATTAAAGGTATCTGTGACCTAACATAGTCAAACCTGCACGAAATTCGAAGTGTAGGATCATTATGACACCCTCTGTATGCACGCCAAGTTTTGTGGAATTCCGTTCATGGGGGGCCACACAATAAATTAATTTATGTTACTATACACCAACTGGCCTGTAGGTGGCCGGAGACAGTTTTCTGTGAATATCTCGAGAACCGTAGGCCCTAGGAGGTCCACCTTTTTTTTGTACGTTGGTCTTAAGGGGGCATGTCAACCCATCCCATTACCACTTATTTCATGTATAACGCCACCTAGTTAAAAATTAAAAAGCAAAACATTAGGTGTTTTCATCACAATATCTCTGGCTGACAAGGTCAAAACTGCACGAAATTAAAAGTGTAGGATCCTTATGACACCCTCCGAATGCATGCCAAGTTTTGTGTACTTTCGTTCATGGGGGCCTTACAATAAAATAATTTATGTGTACATTTAGTGACGTACACCAACAAGGATTCCCGGACACTGAAAGACCGGGTACACGAAACTTGGTGGGCATGTACCCCACATGGATAGCATGGAACCGTCATTTTTCGCTTTGATCTGTAGCCCCCCCCCTGGACTGGACCCCCCGAAAGGAGGGTAGGGCAGACACAGTTCTCTGTGAATATGTTGAGAACTGTAGGGCCTAGGATAAACTTTTTATTCCGTATGTTTGCCTCCAGGGGTCATGTTAACCCATTTCATGTGCACACATGTGCACAAACAGATACACACACACACACACACACACATACATTCACAGTAATCATACGTATGACACATACTCACACAGTAGACATATGTACGCTTGCATGCACAGGCACATACGCAGGCACACACACAAGCACGCACACACACACACACACACACGCAAACATAACACAAACAATCAAGAATTTCAGGCAAGATGGAGGTGGGGTTGTATAAAATGAATTTTACATGTGAAATCTATGAACTAATCATGTTTTGGTACTTGTTGTCTAGCAGATACCAGTGAGAATTGAGTGTGGATAATGCAATTTAGTGAGACAGTTAGAACCATATAGGCCTTTCAGCGTGATTTCTTTTTGTGGAAAAAATGTGCTGGACTGGGTGGCGGTCATATTTTGTACCGCTCTACATCTAGTTATTCTATAGTATGACCAACACAAAATTAGATAAGTTAAACATAAACTGTTCTTTCCTGGAGCCCAGGCCTATGTTATGATGGCATTAGGTCATTGAATAAGATTGATGAATGAAATATTTTTTATTTAACTATTTTAATCACATTAGTAGACCTATATTTGTTGAGCTTCCAGCTTTGTAAACATGATGAAAAAAATATTCTTATACGTTTCTATTTTGTTTCTATTTACAATTTCATGTAGATATGATCTTCTTTCGTTAGTTAACAGTTAGGTCTACATGCAGTGGCACTGACACGGCTTCTCCTTGTCCTGTGCTCTCCATACGCGCACACACACACACACACACACCCGCTCCTCTCCTCTGTAGGCTACTTGCACGTGAATCGTAACAAACTACTGTAGATTGTTGCAGCGCAAATAAATGCGGCCGAATGACTGTTCCGCTCGGTGTTAACTAAAGGTTTAAATTAACTAGTTTGTTCATATCACAACAAAGCCAATCACGGAGACAACACTCTTTAAACAGGCAAAGTTATTAGCAGTTAGCAGCATGTATGTAGCCTAGAGCCTTAGCTGGTAAGCTAATGTTAGAACAGCTGGGTTTTTGGTGGTTAGCTGTGTCAACTACTTGCGGATAACATTATGCATCACATTACCTGCAAGATGAAATGTTTGCGCCGCCAACCCCCTTGGATATCGCAAATGCCCCCACTGTCATTGTACTCCAGTAAGTAGTTTGGTGACGTCACATATTACGAAGCGTAATCGCAGTCTTTGCGGTTTGAAAATCGCGTCTCTGTGTATGAAATGCGCTATATAAATAAACTTGACTTGACTTATGCATGCTTCCTGCTAGGACTTTTACGGGCTTTTCCCAAATCACGGAAGTAACGTCGACGCAGCGGTAGATAGCAGCAGCGAGTAGAATCCATCAGGCAAGTGTTATTTAAATAAACTCCTGGTGTACTCCTGGTGTACTTACTTCAATGCCTCGTTTTATGAGTACAGAACATAGTAATACTGTAGAAGTTTCGTACCATTCAGGGCATTATTAGTGGGGTAATTTATGAGATACTCTATAGGTTACATACTGTAAGCGCCTGCAGAAAGTCATTTGTTTCTGACAGCGCTACTCGACCAGGGTTCGACCAAGGGAAAAAAGGTTCTGGGAGGGTGTTTGGCTCGGGTAATGGGGCAAAGGACGCTAGGGGGAAATTACTCCGAACCATCGCTATAATCACTGTTTTCTGTTCTTTTTTAAAGTTATTGCGCTGTCCATATATTGTACAACAGCCACAATAGTGACATAAACGGCTAGCAACGACATTCTTGCTGTAAACAAAATCAACCGAAGCACGCTCAGGTCTAGGGCTTTGACTCCGAACTTCGTTATTCGAATATAATTCGATTATTTTAAAAATTAAAGATATTCGAACGAATTTTAGGGATCTCTTAATATTCGAACCTGTAGCCTATGGAAATATTTTTTTGTAAATGTATTGGGTTGTAAACGTTTTCAATTCAGATTCCAAGGTTTTTTTCACGCCTGGTGAATTAAAATCACAAGCTCATTAGCAAGGCTATTATTGGTCATCTGGGCTCCTGAGGTGAAGTTAGCATCCTTGCTGGTTCGCGCTTAGTGAGCTCCCACAGACAAAATAGACACTTTATTACTTTATTTTAAACTTAACCTTCCTCTGATTTTAATCACCACAGTTATCAATCAAAGCAAACAGGGAAAAGAAATGTCAACACAATCATGAAAAACACTCAAATAAATAAATGTGCAGATAAGTCTGAATGAAAAGCAGCACTGGTTGAAGCCTGGACATATTGTAAACAAAGTAGCCTAACGTTAGCTTAATTTTCTATTTTATCATAGTCTACTGGTTAGACTGTTCAGTTTCCCCACGTGTGTTTAAGTTTCAAATGAATACTTTTTCTCCTTGGGACAGGCCCGTTTGAGTCTTGGAAAATACTTTTCCATTTGCATCGGGATTGAGATGATTAGAATTTAGCAGTCAATTTGAATGCAACAGTTTTGAACAAATTAGCAGCAGCGTGCTAATGATGCTAACCGGATTTAATAGCAATTTAGCCAGTCATCTTGCACGATTAATGTTTGGATTACATGTGCATGCTGAGGAGGGATGCACCTGTTGAGAGGGAGAGAGAGAGTGCACGGGGCAAGGAGAGTCTGTGTTGAGGTAGGCCTACTTCTATCGCCTACAGAGAGTTTGACATACTACAATGCAATATATATATAGTCTATTTATTTATGGACAACGTAAGGCAGGAGGTGTGTGTTGCTTTTAATTATGAATGTTCTATTGAACGTATTTTTTATTGATATCGAGACGATTACATGTCTATTGCGATACATATTGCTATCGTTTTATCGCCCAGCCCTGTGCTTAATAATAACAATTTTAACACACGCATAAATACTCAGCCTTTAGTGCACGTAGTCTATTGACATTGACTGATACACTGCCCTCTGGTGGACAGAACATATAGAACTTAAGTTTGATACCAATATCGGTCTTACTGAAGACATTTAATGGTTAAAATATTATTAACACATATTCGAATATATTCGAATTTTAATATTAATAAACAAACGAACTTCGAATATGATTTTTGGGCAAAAGTCAAAGCCCTACTCAGGTCACGTTGCTCATCTGTCCATCATTGTATAAAGACCACTTGGATTGGTAGGCACACTTCTCAAGTTTTAATAGAGGCTTGTCAATTGAGCAAGTCCAGACCAAATTTTGCAACCTCAAATTTTGTGGGCTGGCTTCCAGGCTAGTAAAGTGCTACTTCACAGAGATCAAATGGAATGGAATCATTAGGCCAGTCTGGATAATTACATTATCGACTTATCGTACAAGATATTAAACTATCGACAACTAGATGTACCGCAGAACGGTACAAAATATGACCGCCGCCCAGTCCAGCACATTTTTTCCACAAAAAGAAATCATGCTGAAAGGCCTATATGATTCTAACTGTCTCACTAAATTGCATGATCCACACTCAATTCTTACTGGTATCCGCTAGACAACAAGTACCAAAACATGATTAGTTCATATATTTCACATTCACAAATTCATTTTATACAACCCCACCCCCATCTTGCCTGTTCATAATTCTGAGAAATTCTTGAATTGTGTGCTGTCTACATTATTGTCAGTGTTGAGGTAACGCAACTATGCAAATCAAAACAGTGGTGTGACAATTGAGCCAGTAGAGAAATAACTGTTCAGAATTAATCTGTAGCCTTGGGTAGGCTTCTGCGACGTTTTTAACAGGCTACGCTATAGAGGCTTAGAAAACTATGACCCACGTTTTGGTTTCGTAAATTAATTTGCCCTATTTCTTGACTGCAATGTAGTCAATTGACTGCTTGACATGTCATTTTTATTTTTCTGTACAATAAACAAATACATGCTTTATGCCGCAGAATTACATTCATATTTGGAACTTACATAGTCCAATGCATCGTTACACTACGTTAGTGTTTCCCAAAACCATAGTAGCAACGAACGTTCGCAACCACTATCGTAAAGTTGTGTAGTTACAACTACACCTCTCGACCTGTGGTAGAATGCTAGTAGAAGCATAGTTCCAGGAATCTTCATGTCAGACGTTACTGACGCCAGTTATTTGTTTGCAAATTAATAATTATAAATATATTTAGGTTTCTAATTGATATTTACACTTCTAACCACCATACATCCATATTTTAAAATGCCCAAGGCAGAAAATACATAAATTCTCTCAATTTGCAGCCATGTGCACGTAAGTAAAAGTCACACACCTGCAGATAATAATAAGGTGGTGCGCACTTTTTGACGAGTCAGCTGAGAATATGTAGCCTTTGATTTTCATGGAGGGGGTGGGGTCCTTGTTAGTTTGCGCAAACCAAGCCAAGAAGGCTGATTCTGATTTTGATAATATGATCTGCACAAAAGATAAACTTAGGTAAACAACGATGTCAATATTGTTGTCAAAATCTTCGAACCCAGATTCGAACTCTTGGATAGGGGACTGGTAACTGCTGTGCAACGGCGGCTGTCATCTGCCGGCCTTAACGCAATGCGGCACAGAAGTATGTGCAGGTGCCCGTTCACGTGCTACTAAATGTCATTAACCACCTTAGTCCAGACTACTGAAGTTTGGAAACTATCATGGTCCAAACTTACAGTACTATGTAAGTACGACAGTTTTGGGAAACAGTCGTAACTTACATGTTGGTTAGTTGAACGATGCATCCTGTTAGTAAAAAGCTAACCTCCGTACGGGTTGTATGGGTTGTTCCCGTAGTTGTACGGGAAATGCACCCCAGATCAGCTTGTAGGCCATTAGCCATCTGTTTATTTTACACAGTAGATCACATGCCACATTCTCACTTTCAATAGACAGATGCAATAGCCATTGGTCAAGTATTGAGTATAAAGCAATTAAGATAGTACCCTATACAAAAAGTACGTCCATACAATCATAAAAATTGCTAAAACGAATAGCATTTTGCAACTTGACAAAACACTGGATTAAATATCGTAGGCACAGGAGAAAACTTGTACATCCATTGGCCCGTGGGGAGATCACATGCCAGTTGCCTCTCCCTTCAGTGCTATGACTCGTTCGGCTGTGAGCTTGTTTCGCCAAAAAAAACTCTAATGCAGATATCAATGCGTCTTTGTTCATGGGTTTGGCCTCACAGCAGAGGCTTAGACAACTATGACTCACGTTTTGGTTTCGTAATTTGCCCTACTTATTGACTGCAATGTAGTCAATTGACTGATTGACAGGTTATTTTTATTTTTCTGTACAATAAACAAATACATCTGCTTTATGCCGCAGAATTATGCACTTGGCCAGCCTATAGAACGGGCACATTTTGGAGAGAATAGAGAATGTACACGCAAGAATCTGTAGGCTATTTGTGGCTGGTTACCAGCAAACAATGTTTAATGCATTAACTCAAGACGTCAAACCTTTTCTAAACAATACAAACAGAAAGGATGCAGCAGGCAGCAAATGTAGAAGAGTAATTTCCAGTGGAAGAACAAAATGCTGAATGAAGCCCAAAGATATGAAGGCATATCTGGCAAGTTGTTATTTTTTTAAGACATAAATAGTTGGGCTATACACCTAGTTTGCAAGAAGGAGACATAAAGCGTGAGCATGCCACACTATCCACAGCTGTGGTAGCGGGGGTAGGAGGATTACTGTTAGCGCAGGATTTATATAAAATTCTTCAACAGAAGGCCTGCCTCGAATGCAAATGTGAACAAATGTCTGATGGCCCCCCCTGCCCCCCAGCCAACGTGAATCGGGCAGTCAGTTAATTAGCCCGTTTGTTTACAACTAACATTACATTTAATTAAACTGCTTATAGGCTATGCCGAAATAGTTTCAACATTTTGAATATCAGTGTCGGGTGAATTAGGAAATGCCTTATGGCTGAAAGCTGCTTGGGATCCCCCATGTCAAGCAATAACCATACAAAAAGTTAAAAACAGATGACATAATGAGCAACACTGACATAATGCGCAAATAATATAGCCTAGATATCCCAATATATTCGAATACATGTGTTTATTTTAGAGGGGATATTCGAACGTCATTTTTGAGCAATTTTGACAGCCCTAGTCCACTGTAGGCTACGGCAATCGTCTATTAACACCTTCCACCTAACCCCGGTGAGTGAGGGGTCGCTATAATGCGTGTGAAATAGCACCATTGAGTAGCCTATGCTAAATAGCCTTAAAATCGCTCCGTGTTGTGTGCCTTCTGGTTTCTCCACCTACTGGTTTCCTTAAGGCGCCGCAGCATGCCCTGCAGCAGTTGTCAGACATTCACAAACAAGTTGTTTTAGGCGGTTTGAAGTCGCCATTTCATAAGCCATGAGCCGGCTACATTACAGCCACTTTCGGACAAAAGACATGTAAAAAAAATATATGTTTTGAAAACTAGCATTAAACTGGATTCGATCCCGCGAAAAGCAACATACGCCAGCGACTCTCCATCCATCCCGATTCCCTACTCTTTGAGCCAACTAATATGCTACACGCGAATCAATTAACTATTGTAGGCTACCATTAATTAATAACGTAGGCAACACCCAGGTAACATGTTGTCCAGGCTATCTGAAACAAGGGGTTGCCTCTCATCTACAACAACTGGTTACCTTGGGCTGCTACAGTCTTCAGTGCACTGTGCACAGTAGGCCTATGCTACTCTTTGTGGTTGATCAACTAAAAATAAAAGATGTATTTGGTGATGACGTTATTGTAGGCCTAGTAGACCTAAATTCTGAGAAATTAAATGGTACGAGAAACGATCTACATAGCGCACCAGACCGCGATGTCTTCAAGGGTTGAATGAAGGGAGTTTGCAAAAATTAGTGTATTTTTCAAGTCAATAAACATTCTTAATTTTCGAATGTCTTTGTCAGGGAACATCTGAGTTTTAAAAACCATAGGCCTGGTAGTCGCTCAGACAAGGAGTTATAAGATAAAGGCAATACCATTTGTGTCACCTAATGCAGTTCAGTGAATTAGCAAGATACCATCAGAAGCCAAAAATCATAAAGCACCTGAGGCCAAGATGCTCTCCCCCTCCGCATGAAGCTGTCTGCGTGTTGTAGGCTAGATTTGCGTGAGTTCGTTCTATCTGCTTTACTTTTGTGAGTTGCGACCACCTAGGCTATGTTATAGACGTTCTATGAGGTAGGTTTAATTTTTAACTAGGTGGCGCTACACATGAAATTGGATGGGTTGACATGCCCCCTTAAGACCAACATACAAAAAAAAGGTGGACCTCCTAGGTCCTACGGTTCTCGAGATATTCACAGAAAACTGTCTCCGGCCACCTACAGGCCAGTTGGTGTATGGTAACATAAATTAATTTATTGTGTGGCCCCCCATGAACGTAATTGCGTGGCGTGTCATTATGATCCTACACTTCCAATTTTTGTGCAGTTTTGACTATGTTAGGTCACAGATACACCTCATTTTTACTTTTTTGTGTTTAACTAGGTGGCGCTATAGTGGTTATGGAATGGGTTGACATGACCCCTTGAGATCAACATACAAAAAAAATGGTCCTCTTAAACCCTACGGTTCTGGAGATATTTACAGAAAACTGTGTCTGCCCTACCCTCCTTTCGGGGGATCCAGTCCAGCGTGGGGGCTACAGATCAAGTTTGAATGGAGCTGGCTGGGCATAGTACTGGGCTGAATGGATTGGGAAAATACTTTTGGGGCGGTGGTAGTGTAGTGGTTAAGGAGCTGGGCTAGCGTGCAGTAGCCTGAAAGTTGTCGGTTCAATTCCCAGCTTCCCCCGTTGTGCCCTTGAGCAAGGCACTTAACCCCAAGTTGCTCCGGGGACAATGTGATCCCTTGTAATATAGCTGACCTATGGTCAAGAAGTGTCTGCTAAATGTAATGTGATGTTATGTAATGTAATGTAATGTAACAGGTCTATTGTCGACCAGAAGACTCAATAACTGTTTTCAGACATGTCAATCGCACTATATGCGTATCTTTGTCAAAAGAATATCCGACCCTTTGGGTGATTAACATATGATTCTTACCCAGACATTCTGTGTGAACGACACCGACGCACATGAACAGAATCTCTGCGTGGTTGAACAGGTTGGACGGGGTTGAACACGCACATGAACAGGATCTCTGTCTCGCCTAAAGGAACCATTGATTTCAGCCTACAGTACCTGCCAGGGGGATTGGGGACAGGACCTCTCTCATATAAAATCAGGACACCTCTACACTAAATGAGAAACAAATCTGATGAAATATCTAGGAATTGTGAAGCTAAGACCAGTGATATAGCAGTGTTTCCTCTACATTGATTTTGGAATGGCGGCCCGCACAGCTAAATTTATGCTGCCACGGTATCAGAATTAGGGCAGACGCATGATGTAGTTGCGGTAGCCTTTTAAGTTACCCTGCCGATGTATCCTCCCCCGCTGGCTGCTGCTCACATTGCAATTTAACAATAAGTAGAACTAGTCAGAGGTAATTATGGCCCGTCCAGTTTCACTCCACCTATTGTGTTGATGTAGCTTACAGTAGTTTATTGTAAAAACATTAACTTTCTTCCGCAGTGTTTCATTCCGCAGGGCATTTTGCAGCGGTGGCCACTGCTTCAGAATTAGGGCAGGCGCACAATATTGTCCGGGTGTATGGTAGGCTAAGTGCCCTCCGCTGGCTTGTACTCACATCATCGCAGTAGCAACAGCAATGCTAATCAGAGGTACCTGTCTAGTTTTATTCCATAAATATATACAGTGTTTTAAAGTTACAGACCTCCAGCAGATGTGTGAGAATGGCATGACTATGAGGTAGATTATTTTCCTCATTCTTCAGCCGAACCTGCACAAGTGGGCCCACAAGATTCCAGCCCATGCATCTCACTATGTTCTGTGAAAACAAAGATTAAATAATCAGAAATACAGTGTAACTAAACTCAAATCAACACAAAGTGTGAAATATGGTGATACATTCACCTTGTTTTTCTCATCCACTATAATGCTTAGAACCTGTGCAATGTCACCGTCTTCTATACACTTTCGAGCAGAGGACTGGAAAAGATCATAATCCTCTGGGGTATACAAATCATTTTCGATTGTTTGCTGAAAAGACAGAAATTTTTTAACATTAGGCCTACAGTCCAGGAATGTTAATATTTCTAACTGTTGTCAATAGCACTCGGGTGCCTTTCCATTTTCAACTGTGCCTTACACATCTTTGGACAACATCACACAGTTGGTCTAAAGCCATCCTTCTTGGATCGTCTCCTCAGGAGTTCCTATGAATAAAAACAACTGTTTACAAATGACCACCTCCAATATTGCTTAACAAACTGGCTTTATCTAACGTTAATGTTTTGTACGTCGCTTTGGACAAAAGGCTAGTCAACCAACATAAGCAACATAAATGACACAGGAAACATATTTGCAATCCTATTGGAAGTAATTCAAGACTGCCTGGCATACTGTAATTTCTTGCTTGAAAAAAAGAACCCAAAGAGGTATGGGCTAGCTTCTACCACTTGAGGGTCAGCTCCCTCCTCAGCTCCGGAAGGAAATTTGGCTTCTCCTAACTTCTCTAATACTAGCAAGCTAATATGTTTGTCAAGTTGCCACAACCACGAAAGTCGCCGCTTAAACGAATCATTTAATCTTTTCTCGTCTGAAGCTAACACACATATATTCTTATGTTAGGTATAATCAGTTAATGTTAAACACCATAGCACATGTGACAAAAAATGGTTGAGCTAGTAGCTATCTAACTTATAACGATATTGTGAGGTACTAACGTTAACGTTACAGCTGTTAATATTACCTGGCTGGGACATAATTGGTATCCCACAGTATCTAAGCATGTATTAATTAAAATCTAAATGATGTAATCTCTGATGCAATTTACAATTAAATCAACAACAAAATACAAATTGACTTTATAAACAGACACGTACTTACGTTGAGCATCCCAAAAAAACTGCAAGGATGAAACGTTACTACTATTTTGATTCTGCATACTTGCCGTAGTTATCGCCGATGTCCTCGGAAGTGCTTGGTTTCTTTCTTGTTTGTGCCAAAGAATAACAATCTTTGTTTGTGCTGCTTGTCGTATCAAGCCAAACATGGAGAGTAAGGTTACACGAAGGAAATCTACCAAAGGTAAAATAAAAAAAATGCTATATTTGTCTAATTGCGGTAACGTTATGGGTAAACGGTTGTAACGTAACAGTGTGCCCGGCAGGTTAACGTTAACGTGCGATTCATTGAAGTTAACTGTTGTAAATCTGATAATAGATCACGTCACATTTATTTGTTGGTTTGTTGTATTATTGTTGTTACTATTAGATTCTAGCTATTATTTGGAAGTTTGTAACCGCATTTTTGAAGGAAATGCCAATGGAGCGTATGGGTGACCAAACTACTAGAAGCTAGCACTAACGTTCTGTGTTATTAGTGTAGCAGCTAGCTGCTAGCATTGATGTCGTGGTAGGTTTGTCATACTATGTTACCAGAATTAATTAACGGTGATTCTTTAGTGTCACTATGCCATGTCTATGTGAAAATGTGTTAAACTATTGTTTTTCCAGCAGGTGAGAGACTCACATCAAAGACTGATGATTTGGAATATAAAAGGTAGGCTATGATAAAAGTTATGCCAACTTCAGGTCAACATAGGGGGGTAGATCTATCACAGGGCATTTTTCACCAAGAGAGAGAATGCGTTCTTGAACCTGTTCCGTTCAGAATTCTTTTAAACTTGGTGCTAGATGGCAGTGTATCCACAAGACTGACAGACCAGTAAAAAATATGAAACGTTTGACCTAGGGTAAGTAATTCCAATGTCTGATTGAGTAAACTAAATACTGTTGGCTATAGGTGTAACTAAGGTATGGTAAATGCAAATCTAATGTCATCCCTCTACTTATTTCTTTAGCAAAGAAGGAGCAAAAACAAGCACAATCTAATCAATCAGGTCAGCTAAGATAAATTAAGATAAGTTTCCTCTTATGAGAAATCTTGAGATGTTTAACATTTTCAGGGCTATGCAGAATCTTACTGCTCAAAGGCCAATTTTGTCTTGTGGGTTTAATGGACACTTTCACTTGTGAGCAAAGCGATTGGTCGGGTCATCGATATGTCCAGGTTTTTTTTTTTTTATCAGACATAGGTGGCAACCCTAATTAGAGTGCATGTAAATGCAATCTACTGTTATCCGAATTCTTCTTATTACAGTGCATGAAAATGCACTGTACTGTTCTTCCTATGCTTCTTCTTATTACAGTGCATGAAAATGCACTGTACTGTTTTTCCTAGGCTGCTTCTTCTTATTACAGTGCATGAAAATGCACTGTACTGTTATTCCAAGGCTTTTTACAGTGCATGAAAATGCACTGTACTGTTCTTCCAAGGCATTTTATTATTATTACAGTGCATGAAAATGCCCTGTACTGTTCTTCCTAGGCTTCTTCTTATTCTTATGTTTCTTCTTCTAACGCAGTTAATGCAGCTTCAACCGTTTAACGTAGAAACTTCATTCAAACTATGTTACGTAGGTCTTACTAAGGACATGTGGGCTTTGTATTTTTCATCTTTGTAACTTTTATACTTTTTAAACTATTAATTAAAAACTATTCAAAATTTCCCCATAGACTTAACACGGGCTGATGACATCATAATAGAGCACTTAAGCAACTAGAAAAGCATTTCCTGAAGGAAATACAGTGCATGAAAATGCAAAGAATATGATGTAAAATATCATACAGAGTAAAAACAAATAATGCAGATGGGTAGATGACATAGCAGAATTCAGACTGTCCATGTGTCACACACTTATAAAAAATGGCAATTGTTATGAATTGATATGGAAATGTTGTAGGTCTGGTAGGTTCAAGTTCTGTCATATTAAATTTATTGGATTTGTATTTCACTTTTGACTTAAAATAATCATCCAAACATAAAAAATGTCATATGGTGTGACTGTCCACCATGTGTGCGAACTTCCTAAAAAGAGTGTATATCCATAAAAAGTATAATTACTTTAAAGTTTTACCATGCATATAAAATAATTGGATGTTTTTTTGCAACCACAGAAAATTTTGATGTTTATGCATGCTGTCCAACTAAGTTATAATCAAATATATTTTGTCCATAAAATGGTTGTCATATGGCGGACACTATATCGTATATTTTGACCGGCATTCATTTGGACATTATTATTGGGAAGAGGACCCTGCTTAATCAGGAAGTAACAATAGAATGTCAGGAGTAATTGGCATGGTCAAGATGTGAGTTCTGCTTTTTGATTTTTTATAAAAAAGCTTTGAATTGACATCATCAATCGTGGCCAAATTTTAGTGTCTTATGGTGTGACATCATTTGCCTAAAAAAGTAGCTATTTTCCACAAATATTCTTCATGAATTCTTAAAAAAGCACTGCTGCCATGTGGTCAGTTGCATGCTAAATAATAGTTAGCTGTATTTAACTGTCTAGAAAATTAGCTTAACTGTCAAAATGTCATATATTACATTACATTACATTACATTACATTTGGCTGACGCTTTTTAACCAAAGCGACTAACAACATGGTAAACAGTAAGTTTTAGAACAATTCTCACAATTTTAGGACAGTTTAAAAAAAAACATTAGAGAACAGTAAGAATAAGTGCGTCGGTGAGTGCTGTTTTTAGCAGTTCCTTGTCAGTTTAAAACGGCTGGTGAGTGCTAGGATCAGTAAGACTTGTTGTAAGTGTTGCTATGAGAGTAAATGTTCTCTAAAGAGCTGGGTCTTCAGGAGTTTTTTGAAAGTGGAAAAGGATGTCCCTGCCCTTGTAGGAACTGGCAGTGTGTTCCACCAACGAGGAACAACAGATGAGAAAAAGTTTGGATTGGCTTGAGCGTATTCCGGGTGGTAGCGCTAGGCGTCGTTCGTCAGAGGAGCGAGCGTCTGGAGGTAGTGTAAGTCTGTATGAGGGCATTCAAGTAGGTGGGAGCAGAACCGAGACTACTTTGTAGGCAAGCATTAGAGACTTGAATTTGATGCGGGCGCCATAGGTAGCCAGTGTAGCTGGATGAGCAGCGGGGTAACATGTGCCCTTTTGGGTTGGTTGTAGACCAGGCGCCGCCGCTTCTGGATCATCTGAAGTGGTTTCACTCGCGCAGGCTGGGAGACCTGTCAGGAGGGCATTGCAGTAGTCGAAGTCGAGAGATGACTATTGCCTGAACCAGAAGTTGGGTAGCATCTTGAGTCAAGTAAGTCCTGATTTTCCGTTATGTTGTAGAGTGCTAAACGGCATGACCGGCTTAACTGAGGCAACATGATCTGAGAAGTTTAGTTGGTTGTCGAGAACAACTCCTAGATTTCTTGCAGTCCTGGTCGGGTGAAACAGACAGGGAGTCAAATTTGATGTTGATGTCGGGTGTATGGTAGGTTTAGCTGGGATGACCAGCAGTTCAGTCTTTGAGAGGTTCAGCTGGAGGTGGTGTGCCTTCATCCATGTAGCTATGTTTGAAAGGCAATCTGAGATCCGTGCTGAAACCAGGGGGTCGCCAGGTGGAAAGGACAGATAGAGCTGTGTGTCGCCTGCATAGCAGTGGTATGAGAAGCCGCGGCGAACGGATAATCTGTCCCAAGGAGGTGGTGTAGATAGCAAAGAGGAGGGGCCCAGCACTGAGCCTTGGGGACCCTGTGGTGAGATGGTGAGGTGCGGATAGCTGACCAAGCCATGATACGTTAAACGAAGGTCCTGTGAGGTAGGATTCAAACCAGGAGAGAGCAGAACCGGAGATTCCCATGTCAGCGCAGTATAGAGAGAAGGATACGGTGATTAACCGTGTCAAAGGCAGCCGATAAGTCAAGCAGAATGAGTACTGATGACCGAGCGGTCGCCTGGCTTCTTTAAGGCTTCTGTTACAGACAGCAGAGCCGCTTTGGTAGAGTGGCCGCTTTTGAACCCAGACTGATTTGGATCCAGAAGGTTGTTCTGTGAAAGGAAGTCAGAGACCTGTTTGGAGACTGCTCGCTCAATGCCTTTGGATAGGAAAGGCAGTAGTGAGACAGGGCGGTAGTTCTCGACTTTGAGCAGGGTTGAGAGAAGCTTTCTTAAATGTACGGTGTTACCCGGCCACTTTGAACGCTGTTGAAATGTGCGGAGGTTTAGCGAGGCATTGATCACATGTGTGATAGCTGGAGCGATGGTCGGGCTGATGGACTGAAGTAGGCTCGTAGGTATAGGGTCCAGTGAGTGTGTATAGTGTGACGCTGCATCATATGGTGTGACAGCTTTTTTTTCAAGTCACACTATATGACATTTCTGTCACACCCTATGACCAAATTGCATTTTTACATAAAAAGTTCTTGTAAAAAACATGTTTTAAATTCAGATATTATATGTTTTTGTTAAATCTGTGATAATTGGGAAAAAAATGTATCTGTACAACACATATTTCTCATACTTTTTTTCTTTTATGTTACCATGCCATGTAAGTTTAAAAAAATAAATACTAAACTTTCATCTATTTTGTTGTTAAATACGCGATACACCATTCATACAGTGACTTCAAAATTCATTGTTAATGATTTTATTGTCATTAAAAACCCTGTTTTGCTCTGACACATGGTGGAGTGGTGCAGTTCATCATATGGCGGACACCATGTCATTTGGTGTGACATTAAATAATGTCACAAAAAAAAGACTTTATAATTGAAAAAATCATTAAAACATCAATAGCACACAAAGGAAATGGTATCTGCAAGAACCTCAAGAATTTTGAGTGAGTTCTTACAAGAAATATTAGAATTAAGCTAAAATATCTGGTTACACTTAGAGCATTCTCCACCTTGACAAAATAACTTGTTAAATTTTAGGTTTTTCTTCTAAATATTCACAAGGAAATGTTGCATATCAAAGCAAACGTGATTAAAATGTACAGTGACATAAATTAAAGTAGAAAAAAAGTATCTAATTTTCATTTTATTTCAAATTATTTTCACCGTCACAATATATGACAATTTTAGGCACTAACATGACAAATTGACATATAAATATATATTTCACTTTTTTTTTTTTTTAAAAAAATGTATATTAGTCAAGTTTAGAGATACAGCAACACATATAAACACTTTTTAGGGATGATATTTGAAGTTTTTTTAAATTCCTTTTTTCAGGCTTATTTGTCATCCACCCAGATATAGTTGCAATAGTGTTGCTAAGGTAAATATGTTGGTTGTTATGCCAAATTAAGTGGTTGCTATGCTGGTTGCTTAGGTAATCCTGTTGGTTCCTATGGTGGTTGCTAGGTTGAAGTTGTGGTGGTTGCTAGGCTGTTGCTTGGATACTTGACATGGTTGCTAGGCTGTTGCTGGGTTAGTTGTGGTGGTTGCTATGCTGGTTGCTAGGTTAAACTCATTGGTTGCTATGTTGGTTGCTAGGTTGTAACTGTGGAAGTGGTTGCTAGGTTGTTGCTAATAATAATAATAACTTCAATTTATATAGCGCCTTTCAAGATACCCAAGGTCGCTTTACAAGAGTGGGAGTAGGGGGGCAGGGGCAGGGTAGGGGTTTAGGGAGGGTAGGCAAGAGAGAAGAGGTGTGTTTTGAGGTGCTTTTGGAACTGTGTCAGAGAAGTGGCGGAACAGATAGGAGGGGGCAGGGTGTTCCAAAGGGTAGGGGCAATTGCACAGAAACCCCTGTCACCAAAGGTCTTGAGTCTGGTGCAGGGAGTGGAGAGTAAGTCCTTGCTGGTGGAGCGCAGGGACCGTGACTGGGTGTATGGGTGGAGGAGGTCAGTGATGTACTTGGGTGCCAGTGAGTGAAGTGATTTGTAGGTAAGGAAGAGCATTTTGTAGCTGATGCGTTGTTTGATTGGCAGCCAGTGGAGTTTCTTAAGGATGGGGGTGATGTGCTGCCAGGGCTTGGTGTGGGTTAACACCCTGGCAGCTGAGTTCTGGACATACTGCAATCTGTCTAGGGCTTTGTTGGGCAGCCCAGAAAGTTAAGTAACTTGGTTAGCATTATTATCTTTGTTAACATAGTTAGCATAGCTACTAAAATGATTAGCTAGGTTAGCTAAGTCACATGTTAGCATGTTAGTTAGCATAACTACTAAAAATAAAAACATTAGCTAAGTTAACTAAGTTAAGTAACTTGGTTAGCATTATTATCTTTGTTAACATAGTTAGCATAGCTACTAAAATGATTAGCTAGGTTAGCTAAGTCACATGTTAGCATGTTAGTTAGCATAACTACTAAAAATAAAAACATTAGCTAAGTTAACTAAGTTAAGTAACTTGGTTAGCATTATTATCTTTGTTAACATAGTTAGCATAGCTACTAAAATGATTAGCTAGGTTAGCTAAGTCACATGTTAGCATGTTAGTTAGCATAACTACTAAAAATAAAAACATTAGCTAAGTTAACTAAGTTAAGTAACTTGGTTAGCATTATTATCTTTGTTAACATAGTTAGCATAGCTACTAAAATGATTAGCTAGGTTAGCTAAGTCACATGTTAGCATGTTAGTTAGCATAACTACTAAAAATAAAAACATTAGCTAAGTTAACTAAGTTAAGTAACTTGGTTAGCATTATTATCTTTGTTAACATAGTTAGCATAGCTACTAAAATGATTAGCTAGGTTAGCTAAGTCACATGTTAGCATGTTAGTTAGCATAACTACTAAAAATAAAAACATTAGCTAAGTTAACTAAGTTAAGTAACTTGGTTAGCATTATTATCTTTGTTAACATAGTTAGCATAGCTACTAAAATGATTAGCTAGGTTAGCTAAGTCACATGTTAGCATGTTAGTTAGCATAACTACTAAAAATAAAAACATTAGCTAAGTTAACTAAGTTAAGTAACTTGGTTAGCATTATTATCTTTGTTAACATAGTTAGCATAGCTACTAAAAATGATTAGCTAGGTTAGCTAAGTCACATGTTAGCATGTTAGTTAGCATAACTACTAAAAATAAAAACATTAGCTAAGTTAACTAAGTTAAGTAACTTGGTTAGCATTATTATCTTTGTTAACATAGTTAGCATAGCTACTAAAAATGATTAGCTAGGTTAGCTAAGTCACATGTTAGCATGTTAGTTAGCATAACTACTAAAAATGATTAGCTAGGTTAGCTAAGTCACATGTTAGCATGTTAGTTAGCATAACTACTAAAAATGATTAGCTAGGTTAGCTAAGTCACATGTTAGCATGTTAGTTAGCATAACTACTAAAAATAAAAACATTAGCTAAGTTAACTAAGTTAAGTAACTTGGTTAGCATTATTATCTTTGTTAACATAGTTAGCATAGCTACTAAAATGATTAGCTAGGTTAGCTAAGTCACATGTTAGCATGTTAGTTAGCATAACTACTAAAAATAAAAACATTAGCTAAGTTAACTAAGTTAAGTAACTTGGTTAGCATTATTATCTTTGTTAACATAGTTAGCATAGCTACTAAAATGATTAGCTAGGTTAGCTAAGTCACATGTTAGCATGTTAGTTAGCATAACTACTAAAAATAAAAACATTAGCTAAGTTAACTAAGTTAAGTAACTTGGTTAGCATTATTATCTTTGTTAACATAGTTAGCATAGCTACTAAAATGATTAGCTAGGTTAGCTAAGTCACATGTTAGCATGTTAGTTAGCATAACTACTAAAAATAAAAACATTAGCTAAGTTAACTAAGTTAAGTAACTTGGTTAGCATTATTATCTTTGTTAACATAGTTAGCATAGCTACTAAAATGATTAGCTAGGTTAGCTAAGTCACATGGTTGGCATAGTTAGCATAGCTACTAAAATGATTAGCTAGGTTAGCTAAGTCACATGTTAGCATGTTAGTTAGCATAACTACTAAAAATAAAAACATTAGCTAAGTTAACTAAGTTAAGTAACTTGGTTAGCATTATTATCTTTGTTAACATAGTTAGCATAGCTACTAAAATGATTAGCTAGGTTAGCTAAGTCACATGTTAGCATGTTAGTTAGCATAACTACTAAAAATAAAAACATTAGCTAAGTTAACTAAGTTAAGTAACTTGGTTAGCATTATTATCTTTGTTAACATAGTTAGCATAGCTACTAAAATGATTAGCTAGGTTAGCTAAGTCACATGTTAGCATGTTAGTTAGCATAACTACTAAAAATAAAAACATTAGCTAAGTTAACTAAGTTAAGTAACTTGGTTAGCATTATTATCTTTGTTAACATAGTTAGCATAGCTACTAAAATGATTAGCTAGGTTAGCTAAGTCACATGGTTGGCATAGTTAACATGTTAGCATGCTAGTTAGCATAGCTACTAAAATGATTAGCTAGGTTAGCTAAGTCACATGGTTGGCATAGTTAACATGTTAGCATGCTAGTTAGCATAGCTACTAAAAATGATTAGCTAGGTTAGCTAAGTCACATGGTTGGCATAGTTAACATGTTAGCATGCTAGTTAGCATAGCTACTAAAATGATTAGCTAGGTTAGCTAAGTCACATGTTAGCATGTTAGTTAGCATAACTACTAAAAATAAAAACATTAGCTAAGTTAACTAAGTTAAGTAACTTGGTTAGCATTATTATCTTTGTTAACATAGTTAGCATAGCTACTAAAAATGATTAGCTAGGTTAGCTAAGTCACATGTTAGCATGTTAGTTAGCATAACTACTAAAAATAAAAACATTAGCTAAGTTAACTAAGTTAAGTAACTTGGTTAGCATTATTATCTTTGTTAACATAGTTAGCATAGCTACTAAAATGATTAGCTAGGTTAGCTAAGTCACATGTTAGCATGTTAGTTAGCATAACTACTAAAAATGATTAGCTAGGTTAGCTAAGTCACATGTTAGCATGTTAGTTAGCATAACTACTAAAAATGATTAGCTAGGTTAGCTAAGTCACATGTTAGCATGTTAGTTAGCATAACTACTAAAAATAAAAACATTAGCTAAGTTAACTAAGTTAAGTAACTTGGTTAGCATTATTATCTTTGTTAACATAGTTAGCATAGCTACTAAAAATGATTAGCTAGGTTAGCTAAGTCACATGTTAGCATGTTAGTTAGCATAACTACTAAAAATGATTAGCTAGGTTAGCTAAGTCACATGTTAGCATGTTAGTTAGCATAACTACTAAAAATAAAAACATTAGCTAAGTTAACTAAGTTAAGTAACTTGGTTAGCATTATTATCTTTGTTAACATAGTTAGCATAGCTACTAAAATGATTAGCTAGGTTAGCTAAGTCACATGTTAGCATGTTAGTTAGCATAACTACTAAAAATGATTAGCTAGGTTAGCTAAGTCACATGTTAGCATGTTAGTTAGCATAACTACTAAAAATAAAAACATTAGCTAAGTTAACTAAGTTAAGTAACTTGGTTAGCATTATTATCTTTGTTAACATAGTTAGCATAGCTACTAAAATGATTAGCTAGGTTAGCTAAGTCACATGTTAGCATGTTAGTTAGCATAACTACTAAAAATGATTAGCTAGGTTAGCTAAGTCACATGTTAGCATGTTAGTTAGCATAACTACTAAAAATGATTAGCTAGGTTAGCTAAGTCACATGTTAGCATGTTAGTTAGCATAACTACTAAAAATAAAAACATTAGCTAAGTTAACTAAGTTAAGTAACTTGGTTAGCATTATTATCTTTGTTAACATAGTTAGCATAGCTACTAAAATGATTAGCTAGGTTAGCTAAGTCACATGTTAGCATGTTAGTTAGCATAACTACTAAAAATGATTAGCTAGGTTAGCTAAGTCACATGTTAGCATGTTAGTTAGCATAACTACTAAAAATGATTAGCTAGGTTAGCTAAGTCACATGTTAGCATGTTAGTTAGCATAACTACTAAAAATAAAAACATTAGCTAAGTTAACTAAGTTAAGTAACTTGGTTAGCATTATTATCTTTGTTAACATAGTTAGCATAGCTACTAAAATGATTAGCTAGGTTAGCTAAGTCACATGTTAGCATGTTAGTTAGCATAACTACTAAAAATAAAAACATTAGCTAAGTTAACTAAGTTAAGTAACTTGGTTAGCATTATTATCTTTGTTAACATAGTTAGCATAGCTACTAAAATGATTAGCTAGGTTAGCTAAGTCACATGTTAGCATGTTAGTTAGCATAACTACTAAAAATAAAAACATTAGCTAAGTTAACTAAGTTAAGTAACTTGGTTAGCATTATTATCTTTGTTAACATAGTTAGCATAGCTACTAAAATGATTAGCTAGGTTAGCTAAGTCACATGTTAGCATGTTAGTTAGCATAACTACTAAAAATAAAAACATTAGCTAAGTTAACTAAGTTAAGTAACTTGGTTAGCATTATTATCTTTGTTAACATAGTTAGCATAGCTACTAAAATGATTAGCTAGGTTAGCTAAGTCACATGTTAGCATGTTAGTTAGCATAACTACTAAAAATGATTAGCTAGGTTAGCTAAGTCACATGTTAGCATGTTAGTTAGCATAACTACTAAAAATAAAAACATTAGCTAAGTTAACTAAGTTAAGTAACTTGGTTAGCATTATTATCTTTGTTAACATAGTTAGCATAGCTACTAAAAATGATTAGCTAGGTTAGCTAAGTCACATGTTAGCATGTTAGTTAGCATAACTACTAAAAATAAAAACATTAGCTAAGTTAACTAAGTTAAGTAACTTGGTTAGCATTATTATCTTTGTTAACATAGTTAGCATAGCTACTAAAATGATTAGCTAGGTTAGCTAAGTCACATGTTAGCATGTTAGTTAGCATAACTACTAAAAATGATTAGCTAGGTTAGCTAAGTCACATGTTAGCATGTTAGTTAGCATAACTACTAAAAATAAAAACATTAGCTAAGTTAACTAAGTTAAGTAACTTGGTTAGCATTATTATCTTTGTTAACATAGTTAGCATAGCTACTAAAATGATTAGCTAGGTTAGCTAAGTCACATGTTAGCATGTTAGTTAGCATAACTACTAAAAATAAAAACATTAGCTAAGTTAACTAAGTTAAGTAACTTGGTTAGCATTATTATCTTTGTTAACATAGTTAGCATAGCTACTAAAATGATTAGCTAGGTTAGCTAAGTCACATGTTAGCATGTTAGTTAGCATAACTACTAAAAATGATTAGCTAGGTTAGCTAAGTCACATGTTAGCATGTTAGTTAGCATAACTACTAAAAATAAAAACATTAGCTAAGTTAACTAAGTTAAGTAACTTGGTTAGCATTATTATCTTTGTTAACATAGTTAGCATAGCTACTAAAATGATTAGCTAGGTTAGCTAAGTCACATGTTAGCATGTTAGTTAGCATAACTACTAAAAATAAAAACATTAGCTAAGTTAACTAAGTTAAGTAACTTGGTTAGCATTATTATCTTTGTTAACATAGTTAGCATAGCTACTAAAATGATTAGCTAGGTTAGCTAAGTCACATGTTAGCATGTTAGTTAGCATAACTACTAAAAATGATTAGCTAGGTTAGCTAAGTAACATGGTTACTGGTTACCATAGTTAACATGTTAGCATTGCTAACCTTTTAGCATTTTTAGCAAAACTGCTAAAAATGATTAGCTAGGTTAGCTAAGTAACATGGTTACCATAGTTAACATGTTAGCATGCTAGTTAGCATAGCTACTAAAAATGATTAGCTAAAATAGATCACGTAGGTTAGGTTGTTAGCATGATAGTTAGCATAGTTACTAAAATGATTAGCTAGGTTAGCTAAGTCACATGGTTGGCATAGTTAACATGTTAGCATTGCTAACATGCTAGTTAGCATAGTTAGCATAGCTACTAAAAATGATTAGCTAGGTTAGCTAAGTCACATGTTAGCATGTTAGTTAGCATAACTACTAAAAATAAAAACATTAGCTAAGTTAACTAAGTTAAGTAACTTGGTTAGCATTATTATCTTTGTTAACATAGTTAGCATAACTGCTAGCAAACATTAGAGCCATTCCAACTGTCAGTTATCGTCAATTATCTACCTAAATAATTTAACCATTTAAATTATCCACCTATTTAACCGTTCAATCATTCCAACTATATTAAACCTTATCTACTAAGTAAATCATTTAACTATATAAACTATCCACCTATTTAACTGTTCAGTCATTCAGCCAACTATATTAAACCTCATCTACCTAGCAACCAATATAGTTTGTTTTTACTCTGTATGATATTTTACATCATATTTTTTGCATTTTCATGCACTGTATTTCCTTCAGGAAATGCTTTTCTAGTTCTTATTATTCTTCTTCTAACGCGTTTAATGCAGCTTCAACCATTTAACATAGAAACTTCATTCAAACATTGTCAAGTAGGTCAGTAGGACATGGGTGCTTTGTACTTTTCTTTGTAACTTTTATACTTTTTAATCTATTAATTAAAAACTATCAAAATCACAGCAATTAGAATCTTCTACCAGGTGGCCAGGCCACCTGGATCAACTGTCAGTTTCTCAGGCTTTAAGCATACAGTATCATTCTATTAAGACTACACATTCTGTTCAACTGTTTCCTCTATCCACAACTGTTTCAAAATAAAAGTCCTCGCTACAATAATTCCCTATTAAATAATTTAACCATTTAAACTATCCACCTATTTAACTGTTCAGTCATTAGAGGGGATGCATCCCCTCTATTGAAATCCGGAGACTTCTCATTATAATTTTTCTTTTTACCTTTTTGTGCATGCTATTCAGCCCAAATCGCTTAACGTACAAATTTGATTCAAACACCGTTCCGTAGATCTTCCAAGGCTTTACCGTCCTATCCGTTTTTCCATTTTTGAGAAGTTTATACTTTTTGAGATATTTGTAATTAAAAGTGTATTTTTCCCCCATAGACTTGAATGGGGGCTGTGATGTCATAATAGAGCCAGCTGCGCTCGTTAAGTAGTTCTCAGAGCAGTTCCCAGGCTAATCAGAACACTGGCACAGGTGACACCTGTGAGAAATCCTACAGTCTCAGGTTCTAAGCATACAATCTAGCTCTACCTGAACTACACACCCTGGTAAAGTGTTTCCTGTGTGTCAAAATAAAAGTCCCAGCAATATCTCATGCATTCAGCAATATATCTCCAGAACGGCTTGACGTACATGCTTCAAATTTGGTACGAGTGTTTTTATGGACTCAAAGGTAAAGTGAGTTGATGTTGGAGGTTGAAGGTCAAATGACAAGGTCAAAAACACCTTGAGTGTGATATCTCAAGAATGCCATGTCACACAAGATTCAAATTTGGTTACTCCAAAAGCACCTTTGCAGGTATCACAATTACCCTACCAACCAGCTAGCAGCAAGCTCAACAGCCCCACCAACACCCTAACCAGCAGATTGCATCCCCTCGTGTAATTCCTCGGAATTGCATTTCTAGTTCCAACTATAATTAACCTCATCTACCTAGCAAATAATTTAGCCATTTAAACTATCCACCTATTTAACTGTTCAGTCATTCCAACTATATTAAACCTCATCTATCTAGTTCAGTCATTCCAACTGTATTAAACCTCATCTACCTAGCAACCAATATAGCAACCACCTCAAATACCCTAGCAACAGCCTAGCAACCACTTCCACAGTTACAACCTAGCAACCAATATAACAACCAATGAGTTTAACCTAGCAACCAGCATAGCAACCACCACAACTAACCTAGCAACAGCCTAGCAACCACCTCACATACCCTAGCAACAGCCTAGAAACCATGTCAAATACCCAGGCAACAGCCTAGCAACCACTTCCACAGTGACAACCTAGCAACCAATATAGCAACCAATGAGTTTAACCTAGCAACCAGCATAGCAACCACCATTACTACCCTAGCAACAGCCTAGGAACCACCTCAAGTACCCTAGCAACAGCCTAGCAACCATGTCAAATACCATAGCAACAGCCTAGCAACCACCAAAGCTTCAACCTAGCAACAACCATAGCAACCAACAGGATTACCTAAGCAACCAGCATAGCAACCACTTAATTTAGCATAACAACCAACATATGTACCCTAGCAACACTATTGCAACTATATCTGCATTATTTGTTTTTACTCTGTATGATATTTTACATCATATATTTTGCATTTTCATGCACTGTATTTCCTTCAGGAAATGCTTTTCTAGTTAGAGTGCATGAAAATGCACTCTACTGTTCTTCCTAGGCTTCTTCTTATTCTTCTTATTTTTCTTCTTCTAATGCAGTTAATGCAGCTTCAACCGTTTAACGTAGAAACTTCATTCAAACTGCGTTGCGTAGGTCTTACTTAGGACATGGGGGCTTTGTATTTTTCATCTTTGTAACTTTTATACTTTTTAAACTATTAATTAAAAACTACTCAAAATTTCCCCATAGACTTAACATGGGCTGATGACATCACAATGGACTAATTAACTTGATTTGCACCTGTATCATCTTCCAGCTGCTCATCTAGGCCCCATCAAAGAATCAGTTCAACTGATTGCACCTGTATCAACTGCTTTCTACTGAACTAGACCAACTCTCTCTGTGTTTCTCCATTCTACAAGGATATAAGACACATTTCATTCAACTTTCTATCCATTCATCCTCTTCAAACCATTCACTCATCCACCCATTAAACTATCCATCAACATCCATTAAACAATCTGCCTATCAACATCCATTCAACTTTCTGTCTATCAACATCCATTACACTATCTACATTTAACTTTTAAACTATATACTCTGTCTCAAGCTTTAAGCATACAATATGGCTCTATTAAGACTGCCGTTAAGCAATTAGAATCCTAGGCCAGGCCACCTGCACCCTATCAGTTTCTCAGGCTAACCTTTTAAACTATCCACCTATTTGACTGTTCAGTCATTCCAACTATATTAAACCTCATCTACCTAGTTCAGTCATTCCAACTATATTAAACCTCATCTACCTAGGTCAAACTATATTTCATCTACCTATTCAGTAAATTATCCTCATCTACCTATTTTAACCATTTCCAGTCATCATTCCAACTATATTAAACTTTGTCTACCTAGCAAATAATTTAACCTTTTAAACTATCCACCTATTTAACCTTTCAGTCATTCCAACTATATTAAACCTCATCTACCTAGTTCAGTCATTTGAACTATATTAAACCTCATCATGTTGGTTGCCAATTAGCACATCATCTGTTTTAACAATATATTTCACACCATATGTTTTGCATTTTCATGCACTGGTAATTCCCTGGAATTGCGTTGTCTAGTTATTATTCTTCTTCTAACGCTTTTTCCGCGTCTAATGCGGCTTCAACCGTTTAACATAAACTTCTTTCAAACTGCGTTACGTAGGTCTTACTTAGGACAGGTGTGGAATGTATTTTTCATATTTGTAACTTTTATACTTTTTGAACTATTAATTCAAAACTACTGAACATTTCCCTATAGACTTAACATTGCCGATTATGGCATCAAAATAGGGCACTTGGAATCCTATGCCAAGTGTTCCGGCCAGAGCCATATGGTTCCGGCCACCTCCAGCAACTGTCTGTCTCAGGCTTTAAGCATACAATCTGGCTTTCTTAAGACTACAGATCCTGTTCAACTGTTTCCTCTCCCCACAACTGTTTCAAAATAAAAGTCTCCACTACAATAATTCCCTATTAAATAATTTAACCATTTAAACTATCCAACTATTTAACTGTTCAACTATTCCAACTGTCAGTTATCATCAACTATGCCTCTAGCCTACAGTACTATATTAAACCACCACCTACCTCGCAACCAATTTAGCAACCATTGAAATTAAGCATCTATGTCACTTTCCATAGCAACCAACATGATTATACTAGCAAACCACTGTAGTAACTTCTTTATTTCTGATAGTAGCCATCATGGACACCCTAGCAACAACCTAGCAACGACTTCAAGTACCCTAGCAACAGCCTAGCAACCACATTCACAGTTAAAACCTAGCAACCAGCATAGCAACCAGAATACTACTCTAGCAACAGTCACTTGTCATCAACTTTGACTCCCGTCAACTGTTTCCTCTGCCCACAACTGTTTCAAAAGAAAACTCCTCACTACAATAATTCCATTTTAAATAATTTAACCATTTTAACTATCCAACTATTGTTCAGCCTTTCAAACTGTCAGTTGTCATCAACTATGACTCCTACCAACTGTTTCCTCTGCCCATAACTGTTTCAAAAGAAAACTCCTCACTACAATAATTCCATTTTAAATAATTTAACCATTTTAACTATCCAACTATTGTTCAGCCTTTCAAACTGTCAGTTGTCATCAACTATGACTCCTGCCAACTGTTTCCTCTGCCCACAACTGTTTCAAAATAAAAGTAATCACTACAATAATTCTATATTAAATAATTTAACCATTTAAACTATCCAACTTTTTAAATGTTCAACTATTCCAACTGTCAGTTGTCATCAACTGCAACTCCCCACCAAACTTTTTTCTCTATCTGACCTCCATCTTTTTACTTGGATTAGATTTTAAACAATATTCAACAATATTTTATTCAGCAGCCATTTTTCCATTTCCATGCACTCGTAATTCCCAGGAATTACATTCTCTAGTTTGATGTTTATTGTATTTCCATTTTACATACCGAACTGTCATTATTCAACTATGCTAATGTAAACAAAGTTTTACATTCTATATCCCTTTTTAAGTGTGGTAAAGTGCAAAAGCATAAAATGAATTTCTCTTTTTAGACGAGAGTATTTGAAGGACAAACTGAAGGAGAAGGTGGAGCATGAGCGCAGGGCACTGCAACTGGTGGAGCTTCTATCAGGGCCTGCTGTATCCGAAGACTTTCTTATTAATTGTGTGAGTTATACTATGTGAATTGTGAAAGCCCAGATTACATTTCTTACAGTACATGCAAATGTTAGCAACTGAGCTATTTCCTACTTAAACAAATTTCGTTTTCAAGCCAGGCATTACTTAAAGGAACACGCTGACTTTTGGGACTTTAACTTATTCACCGTATTCCCCATTAGATAAGGCTGATACCCCTAAGATGGGGTGATCCATTTGACTCGTCCGAGTTGGAAAGTCTGAAATTTCCCAGTTGTCTCGCGTCATTTCACCGAGACAGCCCCCCCTTTTTGGTCGGAATATCAGCTGTCTGACTCGGGGCTCTTGATAGTGCACCGAGCTGAACATACTTGAAAACAAAGATGGTGCCCATAATTACTGAAGCTGAGATTCTCTTTGTATTTGTACTACATTGGTCGATTTAATGTCAATTTGAAATGCTCTTAAACATTTCATTACATAACTGCTTTAATCTGGTCACCAATTTATGCATTGCCCAGTCTTGCTGAGGCAAATGGATAGAAGCAATACCCTTCTCATCTCCGTAAGAGTAGTTACTCATTCTGTTGCACCCACCGCTAGCCTAGCCTAGTGCCTCGAAGTGGCCGGCTTTAATAGCCTACACCTCCCAATAGTGACAAAAGAATTCCAACATTTTCCTATTTACATGCTGTGATTTGCATAGTTAAAATGTGTACAAATAACAAATGTCAATTGAGACAGCCATTTTGTAAGCTTCATTATTCACCAGCACAAAGCATCGCAAAATATTAGATTTTAGTGATTCCATTTAAGTTAGAACAGCAGAATAATATCTGCTTTAATACATAGGCTTACCATTTACAGAACTAGCTAATAGAACAGCATCTCCTTTATACATACTATTCAACACACCCCTCGCCCTCCTCACGAACTTGTGCGGTAAAGCAGTTACAGATGGTCCAGAACGCTGCGGCCCGTCTGGTCTTCAGTAAACCAGAAAGGGCACATGTTACCCCGCTGTTCATTGAGCTCCACTGGCTACAAAGTGATTGCTGGGTCTACACCCACTGCCTCACCCACGGCAATCCAGACTTTTTTCATCGGTGGTCCCCCGATGGCGGAACGATCTGCCAAGTCCCATCAGAATGCGTGCCTCTCTGTCTTCAAAAAACTCTTGAAGACACAACTCTTCCAAAAATACCTCCTCTCCTAGTGCAATCAATATCACACACCTGATACGTTCTTCCCTCCTCTACCACCTTCCTCTCCACTTCCCTCTCTTCCCTCCTCTACCTCCCCTTCTACCACTACCACTTCTTCCATTCTTGACTAGTTCTTAAAGGTTCTCTAAGCAAAGTTGGGTAATGTCACTTCTGTTGACGTTTCAAACAAAACAGAGCTAGCTTGCGCCTCCCTCCCCCTCCCTCCTGAAACTCTCCTGAACGCACATCTCGTCGGTGATTGGCTGGAACAGTTTTTTATGTTTCATGTTCCAGGCTGGACCAGGCTGTTTTTGGAGCCTGGCCTGTCCACAGGGACTGTTTTTTTACAGCATATCAGGGGACAGGCAGCTAGCGGATTAAGACGAGTGGTTTGCTGGATGTGACAAAAAATGTTGTAGCTTAGAAACTTTTAATATGTAGGCACTCCTATCCTCTAGTACTAGTATTGACTAGAGCTGTAATGATATGCAATTCAAAACCCTCATATCCACGAACCTGTTTCACGGTGTGAAAAGGCAGAACCGCGACACACCCTTTCTTGTGTTTCACACAGTGCTTTACAGCTTACGTGGCCGCATAAGCAACACACATCTCCCGCTTTACTTACCGGTAGCTGACGTTGTCCAAAACTAAAATAAATGAATCATAATTTCATACCTCTCGTTACTTTCTTTGTAGACTGTGTGTTCAACTTTACCAAACAGTATAGAAGTAAACCCCCTCTCCCTCCCTCTCTTGCTCAATGAACACGCGTGGCTTGGCCAACACAATCCAAATAAAACATTCACTCTTTTATTTAGGCTGCGCAAAGCACAGCACCTTTATTTGGGGCAGGCTTGTATTCGAGGCAGCTAGGCCTTTATTTCTTACGTGGTGCGTTTTATTGAGACATATGCCTACTTTTTTGTTTGGAGCGGCATATCGGTAGGCTATCAAAAGCAGAAGATGTTCGAATTGGGATTTAATTTACGTTTGGACTGTTTGATTATATTGCTAAATATCGGGACTGATGACCACTGAAATCTATGGGGTATTTGATGGTTCACTATTAAGTTTCATGTAGTTGAAAGAGTGTCGGGATTTCCATCATATTGCGAGATAAGGCATCCCGCTTTCATTCATTCATGGAACGTGTGCTGTGCTGTAATGGAAACCTTATTCCGTATAGCCAAAGAGGTCTACGATAGCCTAAATTGAGTTATTTTTTTAATTATGCATTATTTACTTTTTTATAAAATTCGTAGGCTGATGCCTGGCAGCAACAATTGTGTTTAAATGTCTGTTACTGCTTCAGCCTCTGGCAACGACGTGTTGGAGACTTATGGTGCAGGACAATGACTTTTCATTGGCAACAATATTAAACCAACCAACAATATCAAATATTAAGAAGAGCTCTTTTATGAGTTAAATCGTAACAAAATTATTACTGGCCTTTATATGTCAGAATCTGAGGCCCAGCTATAAATAGAATCCCGGCCATAATTTGAGGATTTAGGTATGCACGTGTGTTTCAGGCATAGTGCAAGCACTGCAAGAACTTGTGCATTTGAGAGCGCGCTCTCATGGCTGTAGACGGTAATGTTTCATGTAGGGTTCATGTCAGTTAATATGAATTGACATTTAAAAACATGTTCAATTATATAATTTTTTTTTTCATATATAAGTCGCACTTGACTATAAGTCGCAGGACCAGCCAAACTATGAAAAAATTTGCGATTTATAGTCCGGAAAATACGGTATTAGTAATTCCTAGCTATAGTCTCCTCTGCACTGTATCTTAAATGTTTTTCTATTGCTGTAGCTAGTTCTGTAGCTTAAATGTTAATAGCTTAAATTTTATTCTATTGATGTAAGTCTCTTTCGATTAACGCACCTACCAAAGAATAACGTAAATGTAATGGGGTTTATAATGCATGTTGAAACAATATGCACAACCAGGGTAGGAATTTCACGACGGCCATGGTAGTCATTGCCCCTTGCATTGTCCGTGATGCCCCTTTGAAAATCGGAGGTTCACAGGTCAATGTGGCCTTGGTGCCCCCTTTCAATATTCTGCTTTGCATCCAACTAATAGCAATTTTTATTTAGCCTATGGCCTGCCAAAATAATCTTAGCATTCACAGTGCAAATTAATTTAGTCTTTTACGCAGTGGCGAAAGTGACAGTGCACGGCAGGAAAGAAAGTGCGTCCAAATTTACCCATTCTTCTCTGCTGAACTACTCGCGAAGTAGCCTACTCATCACACAGACATTACATGTATCACATCACATGAAAGAGCTTTTTCTCAGCTTTTACACGATGTTAGCCGCTAGTATCTGTGGTAAACGGTTTGCGAGAAAAGTAACTTTAATTGAATCATATTATTTTACATACAGTTCTTTGCCCATCTTCCTACCCATTCATCTCGGTGAAATACTTTACAAACTCTTCCCTCAACACATAACAAACCATATATCAGGATAAACAGCAGACCTTACCGAACTCAAAGGTGTAAAATATTCCCCTGTACAGTTAGCCATTCCAGAGTAATTCAGTTTTGAATTTGCAGCAAATTTCAACATGCATGTCTCCAACTTTGGGCTTTAAATTTCATTATTATTATTCACATTATACTCCTTAACCTTGAAGTTGGGCCTTCTCGCCTCCCTCGAAAGACACCTGTTGGCCTATCAGCATCCACCAAGGTTACGGATATTGGTGGGACCCCTTGTCATATCATGCATAAAAATTACATGCAAAACTGTCTGATTCTGGTTTTTTCCAGTTACCATTACCTCATCCTCTCGCTCTTGACCGTCTAGGCCCAGTGTCACTGTGCACTCATTCACCCCACTCTTTGACACCTGGCCTGGTCTGCTTAAGATGTGTACAGGCCTTGAAGTCTCATAATAATTGCAGTAATATCAAAGTTTATAAATACATACATGCATCTTTTAAGTCATAGAAATCCACCACAATATCTGCAATATTAAAATCAGATGATTCTGATCATATTCTATGTAATATGTTATGTTTCATGTTTTTGTCATGTTTCATAGTGATGCAGGTCTACTGCTGTGAATAGGCTAAATACAACTTTGACTATTTTTATGTAGTATACTGTATAGTTAAGTTTGGCCTTAGTGCCCTGACGTGTGGCCTTTGTGCCCCCTGCCAAATATGCCCACATGAAGGCCAAGTGGCCTAGCCCCTAAAGTTATGAAAATCCAAGCTTGTGCACAACACACATAATACTTAATACATACTTTATGTAAAACCATAAATGTTATATCCATTTTACAGGCTCACTTGATCACTGCTGATAATTACAAGGATATCGTGGAGGAAAGAACCATTGCCAAGCTCTGTGGTTACCCCATTTGTCTGAACAAACTTGATAGTGTGAGTAACTGCACTGTCACCAAATGCCTTTTTGTAAAGTGATGTGTCATTGTCATTAGACACAGACATTTTGCCAAAAATTAGGCATCTCAGGGTATATCGGTCACTCCATTTGCATTGAAGCTGCATTACCACATAGAATGTGCATTTACTTCTGCTACCCAAACGCTGTGTCATCCAATGTTCCTTACTTAACTGGATAAAAACATGTCACAAATTTGTTCACAACAAAATATGGTCACTGGGATATCATATGTGCCTAGAAAACACTCTGAAAGTGGGTGGTTATTCCAGTTTCTTTGTTTAACTTTCAGTTCCTCTATTGGAAATAAATATGTGACATTTCTTTCCATCCTAATATACAATTTTTTTCTGTCTTTCAATAGGTACCCAACCAAAAATATAAAATTTCCACCAAGACAAATAAAATTTACGACATCACTGAGCGAAAGGTATTTGTTAAGTACTGGGTTGCTTTGAGCACCACCAAAAAGTAGCTTTTCTGTGAATATATTGTCCATTTCACTAAGATGTCATTTCAATTCATTCCAGTGCTTTTGCTGCAACTTCTGTTATAAAGCCTCAAAATGGTTTGAAGTTCAAATATTGAAGACACCCCTTTGGCTTAGGGAAGATGAGAGGTACTATATGAGACACAGGTTTGTCATTTAAATACTTGACACATTTTGCAGAGAATTTGTTTTCAAGTTCTGTTTTATGCCTGTAGACCTCCTGATGTGAAACTAATGAAGAAACAAGACGGGTATGTATAAATAAAGGAAGGCCTATGGAATATAATTGGATTTAATAGAATTATGGGGCATGAATTGAAATGAAGATAGATGCAGTGATTCCCCTACTATGCATTCAGCAGCAGCGCGTCACCTTTTCCAACATTCCTCATGTAAAGATTTTGTGGCGGTGCGCCGCTGCTGAATGCATATAGGGGAAACACTGGTGCTTTTTTTTTTTAATTTCATAGGATGAGGTGATAAAATACTTTGTTTTCTTTACTCCTATTAAGAGGTAGCTCAGGGCTTGAAGTAATGCTGGTGGACAGGCCGGTGAAAGAAGCTGATATTGAGAATCCTGTTCTCCCAGAAGCCCACCAGTCTGCAATCTATATCAACAGCAGTGATGATGGGAATCAGGAGAGTTTAATTTCCAAAGCCTTATCAAAGTGTCACCTAAGGGTACATTGGGGAGAGCTTCCCCAAGACTCAGGAGACATTCAAGGAGCTCAAGCTGAAAAAGAAAAAACGCTTTCTTGTATCTGTCACCATCCAAATGAATCTGAAACAGCAGCCATGCAGGATTTTTCTATGCAGATGCTATCTTTTGCAAACTGTTGTCAAGAGATTGCAGGGGAATGCCCAAATGCAGACTGTGAGGTTGAGGAGAGGTTTTTGAGTCAGTCTTCAGTAAGAACTGATCACAAACAATTTGCCACACCATTTCTTGACAAGACTTCAAGTCTTATACAAATAACAGATGAGACTGGCCCAGCTGTAAGCCAAATCCGTATGACCGAAGCAGGTGTGACTGAATTGCGAGGAGTAAGCAAACCTGAAACCACATTGGTAAAGCTCAATTTGATGGAGCGCCTAAAGCACACCCTTTTGGAATGGAAGACAGACGGAACCATGACGTTTTTGTATGGGTCCAATTACACCATGGGGGACTGTTACACATGGAAACATGAAGAGGAAGAGGACTTAGATGAAGATGACATACAGGAGACTTCAGAAGGGAGCTTGTGTTCTACTAGGGGGACAGAGAGACCTACAACCCCAGCTCCAGACTACATTACTCTTTGCAGAGCAACTCCTGCAGTGGATGTCGAAATCAAAGAATTAACCACAGAATGTTGTCTTCCGAAAGATTCACACAAAGGCACTGACAACCAAGATGTTACCTGTGAGGTCAGTCATATTTTTGGACTAAACAAATTGTTACATTTTTCTATTGTAGAACAGCCAAAAAAGTGATATGATGTTTTGGTATACAGTTAGGCTCATATGTTTTTGAACCCATGCTAAAGTTGACTAAAAAGAGGAATATATAAAAACATTGTTTTTTCATGCACTGGTCAATTTCAAGATTTTGGGCTAGTTTGCTACCTTAGCATATTCTGTCACACTACTACAACGAAAAAAAGTCCAATTTACAAATTTAAGTATTTATTTCATTACATTGTGTTTACTCACGCCTGTATATTTCTCCTAAATTCACCAAATCTTGAATTTCAATAAAGTATCTATCTATCTATCTATCTATCTATCTATCTATCTATCTAAAAGTTAGCATTCTAACCTTGCAAGCACTACCGTGACTGTGATCCAAAACATATCATGTGTAGTACCGTTGGGACGCTCTATTTTTCCTGTATCACGCTATGTGATCCATATATGGACATTTCCTTTGTATCAGCAACCAATCGCGAAAGTTCAAAGGCGAACCTAGGCTGAGAACGGAATCTTATTGACTGTGTTTCAAGGCTGTTTTCTCAAAGTGAGTTTCCTCTCCCTCTCTGAGCACAAAATCTCCACTTCAGAAGCATTTAGCATAGACACCAAACTTTCTAGTCTTATGCTTAACTATATTTAGAATATTTTTACAGAGGAGTTTGGTGATATATATTATGAAAGTGCCTAAAAACATGGCAAAGATGTTTTAAGGCTATTGACAGCATATGATAAATAAATAAATAAATAAATATATATATATATATATATATATATATAAAGGGTGTCACAATTTCGATTTTATATCGAAATTACATCTCAATCTCGAACTTCGAACTTAAAAGTAGAATCGACGATGCAGCCACACCCCCAATGTCACGTCCAGCATGTATGCCAAGACGCACAAACGCACACGCACGTGCTGAACTGCAGCGTCAACACTCCTCTAATTTTAGGTTGCAGCCAGTTAAAATATACACATCAACCTACCGAAATCAAACCCCCCCTTGCTACTTTGAAATCACCGGTGTGGAAGTATTCATTCATTCATGTCAATTAAAACTAACTTAGCCTACTCAACTTAGCAAGTGAAAAGATGATCTAGTTACAGTCCAAAGTTACTTTAAGGCTTAAAATGCACATTGATAAGTACAGTAGCTGCTACATATTCCATGAACACTAACCTTGGGTCTCTTTGGAGTGTGCTAAAACGATCAAATTATCATTCTGTGTTTTCATTTCACTATGTTCACGTCTCTGTTTTAGATGTTAGTTCTGTTTACATTACAACCTCGCGGTTGGAACGGTTTCAAAATGAAAAGCCGTTTCAAAATAAAAGCCCCCTGAAACAGAAAAGGAAAAGGCCAAAAAGAGTAAATAATATATAAGGAATGCATTAATAGTAATATTTAAAAAAAGATCGAAAATCGAATCAAATCGTGACTTTTAAATCGAAAATTACTTCGAGGATTTGGAGAATCGTGACACCCCTAATAAATATATATATATATATATATGTGTGTATATATATATATATATATATATATATATATGTATATATGTGTGTGTGTGTGTGTATATTTAATATGCAGACAGCCAAATCTACTTTACTGTCCATATATGAAAGATTCTCTCAATGCTCTTTACTGCAGTAATGGTTATGAACACAAGTTTATGCAACGCTTTGGCACTGGTGGTGTCATGTAAGGACCCTGTTATTGTTGCAAAGCACTTATCATGACATTTTGAGTTAGGAGGCACAAAGGCAGAGTTTAGTACATGCCCCTATAACATAGCTTGTAGGCATTTTGGTCGCTTTAGCCGCTACCCGGCTAACTCGTGTCAGATAACACCAATTTTTGTCACGTTTTTTCTGACCGACAGCATTCCATGAACATGATCAACTGTGCTCCGTCAGTTGATCAAGTCCTTTTAGGCAAGTCCCTCCACTCAGCGGTCATATTGCAACACATGTTGGGCACTTATCGGGCATCTATTTCGGGCAGAACTGCACGTGCGCAAGGCTTCAAGATACCAACCTCACTCCAGCTGAGAGATTACAACACATGATTGGCACGATGTATTCACATGTCAACTTTTGGCGGCGGAAGAGGCGGAAAATGTGTAGACGACTCTCATGTCTGACGACTCTCTCCTTTAAAAACTTAAAATTGCCTTGAATGTAAACATCTACTACACTGGTTCTAATTTCTTGGTTTTTCTTTTTCTGACCCGCCACAATACTTAAATGTTCTAGGCCAAAAGCTCGAAGGACCCTATTCTCCCATTGGTGGACTGCCATTCACAACATGTTATCCAGAAACGCATAGTAGTGGAGAGGCTCAATAGAAGGTTGGTGAGAATAAATTGGTGCATTACATTTTTATGAAGTTTCACTTGTGTCTGTTGCTACACATCTCATTGTAGACACACATTTTGATATTTTTTCCAGCCAAAAAGTTGCACTCAAAAGAATCAGCATTTAGATATTAGGGTATATTTTAAGCAGCCCTGTTCTATAGTTAACCATTATGTAATAACAGGCCCCTTTTTTCCATCCTGGCGCATGTTGGAAAACTCGTTTTAATAAAAGTTTATTTTCGTATTTTGCACGTCTAATAAACAGTGCGCCAGGAGGTAGGTGGCAATGAACAACCTAGGGAGTGGTCTGGCGCGTTGTCTAAAAATCGCTATCGTACACTACCTAAAATGCATTACGCCACTGACCAAGAGAATTTTCTATTTTCCTAGGCTGATTTGACATGGAACTATCTACTCTCATTCAGGCGTAATATCCAGTCACTAACCAATTCGTCTGCTGCAGCTCGACCTTGTTGCTGGAAGTTAGCTTACGGGGACTATTTTCAGGTGCTGCATGATATCATTGTGCTACTGCTCCCATGGTGTTCCTTGATTATTATGCTAGAATGAGAGTATAGTGTTACAACCATCCGGCTCGTTCTATCCCAATAAAAGTGAAATTAAGCACACATGCACGAGCACTACACTCCACCCTCTCTCCTGCCTATCACACTCATTTTAATATGGCAACTAGAAGGCCACTCGAGAGTGCAGACCTTTCTGATGAAAAATAATTTCTGGATCCATCCGTATTCAGACCTGCACCAAAATGTACTTATTGAAATAAGCAAATTAAAAGTAAAGTATATTTCCAGCAAATGCAAGGTGAAAGTGCCAGGCATGGTGCCAGGATTTCAGTTTTGGATGGAGCAAATCAATTTTGGCTGGGCCTATAATTATAATTAGCCTTCATAAGTTTTGTAGCCCGCTGCTTGCCTTACTCAAACAACATTGATATCATACTATCAATGGTTCATAGTGAATTTGGTTGATTCTATTAAATCATTTTTCTATGATGTTTTCAATGCTTATCTGCGACCGCTCTCTCTCCACGTCACCATAGACGCACAAGCAGTGCGTTTTTTCATTGATGTGAGCTTTATGTTTAAGTTCAAGCTCAATATCAGTAATGTTAAATAAAAGCTAAACCTATTGTCTTTGTTCTCCTTAGTCATGCTTCTCTCCCCATCAGAAGAGGTCAAATGCGTTGTGTTTCACTAATAGACAACAGGCTAAACAATTTTAGAACCGTGGCTCATTAGTGTGCACAAAATCCCAAATACCTCACTTCCTGTTGGCCAAGTCTAATGCATTGAAAGTATATGCCAACCAAGGGATCAGGCATAGATACATCTATGAAAAAACAAAAAAATACCCGCACACTGTTCTTTAAGCTCCCAGAGTGTTTTAATAAGCTACAACGTTTCAACCAGAGGTCTTCGTCAGGTATACCCAGCACCTGTTCAAATTTTTGTAGATGTGCATGCACCTCACTCATAGAGTGATAGATAAATATATGCCTTCAATCTATGCCTTCAATATCTGATTGCTCCATTTCCCAGAATGATGTTATTGCCATAGCTATTAGTTAGCTATTGTTCAACACCCTTGGCTATAATAATACTTTCCTCAATCCACTTAACAGTATTTTTATTTATTAAGATGGTATGGTATGAGGAACTGATGAATGAATACACCTGCTGTTCCACTAGCGGTACAGGATTTAGACTGTTAATTTTGACACAGGCATTGTAGTCATGTAGTTTACTGCCAACAAATGGATAGATTAGGATAAGGATGATTTATTGTCATTCCAGAACATCTGGTACATGAAAGGAGGTGAAATGAGATACTCAAGATAACGTTCAAGATTAAGATTGTATTTATTTTGTTCTTGAAGGGGATTGATTTGTACATTCTGGCGAATCTCTCCAACTAATCTGTTTATTTTGTTTTGGAAACAAAGCCTGAAGAAAATTGTGGGTCCTTTGCATCTTACCATGAGGGATATCTCCAGTGACCTAAACAATCTAGTTAGGACTTTAAGGTGAGTGATTTCTACCATCATTACGCAACTTGCACCACCTCCTGAAGTACTATCAAGGGAACTGAAACCCATGGGTGTTAGCATCTCTTATGTTTATGGTTTCTAAAGGTGCTCTAAGCGATGTCATACGGTTTTTAGGCTAAAACATTTTTTGTCACTTACAGCAAACATCACCTCACCATCCACTAGCTGCCTGTGTCCTGAATACACTGTAAAAAAAATGTGATCTCTGTGGACAACCCAGGCTCCAAAAACAGCCACAAAACAACTTGGGCAAACCTTGCCCATAAAAACATAACAAACTGTTCCAGCAAATCACCGTCGAGATGCGTGTTTTGGAGAGTTTCAATTGCACGTGAGGGAGGGGGAGGAAGTGGCGAGCTAGCTTTCTGTTTTGTTTAAACGTCAACAGAAGTGACGTTACCCAGCATCGCTTAGAGCGCCTTTAAGGTTTTTGTCCGAAGCGACTTACAGTATATCAACACTACATTAGTTACTATTTCTGCTCAGATTTCAGAATTTCAGTCCAGGTGAAAGACCGTCACCTTCAGCTCAAGCTCTCCAAATTTGAGTTTCTGGTATTCCCAGCTAATCCAGTTATTTCCCCACAAATTATCATTCAGTTTGGCTCATCTTCACTGACCCCTGCTAAAATGGCACACACAAAGTCATGTTGGTTTATCCTTTACAATATTTGAAACATCAGACCTTATCTAACCCCATATGCCACACAATTTGTGCAGGCCATAGTTCTGTCTATTGCAATTCATTGTCAGCTGGCCTACCTGCTTGCATAGTGAGACAATGATTCAGAATACTGCGATACATCTGGTCTTAAATCAGCCAGAGAAGTCATATGTAACTCTGCTGTTAGTTACTCTTCATTGGCTTCAGTTAATTGAGTTAATTTAATGGTATTTATATTTTGAACTTGTAAGAAGGGTGTCACTTGCACTCAAGCCTTTTTGGTGCTCACAGTCCAGGACCAAGGGTCAGAGAAACTGGCTGGGTTACTTCCAAGAGAATAAACCCAGGGATGACCGGAGCACTCAGAGAACTTTTAAAGTTGTTTAATTATGGTGCACAATCGACTGACGTTTCGACGCACTGCATCTTCCTCAGAGTCGATTAAGTCAATGATTTATATTTTGAACTTGTGAAAAGGTGTTGAAAATACAAGACTCTAATTATGAGTATGACATTTTGGCACTATTTGACGGCCTTTCTAAAGAGCAAATCAGCACATCGCTTACTGACAAGCTATGCAGATAATTAGCATAGTGCCCATGACCCGTCGACCCGTTATTCTTCATATTATCTTATTTGTTTAACTATTTTATATATATCAATCTTTACTCAGGCTTACCAATACAAGCATCATCCACAGAGGCCCAGAATGGACAGTGATTGCTGTAATATTCCTTCATGTGTAAGTGCAATTTTCTTGAACTAAAAATTCACATTGTTCTTTGTTTATGTATGACTACATCTAAAAGGGACAAGGACCGGTCATTCTAACTTTCCATACAGGATATGCACTATGGAGTTCTATGTTCTGGGGCAAAATTTCATGAAGTTGTTTGGGAGGTCAGAACATCCACCTCTCAACTTGAATAGTTCCTTGTCTGTACCCAATTCAACCAAATTTGACAGTTGGTTCTTCCAGAAGCCACTGACCTACACTGTCCGCTATTATGAAAATATTTATTGCTGACTGTTTAGAATGAGTTGATGGTCTCTTTTCATTGTACTTCATATTACTAAAATCTTGGAAGAACTTGGCAGAAAGACCAAAAAGTAAATTTTATACCGAGAATTAACAAATCAGCTGTAATCATTGAAATGAGACCCCGTAAAACTACCCCCATGTTCCTGTGGTGGAATCATCCTAATCCAAGTGTGGATACGTTTTGCCCTATACCGGTATATGTTAATGCAATCAGCAGTATGTGATATGAAGCCCATAAAAAATATTACATTCAGCGAACATCTCACAATCTGCTCATCCCATTAGTGTAATGTAACAAAAAAAAAAGTCTCTGTAGGCAGCCCAAACTCCGAAAACTGGAAAAGTTTTGTCCAAACTTTGGGCAAAAGTGACTGCTAAGAAATTTAAATATAAAAAATAAACAAAGAGTTTTCCAATCGATTGATCATTTGCCAAAATAAATGTTCAACTAATCAATTTTGTAGTCAACATTTTTGTGAAAAGGTTTTTTTGGAATTGTAGGTCATTTCAGTCATCGAACCCTTTGCAGCTTTAGAATGGGTAAACAAAATGTATACATAGCTCAGAATACAATGTTTATGTTGTATTTTATCCCATCCAGTTGGTTTTGGATTGACAAGAGGACCAAGTGCCTAACAAATCTTTATTAATCTGTTTGTCTCTTGGGTTAGTTTAACCGAAGTCTCTCCACTACTGAGGGAGAGTTTGACCTGTCCATCAGCAAAGGAGTTCATATTGTTTCTCATGAAAGAAGTACAACTGACTGACCAGGACCTACACAGCCTCATTAGATTATTCAACCCCCAAGATGAATTACATCAGTAATGCCATAACCAGAAGTACCACTATTCACCAGGATTTACCATCAGATTTCCCAATAAGAACTTTGGAAACACGTATAGACAATATGTTGAAAGAGAATTCAAATGATTAAAAAGTTAGAACACAGAACACAGATTTAATCACATAGCGTTGAAAGTCTGATCAACCCATTTGATAATCATTGTGTAAATGCATTTTCACTTGTCATGTTTGAGAATATTCTGTATTTTTTTTTTAAATAAAAAATGTGTCTTCTTGACTGGAATTGGGAAATGTGATTTTAATTGCAGTGTGTAGCTATGTCACATGAAACACACTGTAGTTTGGAGGTTAATAGTGGTCTGTAATATTTTTAGTGCACTGTTGTTGTTATTGACAAATCGCACTCAGTCAGTGATGAATGTGAACATACTGGGGTAAATGCTCTGTCGCTAGCTTAGACACTTTTTAGAGTTCAGCACCGTTTTAAAGAAATGTTAAATAAAGAAGTCACGTGACTCCCCATTGCTCTCTCAGTTCAGCTGGTTCTTCAAAGTTGTTCGTACGAGCCAGTAGAGGGCACTTTATGTCCGTGTTAGCCTAGTCCCATTATGTTATTTTCTAGGCCTTGTTCTGCTGTTCCTCCTTTGTAAGGTGGGTGTGTCTTGTAGGCTGTTTTCCTACTGTCATAAAGACATGCAATAGCCAATTTCCCCACTGAATATTAAGCTATCATGCTGCTTGATTGTACATGTGAATCTTAAAAAATTTGAATAGTGTAGACAAGTTCTTGTTTCCCCCCTAATTTATAAAAAAAAAGTAAATTCATATATTCTAGATTCATTACATATAGAGTGAACTATGTCAAGCCATTTTTTTTTTTTTTAGTGTCAATTATTATGGCTTACAGCTCATGAAAATCAAAAATCAGTTTCTTAAAATGTTAGAAAAACATGTTATAATACAGAAATGCCTTTAAAGGGGAGCTTGGCAACTATTTCAATGTAATAAACCCGTTTAGAAATCATTTGGATGGTAATTTTGGAAAACCAACCTTGCAACATTGAGACAACCGTCCCGGAAAGAGAAGTGAGAAACAAGAAACTCGTTTTAAATCGTGTTTCTTACCTTGTAACATCCACATAGTTCTGCCAAACTTTATGCTAACCGTTCGCTAGCTTATAAACAAATCCATGTGCTTTATCGGTACCTTTTCCCACAGTTTGAAATAGCATAATGCACAATTTCTCGAGCAGAGGGGGAAATCCTGCCAAGTTTCCCTTTAATAACAGTTTGACTTTTTGAATATCTTTTTTTAAGACTTAAGACATCTCATGAAAACAAGCAAATTTGGCTGGCAGTGTGTTAAGAATTTTTTTCTTGATAAGACGCCTTGAAATAAGTCAAACTCTTATTAGGCCTAAATTAAAGACCCACTGCAACACAAATCAAGTTTTTAACCCTTTTGACATGTTCATTTGGTGTTTTGTATGTGTTACAAAGAAGGCTTTTTACAAGATTCACAGTACCACTAACAGTCAAAAACTCTTCCACCTTCAAAACTACGCAATCCTCCATCTCCTCCACAAGCTACCAACATCACAGCTGACATATTGACTTCTTTCTTCACTGACAAGGTAGTAGCCATCAGCAGTCAGTTTTCTGACCCAAGTACTCACAATATACCTCTCCAGGCTAAGGGTGCATCATTACCCTCATTCACCCTTCTCACTGAGAGTGAGGTGTCTAAACTTCTAACATGTAGACCCTACTGCATACCCACTAGACCCTTTTCCTACCAACCTACTCCAAGACATAGCTCCCACCATCACGTAAATGTAAAAATATAAATCAGGTTTATAGGCCAAGTATACTTGCCTACAAGGAATTTAGTCTTTGCATTTATCCCTTCCGTGAATTAGTGAACACACAGAGCACACAGTGAACACACAGTGAGGTGAAGCACACACTAACCCAGAGCAGTGAGCTGCCTTGCTCAAGGACACTTCAGCCGTTCCACTGGTTGGGGATCGAACCAGCAACCCTTTGTTTCCAAGCCTGAAGCCCTAACCAGTAGACCACGACTGCCCCTCCTATCACACCAGCAATCACACATGTAAATAACACTTCTCTGGCTTCTGGTACATTTACAACTGCTTTCAACTTGGCCCAGGTAACGCCGCTGCTTAAAAAAACTTCTCTTCACTAAGGAATTGAATTTGACCTAGCGTTTAAGACTGGTCGACACAACAGACGCTCATCAGAAGACAGCAGTGGGCGGTTGGGGATGTACATCTTGATCATTGAATTAAGATAGCAGGGAGCAGATACAGTCAGTCTTATAGGCCAAAGTGAGAGATTTGAATTTAATTCTGGCCACTATAGAGAGCCAGTGCAGAGTAACTAGGAGAGGAGTTACATGTGTCCTCTTTGGTTAATTGGAGACCAGGCTTGCTGCAGCATTCTGAATCAGTTGTAGCGATCTTACTACACAAGTTAATATGCATGCAAGCAACTGTATCAACTAATTTGCATACAAGGATAGATTTATGAATTGTGAATTTGAGAATTCCATCTTTCTTGTCTTTCTTTCTTGTTAAAGAACTTATTTCAATGAATCCATGATGGTCTTTTGATAGGGTTATGGTGCACATTCAAGCATTTACCTTGTCATTATTCTGACAACCATATGCAACTTCACAACACTTGTTTTTGTTCAGTTCCATTATTTTTCTCTAAGAATCTTTTTCATATGACAAAGTTCTGCGTAAAATCTTTTTCAGCATATCTGAAGTCAGTATTCTGTGTTGGCCAATTTATCTGTGGAGGTGATTCTTCATTCTCCCTGATCCACTCTCACAGTTTGAGGCGGATGATTCCTGGCATTGTCATCCTGAGACATCCTGAAAAATATTCCAGACTGGAAATGTTATCCATGACATTTCATGCTATCCATGACTATCCATCAGGCTGGGTAGGGAGGGGATTGATGAGTTCACTCTCTATTCTGTTGTTCTTTGGTTCACATGTATGTCAACGAATGTGACATCATCCAGAATATGCTGATGGTAACTTTCATTTAAAGTTCATTAGAAAAAAAATGAACCAAGTTTCTATGTTAAGCGGTTCAAGTCAAATTAGGCCCTGGAAGAATAATAAATAGATGTACCGCAAAGTGGTACAAAATATGACCACCGCTCAGTCCTGCACATTCTCTCCACAAAAATAAATCACGCTTTTCAATTTGTCTCCATCTCCTACTCCATCCCCTACTCTTGCAACTTGTGTGTATGTAAATGAGTGAGTGCATGTGTGCGTTTGCTTTTGTGTATATGTGTGCTTCTCTGTGTGTGTGTTTTCACTGTGTGTGTGCGTGTTTGTGCGTGCGTGTACGTGTTTGTGTTTATGTGTGTGTATGTGTGCGTGCATATGTGTGTGTGTGTGTGTATGCATGTGAGCCTGTGCGTGCGTGCATGTGCGTGCGTGCATACGTATGCTTACTTGTCTACTCTGTGTGTATGTGTGTGCGTGTGTCTTTATGTGTACGTGTTTGTGTGTGTTTATGTCTGTGTGCATGCGTGCGTGAGTGTGTGTGTGTGTGTGTGCTTGTGTGTGTGTGTGCCTGCATATGTGTGCATGTATTTATGTGTGTGTTTGCGTGTGTTCATGAATGCGTGTGTGTGTGTGTGGTTATGTGTGTGTGTTTGTGTGTGCGTGCGTGCAAGTGTGCATACCTGTGTGTGTGTGTGCGTTGGTCTATGCTTGTGTGTGTGTGTGTGTGTGTCTGTGTGTGCATGCGTAGTGTACAGTCACTAAATTTACACACATTTCATTAATTTATTGTATGGTCCCCCATGAAAAAAAAACTGACTAAACCTATATCGCCTATAACCTGCTGCACGGCGGTCATAATAACTAAAAAAGCATTTCCTGAAGGAAATACCAGTGCATGCAAAGTCAGTGGTCCCAATGTCCATACCCTGAAAGTGATATGGACATATTCATTGGCATGATTTTGTCTTTTAAGGTATTTTTTAAAAGCAGTAGTTTTGAGTGATAGACGTATGGTTTTGAAAATGTAAAAAATGTTTAAGGAATGATAACAAAACTATACAATTATGACTTGGCTCTGCAATGGGAATACAACAGCTAACTTTGTGTGGAAAGAATGTTGTGCAAACAGAAGGCACAATTCATGTCATGTTCTTTATTTACTTTATCACTACTATAAACTCCGCTGCGCGTCAGGGTCTGGTTCGCCCTGTCGGGACTTATTTTCCCAATAATGACCGGCGTTCTATACATTATCCCTTACTTAAAGCACAGTTGCGTGTTCAGTACTCCATGCCTATTTTGCCTACATTACCTTGCCTCAGGTAAAGCAGATGTTTTTAAATCATATAATGTTGTAATCATTTAACAATATAATGTAGTCAATAATAGAGATATGTAGGGCAGGTTCTTTATGTTAATATCATTAAAGGTTTTTGGTGCGTTGGTAGATAATTCAAAATCAACTTGCCACTCTGTTCAGAAGTACAAAAGCAGTCACACCTTTCTTGGAAAAAAGGACTCATGTTTGGCCAGCTGACACCAGTACATGGAGCTCAAAGTTTGGTCATAGAACATACTACCATGCCCGAGAACAACCTTTCTCTACCCAATGACCTGCAATAGTCATTGTATGCTACGCCCCTTTTCCCCTCCATAGGCCTGCAAGGTAAAGTCCATTCCTTTTTTTAACTTTTATAGTTACTCTCCATTATAACGTTGACACCATTGCCTATACTGATTGAAATTGGAACCCTGTTGGTTTAAACCCTGTCCATAACAGCACGTCTGAATACCATCAGTAGTAAAATAAAACTCCAGCTAGAGCAAGCAACAAAATGTTAATATTGTTTTTGCTGTCTCACCCATTTGTATATGACCTGTAGTGACACAAATTATAGCATTATGACCTGTGACTACTAGAGTGCACTTAATCGAACTGAAGTGACCTGTGTTGGCCATCACACACAATTTCAGTATCACTTTAAGATAACACTGTGTCAGCTGGCAGGAAATGGCAATCTAAGAAGGCAATCTAAGAACAATATTGACACAGGCAATTACAATTTGCTATTATCCAGATGATTTAAGTTGTTATAGAATGTGTGTTGATGGTGAACAGGATTGATGTGCTGTATTTACATTTTCCAAAAGGTTTTCTTGGAGGAGAATTTGGTCTATTAGACATTTGCTCTAGCCACTTGAAAATGCTGTGGGCAGCCTGCTTGTGTGCATCAGTGGTCACTTGAATTGTTGTGTATCTGGACTTAGTTTAGTTTAGTTTAGTTTATTAGTTTAGTTGACAGGGACCATGTACAGAACTAGTTCTATACCAGAGTTAGCTAGTTAGCTAATTTGCATCTGTGGTCCCTGGACTTAGATAGATAGATAGATAGATAGATAGATAGATAGATAGATAGATAGATAGATAGATAGATAGATAGATACTTTATTGATCCCCAGGGGAAATTCAAGGTCTCAGTAGCATACAGACAACACACACACATTCACTAACAGCAGAAAAAGTAATTAAAAGTATATAATATAAAAAGCACAACTAAGCAATAAGGACAGTAGAACATAAAGAATATACTAAATATACTAAAATACAAATTATTATAAATAACACTTAACACACACAGTATCCACATAGTGGGTGATTAATCAATCAATCAATCAAGAGGCACTTGCAATGACTGAGGCAGGGACTGGTAAGGTAAGGTAAGGTGCTCTGTGTGAGTGAGTGTCATGGTGATGGTGCAAATGAGTAAGTCCAACAGTGCAACAGTGCAAGAATAAAGTCTATATATATCTATATATATATAACTATATTAAGAAAAGGTTTAAGTGTGGCCACAGTTCGGCTGTGGCATGGAGGGAGGGGTTATGCATATGTGCTAATATAGCACGCAGTGAGGCAGAAAGACAGTGGTAAAAAGTGGCTAGTGGACAGACAGTATCCAACTTGTGCTCTTACTAAGTTTTCTTATCCACCCTAATGTATTGTCAGTAGAGTTACATGAGGGAGATGTCATAAACCGGTGAGGTTATACATCAGCATTTGTTTACAATGTTTACAAATGTGATTTTAACTTGTGACCACAGCCTAAGAACACTTACATTGTCACTGTTGTGTTTTCACTGTTGAAAAATTTCACTGCTGTGACATTTCATTTTTTTGTCTTTGAAGACTTTTTTTCTGGACTGTCTCTTGAGGTGTATTTACTGCTATGCAGAATGCATTGCATTTTTTGTTGCATATTTTAAGGAGCACAATATTTAGAATATTATGCTGTGCCATTATAAAACAAATGGTAAAATGCAGGGTAAGAGGACATTATGTTTTGATGCAGAAATCCCCCTTATGCAATCATAACTAAATAAATGTACATAACGCATGCTTGCCATAAGATGTGTAAAAAGACAAAGAGTATTTCACCCTATAAAAGCAAAAATATTTGATGAATGGCAGGAAGTGATGCTGGGAAGACCAGTATGACCGGAGGCTGTGCAGCCAACCAATGTGGTAAATAAATGTTGAACAAAATGGATACAAAACAAAACATCATTTTAATGATGGGGACAAGTTTACATGTTATTTCATCAGAATATTTAAGACTTATGTATTGGTCAGAATATTTAAGACTTATTTACATCTGTGATTGCAATAAGAAATAATTCACAATTCACAGTGATTGTACAGTACAGATTCTGTCATTTCCTTGGCAGACATTCTGTAATGAAAGCTTAGTATCATTCAGTGTTCTAGGAGTCTACCAGGAAAGTATATGCAGTAAATATTACTGATAACAACACAAGATAATCAAAAACATGCCTGCTGTCACAAACAGCACCATTTACTGTATACAGATTACACACAATTCTTATTTCTAAACAAAAATCTATTCTTATGCATATCAGTCAGTGGTAAAAAAAATAATCTCAATATACATTAAAGACAATAATTTAAAACATGCTCTCAAAACTGAGACTTCAATCGATACCTGAAGTCAACATCATATGTTGGCTGGAGGATTCCTAAACCAGCTCGTGACTGGTCAAGTGGGGGGACTTTAACACTAGAGTCCAGCAGCTCCATTTCAAAATATGCAAGCAAAAGCGAGAGGAACTGCTTGATTTCATGCATAGCAAAGAACCGTCCTGGGCATTTAGTTACCCCAGACCCGAAAGGCATATAATAGTAGCGGAGCTTGCGTCCATCTCTGTAAAAGTTTGTTTTCTCCTGTCCATTTTCATCCAAGTACCGGTCATATTTGTAGGTCTATTAAGGAAAAAAGGAATTTAGAGAGTTGTGTTAGAATAATGATATATTCTTATTACTTTTGATATAGCCTAGTAAGGATAAGGCAATGAGATTAATTTCACCAACCAAAGGATCCTCGTAGATCTCAGGATCAAAATGAAGCATCTGTGGATAGAGTGCTATCACATCATCTTTGCGTATATGGTAGGACTCTTTGTTGTCCAGGTGGAGCAGGAAGTCCTCCTTGGCAACCCGAACGTTGAGAGAAGCACTTGACAGACGCATGGCTTCCTTGATGATACTGTCTGTTAAGCAGAGAACAAATAATTATAACATCTGCATATATCCATATATTGTTGCAACTTGAAACTTACAACATTGGTGCACTCTTAAAACAAATGTGTTGTCCCTGGACACAGAGATGTGTTTAAAAAAACAATGCAAGTTGTGTTGGTTTCCACGCAAGTTGTGTTATTTTCAACACATTTTGTGTAACAAAGTTGCGTTGTCCCTATCTGGACACAGAGATATGTTAAAACAACGCAAGCTGTCTTGTGTTCAACACATCGGTTTTAAGAGTGTGTGAAGATTATTTTACCTAAGACAGGCATATTGTCCAGTTGCTCTCTGGTCAGAACGAGCTGAGGGTTCATTGGATCTGCTTTCTGGTGGGAACTTTCTAGGATACTCTTCACCTCTGCAGTAGCGGCTCTCATAGCCTCAGGGCTCCTGTAGACAAGGACATGTACGAAGGAAACAAGATTACTGACCACATTTGTGTTTGTCAACTCTATAAATATGTGGTGCAGTTATAGAGAATTGTGAAAGCAGCAAAAACTTGCTCTGTACTATGTAGTATTAGAATAACTTCCTATGACATTCCCCCTTAACGCAATACTTTATCTGTGCATGATTGTGTAGCCCTTATCACTCATAATGCAATCAACACCAGCTACTATTAGCAGCTTTCACTGAATGAGTTGATAGCATTTATCTTGCGCCTACTGTATGGTTCCCTGATTATCTGCAATACATTAGGGTTGTGCTTGTACCTGATCATGTACAAGAGGGCCCAGAAGGTGGCAGGTAGGGTGTTGGCCTGAGACGCCCAAAGCAGAGCCACATGGGTGCGGGCCTTGCTGATGTCGTTGAATGTGGATAGGGTGTCGTTGAGGAGCATGCGAAGAGAAATCAAATCGGACATATTTTCTCTCTTGCTCAGATTTTCACGAAGCATGGTCTTGGCTAAGTTCTCACGGGCACTGTGTGCACTCTTAAATACATGGATGGGCAGACCAGCAACCAGCGCTGGGAAGATCTTGTCAAACTCTTTAAAGTTCTCCAAGGCGTTGAGCACAAGGGCTTTCTGGGCATCCTGGTGAGCCTGGATCTTGTCACCATTTCCCAGCTCCTTTCCAAACAATGTGAGGTAACCTGACTCAAACATAACCTTGTAACAGAAGGCAAAGATACCGTCAACCTCCCAGTTGGAGGTGGTGACCTTGAGTGTGTCAGACTGTAGCATGACTGTTTGTAGATTCTCCATCATAGTCTCAATGAGTGAAGGCAGAGCTTCCCCCTGTAGAGTTTTCAGGAAGGTCTGGTGCAGGTTTTCTGTTGTGTAGCCATGGCTTGGGTCCATGCTCTCATGGCCAAAAGCCTAGAATAAATACAATCAAAATCAGACTCAAAAGACCAACACTGAATAGATAGATAGATAGATAGATAGATAGATAGATAGATAGATAGATAGATAGATACTTTATTGATCCCCAAGGGGAAATTCAAGGTCTCAGTAGCATACAGACATCACACACAACATGCACTAACAGCAGAAAAAGTAATAAAAGTATACATATAAAAAGTATATAAAAGTATAAAAAGTATATAAAAGTATGTAATATAAAAAACTGAAGGGAAGGAACCAAAACTCATGTCAAGTTAGTTTGATGTACCATATTTTTAGTGTCTTCAACTTATTGTCTGACATACCTTGACGGATGCATTAAAGTGGAATTTCTTCCAATCAAGGTGTCTGCCCTGGCGGATGACTGAATGATAGGAGAAAGGATCACACAGGAAGTGAACATAGTCCCCAGCAATCTTACAAGTGAAGATATGGCCATATTTCTTCTGCCGACTGCGAAGGAATTCTAGGGGGTTGGCACCAAACTGGAGGGCACATCCAAGATATGGGATCCAGCCATTCTCCACTGCTGGCTCTCCAGGTTGCCTAAAAACATTCATCAGACAATTACAGATTAGACAGAGAGAAATGACCAAGTTCCATCATGTACATAGTGTAGGCAGACTAACTAGGGGTACTGGTTTCTTCACATTTCCAATAGGTGTGGGAAACACTAGGTCGACATTTTAAATGTTGATGTGAAGAACAAACCGGAACATATTGTCCTGACAGGTATTCAGTTTTTTTTACATATTTGTAGATTCATTTTATAATTTTAAAACTGTCCAGCTGAAAGAGCTTAACACCATTAGATAGTGAAAAGAGACGTAAACCCTGTGATCAGCTGTATTGTTATAACAGCTTTGGTTACAAGTCCCATAGCAAGCATAACATATGAGCGACTACATGATAAATACATGAGGAGGAAAATGCTAAAAAATCTATTCATATTAAATTAATATTATTTTCAGTTAATCAATGTTTACCTCCTGCGGATCCCTAAAACCAGCCACAAGCAGCAGCAGAGTCCCACCACAACAGCCCATATGAATGCAATGCTCATCATTGTTGCAATATGAAAACAGGTGGTATACACTGAAAACCTTATCCTGGAGGATGCACTGAAACGTTCTTCTCTGTCTCAGGTTTTATAGTATGTTCACATCACAACTTATGACGTAGTCGCATATTGTTGCCAGAAGCCTCTTTGAAATCACAGTGTGTGCAGAGGTTTCTCTCTCTCTCTCTGTGTGTGTGTGTGTGTGTGTGTGTGTGTGTGTGTGTGTGTGTGTGTGTGTGTGTGTGTGTGCACGTGTGTGTGTGTCTGAGTCTACATGGCCTTGAACTGAGTCCATGGACACCTCTACCTGTGGGCTAGCAGACTGTACTTTGATTACGACTGTTGGTTGGGAAACCAACCATTTCAAGGTCTTTGATTTATGTGATTTGAGGAGGGTGGAGATGCACATGATAACATGTGTTTTCACCTGACCTTGTATTTATTCAATAAATGTCTGACACCTGTATTCATACCACAGTTACACTTGTAAAATATATGAGATGAAACTAAATCTGTCAGCAGACACATGTTTGGAGAAAATCATGATATATAAAATATGATAGATCATGTTCTATGGTTTTAATACATCAAACATATGACTGTTGTGCTCTATAAACATGCACTGCCACAACAACTCCCCCTGTTAGCCCCCACCCCTCCCCCTCCAAAATGTCACACACACACACACACATCCAAATTAAGTTAAATTAACATATTTTCCATACACCAAAGAAACCAGTGGTTGCTTTTTACTTTTAAATATCTATATTTGCATCAATAGGTAATTTGCATATCAAATCCATAGGGCTGATTCTGTCAAAACTGCCATTGACACACCTTTGACTTTATACTGTAGTAACCTAGATTTGTTGCCTCTAACAAGGGGCACTGCTGGTTAAGAAGGCTACTGATGGTTATGAATTGCAGTTGGTCACATGGTTCATTGATTTTGTACTCCTGCAATGTTTTGTGTGTTGTAAAGAACAGGTACCATACAAAGAAAACATAGGATGTTATGATGATTAGATTTGACTTTACATGAAGAACAATCAAAGTATTGTATGTTATTTTATTTAATTAGAGGCAGCAAAACACACATTTCTTAATTTGCCTCTTCTTTCTGATTTCCCCTCACACTGAGTGACAGTAGAATTTAACAATTAAACAATCTAAGTCTTACTACCTGTACTTAATCACTTGCACCTGTAGAGAATACTTTATCTGAGCCAGTTGTCAGTCACAGTGCCTATGACGCTGCCAACATTGATGAGCCAACTAAAATGATAAGGGAAGACCTTGAAGGTCATCTGCTGTAGTTTTAATTATTAACACTTGTGGAACTAGTGGGGCGTCCACTTGGCCTTGAAACCATAGATAAACTACACTGGATGTCATGCTTTGTGATCAATCCTGAAACAAAATCTGTTCAAGGGAATGTTTACCAGCTCTATAAACATACTTTGACTCAAATTCAGGAGGCTGTAATTGAACAGATTCCTGGATAGCAAAGCCAATCATATAACATAAGGTAATGAATAATACAGGAAAAACTATTTTGATATAAAACCGCAAGCAGTAATTATCAGGGTCCAAGCAAAATTGCACAGGCAAGGAGGCTGCTCTTTGGTCTTCTTGGTGTTAAGAGCCAGGTTGTTGTCAGTGCACCATGATGTTAGGTGCTGAACCTCCTCCCTCTAGGCCGTCTCATTGTTGTTGCTGATGAGACCAATCACCGTAGTGTCATCTGCAAACTTCATAATGGTGTTAGAGCCATGTCCAGGTGTGCAGTTGTAGGTGAAGTGTTGGTACGCCGGTGTTCAGGGTGATGGTTGAGGAGGTGTGTTTATCTACCGTAAATCCTCCAATTATGGCCGGGGTCTTTTATTTACTTAGGCTGCGCAAAGCACAGGCCTTTATTTGGGGCAGGCTTGTATTCGAGGCAGGCCTTTATTTCTCACATACGTTTTATTGTGAAACATGCCGTTTGGAGCGGAATACCGGTAGGTTATCAAAAGCAGAAGATTTTTGGTTTGGGATTTAATTTACTTTGACTGATTTATTATATTGCTAAATGTTGGGACTGATGGGCACTAAAATCTGGGGGGTATTTGATATTAAGTTGTACAGTATAGTTAAAAGAGTGTCGGGATTTCCACCTGCTGTTCATTGCTAGACAAGGCAGCCACTTTCACTCATTCATTGAACGTGCGCTGTGCCGTAATGGAAAACTTATTCCGTAGCCAAGTAGCCAAAATTGAGTTATTTTTTTAATTATGTAGGCTGGAACAATTGTGTTTAAATGTAGTGCTTCAGCCTCCGGCAAGCTGAGGGGGTGGCTGCAAGCGACTGAGCTTGAGAGCGATGTGTTGGAGACCCCTGGTGTAGGACAGCGACTTTTCATTAGCAACAGTCTTAAATCAACCAACAATATATAAAATATTAAGAAGAGCTTTTATTTAATTGAGTTAAATCGAAACAATGTCTTCTAGTGTTCATGGAGTGTTAGCCCTACTGGTAGGCAATAATTACCCCGGCTTGTATTAGGGGGCTGGCCTTTATTTGTCCAAATCAACCACGGCCCTGGCTATTAGCCGAGGTCTGGCTATAAATATAATCCCGGTCATGATTTGAGGATTTACGGTAACCTAACAGGTTAGATAAAATAGATCTAATCTAACCTAACCTAACCTAACCTAATTAAATGTTAACATGTGGCAGCTGTAGCACCCCCTATGGTTGAAATTGATGATAACTTTAAAAGAGAGTGATGAATCAAAAAAGCCAATCTGTTAGGCTTGGTCTGTAGATGATGTGTACCGAATTCCGTTGGAATTGGATCAACGGTCTAGGAGGAGAATAGTTTTGCTTTTGAGGTTTTTGAAAATGTGGGAAAATTTGCCATGGTCAAGTGGGCATGGCTGACTTCATTAAATGCAGGAGCTCTGAAGGAACAACGGGAATTTTTTTTTCCCAAAGATTCCATATGGTTCTGGAGGTATTAGTAAAAATGTAAATGTGCTTATTATAGTGCTCCCTGGGGACAGACTTGGGTAATTTCATTTTTTTGAGATCATGCGTTGATTTGGGACGAATGAAAATTTGGTGTCTGTACCTATTGCAGTTATGGTTGCAGATATGGTTTTGCTGCGGAAAATGTTATACTGCGGTTATATTATGAAAGGGTTAATAATCAGAACAAAAACAATAGGAGTCCCGCAGCCTCCTGCTTGGACCCCTGAGAGAGAAAAAAACAGCAGGGAGAAAACGCTATACAGAAATTTCCACTTTGAAATTCTGACTGACATGTCAACTTTGTCAAAATCATAAGAAATGTGTATCAAAATCTGGCAGTCTTTCTCAGTATTCTTGCTAGGGTATCTTTTACATACAGGATGTGTATTACTCCTGAAAATACATGCTGAATGTGTTTAAGATTATATAAAATATGCATGCACATTATTTTTACCCTAAATCTAGCTAATCCTAAACTTACTGATCATACATCACCTTTGGTCAGAACACCATAATGGATGCATAAATCCTCACATTACAAACAACCTTGACCTACTGAAATCAGATTAGTATTTTATCAAGAGTCCGTGTATGTGATTGCTGACACCGCTGTCTGGTGATAACCACTTCCACCATGTTCGTGTTCAACAGTCACTTTGATTAGGAGCATTCCAGGGAGCTATTATGAAACAAGCAATAACTATTTAGGGGGTGAACTCAGGTAATATGGGACAATCTTACTAATACAAATCTTATCAATGCAAATCAAACCAGCTAATAGGCTAACTGAAAAACAAACCATGCCAATCTCTAGGTATGGTGAAGGGTATGTGATGATGTGGGGCTATTTTAATTCCAAAGGCCAAGGGAACTTTATCAGGATGCATAGTATCCTTGATCCATGAAATAAGTGGCCTTTAAAAATAAACAATCTGCCTGCTTCTATGGGAATTTAACATAGGGGTCAAGTACCTATTGGCCCTGTAATTTAAGGAAGAACATTTATTTATTTATTTATTTATTTATTTATTTATTTACGATACATTCTTCATTCACTAGAAAATTGGTGTACTTAAAGGTTGGATTTTTACTCAATTTCTAGTCAACTTTAGCATGGGTTCAAATACTTATTCTCCCCACTGTAGACAGATGTGTGCCTCTCCTAATAATATCCAATGAATTAATTTAGGCACAGGTGGACTCCAATCAAGTTCTAGATGCATCTCCGATAGAAGTAGTATACACCAGAGCTCAATTGCAAGCACCATAACAATGTAAATGTAAATGGGATAAAATGTTTTATAAATTTACAAAACACTCCAAACACCTGCTTGTGGAGTATTGGAGTATTGTGTGTAGATGAGAAAAAATGAATTGAATCCATTTTAAGAAATCTGAAACATAACAAAATGTGGGAAACTTGAAAGGGTCTAAAAACTTTTCAGGTGCACTGTACAGTATATAGGCTTACTAACATGCTTAAAGTTGTTTGCCAGCTCCAGTAAAGAGATCACAGAATATAGACACGAGTGACTTCATCTTAAATCAACAATTCAGTTCAGCTCTTTGCAGAGCTCAGAACCTAATACAAAGTATGGTGTGCACAAGATAGTCTCTCTCACTAGGTGAACGAACAAAAAATCTCAATAAACAATAGAAAACATAATTTGTTGGTAGTACAGGGTGCTCAAAACTGAATGCAGATACAAAAAAAATTATACAATCACATAAACATCCAAAATATGTTCAAAACAATTATATTGTTATACTACAAAATATGTTAAGTGGGTTTGTTATACTTCATTATTTATGGGGATATGGACAACATTTGTAATAAAGCAGTGTGCAATTTTATTTTTCATTAATTCAACCTTTATTTATAAAGTTCATAGAGTTCATATAGTGTCATTATGGTAAAGTGGCATGTCCGCTATGTGCAATATTCAGAACTATTATGAAGATGCATGTATTGATGTACACACATACATGTGTGTGTGTGTGTGTGTGTGTTGTGTGTGTGTGTGTGTGTGTGTGTGCATGTGTGCGTGCCTGTGTGTGTGCCTGTGTGCGTGCGTGTTAAATGGCTTTTTAACAAGATCGTGACCTTTAATTGAATTATGTGTGCTGTATGCTGTATGTGTGCTGTATGCCTGCATCCACTGCATTCTCTGTCCAAAACAAATTTTTCCAATAGGAGACAATAAATCATCATGATTACCATCATCAGTTATCATCCATCAACATCCATCATCATCATCATCTATCATCAATCATCATTAACATCATCACCACCTATCAACAGTGTTGGGCAAGTTACTGGAATTGAATTACTTTACCAATTACTGTATATCAAAAGTAATTAGTTACTAGAGAAAGTAACGTTTGAGTTACTTTTATGTCTGGTTTTAAAATGTCAATGTGAACAATACTGAACAGTCACACACACAGTAAACATACTGTAATTTGTAAACCTATTTATTGTAGTCTCAACCCTTCAAATCAAGCCATGAGTTCTCAAACTTTTACTTTTGAAGAACCAGCTCAGTTAGGTGTCCCAGAGAGAAGTTGTAGCCTATGTTCTGTTGCAGACAAATGAACCCGTGGATGTCAATTCCCATGTAAACTCAAGTAGTGATATTGTAGGTTATTTGTGGAGGGTTCTTTATTTGGAAAGTGAAATTTGCATATTTCTCTCAAGTTAAACTTGTGTGTGTGTGTGTCTGTGCCAAGGCTATAGGCATATTGGTGTTGTGTTGTGGCTATGTTGCAAGATTGTAAAATTAATATAACGAGGCTTTTGCGTAATATAAGCAAAGAAGAGCTGAAAGATTAACGACAATGCGCCTACTGCACCACTTGCAGTTTATGATATGGAAACAAAAGGGAAAGGCTTTCAAGAGGAGGAGACTGCCATTAACTGTAAAGAATGCATCTGCAATGGAAACACAAAACACAATCGCGGGAAACACTGCTAAGGTCGGGCGATGTTAGATTAAAAGCAGCAAATGTGAATCTGCCATCTTGTCTGCTTAGCTCGTTTTTTGCAGAGTAACAGAGTAACACGAGTAACAAACTCATTTTAATTTCAGTAATTGTAACGGTGTTACTTGTTTAAAAAAATTAGGGCTGTCAATTGATTAAAAAATATAATCTAATTAATTACATACTCTGTGATTAATTAATCTAAATTAATCACATGCATCCATTTTTGCTATGAACATATCTTAAAAACAAGTTTGGCAGATGAGTGAATTAATGAACAGCCAAACCAACATTATAGACTTTAAAGTTTAACGTGTCTCTGTTTTATTATAATTTCCCCTTTGGGTCAGGCATCAGCATAGTGCCTGATTTTTAGCATAATAAATGCAAATGACTGAAGTTACCACTCACTGTCAATGACATGTGCAGAGTAGGCTATCCTAACACCAAGGTAATGTGTGGAATACCCCCTATGATTTATCCTTTTTTTGGCCATTCAAACGTGTAGATTTTTATTCACATACCGTAAAACTCTAAATAATAGCCCAGGCTTTTATTTTCCCAAATCGCCAAATTGCACCGGCTTCCCTTTACACAAAACTTTTCCTCTGCAAAGATGGAAAATATTATCAAATTAATTATTTCAAACTCACTGAATGTCTGCCCATATGACTAGGCTATCGGATGACAATTACAGATGTTGTTCATTGAGTGAGATAAGATCCAAACAGCGGGAATACAGATGAAACACGTTTTGATCAAACGTAATTTACAAAGAGATCGTATCACACTGAAAGCTCATATTTTGTCACTAGCAACCTACTGTAATATTTGTGAAGCCTTTTGTTTTGTTGCCAGCATAAAAACAAGATTACCATCGGCCTATCCGCAAATTTGAAACAAAAGGGATGAATTGAACGATGTCGAAGTCGGACATATAGGTTCATATTGATATAGTTCATATTGAAAAATTAGATGTCATCTAATCATAACGTTGGCGTGCACAGTAGATTGATGCTTCTGTCAACAGTATTGGTCTGAGCGTTCTTTTTAAAACGTAGGTCTAGGCTAAATGTTATATTCAAAGCAGTGCTTTCTCGTCTGCCTCCTTCTGTCACGATAGCCAGACTGCACTGGGTCAAATGTCACTATGAAATGCGATTAATCAGCGTTAAATTTTTTAACACGTTATTATTTCTTTTGACAAATGCCCTAAAAAAAATACTTCATTACATGCTCGTTACCACTAAAAGTAGTGGAATTACAGTAATGTGTTACTTCTAACAAACCTCCCCCTCTACAGCCTCTTATCATCAAAGGGACTGAGGTGGAGAGGGCTGACAGTTACAGATTCCTGGGACTGCAGGTTACATCTGACCTGAGCTGGACTCATAATATCACAGCCACAGTTAAAAAAAGCCCAGCAAAGGCTCTATTTCATCAGACTGCTCAGGAAAGCTGGTCTGAACCACCGCCCCCTCACCCAGGCCTGCAAAGGGCTGGTAGAGAGCATCCTCACCACAGGCATCACTGTCTGGTATGGTACCACCACACAGGCAGAGAGGAAGGCTCTGCAGAGTCATAAAGATGGCAGAGAGGATCATTGGGACAACACTCCCTCCATGGGCTCTATGTTTGTGCAGCGCTGTCAGAAAAAAAAGCAGAGAGAATCATCAGAGACTCACTCCACCCAGCTCACTCTCTGTTCAGACACAAACACTGCACATACAACCTGAGACACAGCAGAGCGGACAGCAAATAAAGAACCTTGACCTTGACCTTGAACACTATCAAACAATAATCAATCATCAATATACATAATCATCATCCACCAATCATCACATCTCACATTTATGGCATGTTACAATTCCATTTCTTTAACAAAATGTATAAGACATACCATCTCAATAATGTTGCGACAGGATCAGTCAGACAAATTGGTTTAGCATGTTAATGATTTAAGAAACATACACATAATCAATGATCTTCATATTAGTAGGCCTATAGCATGTTTTCTACTCTTGACAAAAGCTCTTATGTGGTTTTTGACCATAGGTTATATTGTGCATCACAACTATATGGACATCACAAAAACTGAATGCATGAGAGGAAGAGACAGGCCTTTAAGGAAAAATCTTTGTCAGGAAAATTCTGTCCTGAATATAAAATTTCTTCAACAGCATGGAACAGCCGTGGGGCAGCAATCTTTCCAAAGATTATACATGGCGGAGCAAGATAGTTTGTTGTAGTTCATGTCTAGAGGCTGGAAATGGGGATCAAGTCCTGTCTGAGAATACTGTTACTGTACTTTGTTCCTGTGCGACGCTAAGTCGCATGCTCATTACGTATATTATGTCATGATAGCATTGTTTTCGGAAAAAGTTTATTATTCAGCCGTAAAGTGAGTTATGAGGCTATGACGCCAATCACACAATGTTGCATTTCCCCAAAAATAGAAAAGGTTCATAAAGGCTTAAAATGCTTCAGTTATAATGTTATTTGATGTCAAAGTGACGCCAAAATTAATAGGGCTCAATTCAATGCTAGCTGGAAGTGGTCTACTCCTAGCCTCAGAGCGCACATAGTGTCTACGCTCTCTGAATGTTCGCCTGACCCCTTGACTACGACTAACTATTTTGATCCGCCATGTATAATCTTTGGTAAAACTCGAAATCAGAGTAGAGTACGTATGGTTTCCAGGCAGTTTAACCCGAGTTTAACTAGGAATCAGCTGATCCTGTGTGAGTTGTTACAGCAATCACGTTCAACTTCGTGCTCAGCTGTGTTAAACTCCAAAAGCTCTGTTTTAAGGAGTACGGTTTCAAAGCACAGCGCAGCTAGTGCAATGCTAACTGACAGACCAATTGGCCCCGTAGGTCTATAAAATGACTGTAACATGAATAAATAATGCCACTGTGGTGACTGATAATTGTTTTTATTTAATTCAAAGGAGTGTTCACATCTATCTGAAAGAGATTTTGATTATGCAGCATATGAACGAAAATAACTGCTCTGTCTGGACATGCATGCACTATGACCTCTCAAATACCATAAAAGTCTAAGACAAAGGGGAATTAAAGTATGCAGTTTACCTTGAAAGTGACAAACTGATAAAAATGTTTGTGAACTCTTTCTAATCTAGATAGGCTATGTGTCAGGCACTTCCTCTAGAAAACATAATTGCTTTACAGATAATTTGAAATGTCAAGGCCTATTATAAGGCAATGCAGGCAGCAGACTTAATTCAAATTTCCAAAATTCATGTGTCCATTATTGATGGCACGAGTGGACTGATTACAATGAATGAATCATCATAGGCATAGCGCCATAGGGATATCCTGGACCTATACCAACTTCCACTCTCATGTCATATTGCTCAATTAGTTCATGATGACAGAGATATGGGACAAATTGATGACATGGTAGGATGTAGGGCCTATACAAGTGAAAAACATACCCATTCATATTGTGCAAAAATAATAATAAAAAAAAAAATCAACATATTCTTTGCTTCTAGGAAAAACTATTAGGGTGTCCTAAGAGTAGGCTATAACTGCACAGTACTTAGGGCTATTACAAAAAAGAATTACAAAAACTATTACAATAAACTAATTACAAAAAATAACTGCAGTTATGGGACAAAAAAGGTTGTCTGAGGTACAATGCCCAAAATACTATATTTCTGAAGTAAAGTGAGTACTGTACTGTACATTTTACCCCTAGGGGATATTCTGGCAAAACATAACATCTCCTTCCACTGCTTTGAGGATGACGTCCAGCTGTATATCCCCCTTAAGGCTGATGGGCAGGCTGCACTCCATCTACTGCGTGACTGTCTTGCTGACATCAAGGCATGGATGGGTGCAAACTTCCTCAACCTTAATGAGAGCAAGACTGAGTTGATTGTTTTTGGCAAAACCTCTCCGGCCTTCTCCACCAATGCCCTGGGCCCCCTTGCCTCTAACATCAGAAATCTGGGCGTGATTTTTGACAGCAAATTCAAGTTTGAACAGCAGGTCAGTGCAGTAGTTAGGAAGAGCTTTCTCCATCTCAGAAACCCTAGCTAAGACCAAAGCCTACCTGCCCCAGAGCGATCTTGAGAGTCATCCATGCCTTCATCACATCACAACTGGACTACTGTTATGCTCTCTACACTGGCATCGATCAATCCCAGCTCCACCGCCTGCAGATGGTTCAGAACTCAGCCGCCCGACTCCTCACCTGCACTAAAAAAAGCGAACATATCACCACAGTTCTGGCTTCACTCCACTGGCTCCCCATCCGCTACCGCATCAATTTCAAACTCCTCTTGTCTGTGTACAAATCTCTCCATGGTCTGGCCCCCACCTACCTGTTTGATCTTCTCCACCACCATTCCCCTTCCAGAGCACTACGGTCAGCAGACCAACTGGGGCTGGAAGTACCCAGGGCCAGGCTGAAAACTAGGGGGGACAGAGCCTTTTCAGTGGCAGCCCCTAGACTCTGGAACTGCCTCCCCCTCCACATCTGTTCAGCTCAGTCTCTGAATGTTTTTAAGTCCCTTTTAAAGACCCACCTCTTTTCACTTGCCTTTGGCTAGTGTCTCCCTTTATGCCCCAGTGTTTAGTTGTAAATGTTCCTTTTTCTGCATTTCTTAATTTATTTTAACTGTAGCCCTTTTTGTTTTTGTGCCTTCCTGTATTTATTTATTGCACTTTACTGTGAAGCACTTTGGTGCGGCTAAGCCGTCTGTAAATGCGCTATATAAATAAAATTGACATTGACATTGACATTTACAGTACAATGTAGTTTCAGTGCCATTTTTATATCCAAAATACTGCATTTTATCATATGAACTGAAAGGAATTAAAATAAAATAAAAAATGTTAAAAATAAAAAAACAGAAGTGTTGAACACTTGAGTGAAGTTTGGACATTTGCTCTACACAATTACACAAACTGGTTGCAGACTCCAAAACTAATGACCACCTTATGTACTGTAAATGTATTAGTGTTGAATGTTATTTTCAACCTGCTAAAAACAAATGTAAAGGTTATAAAGGTTTAGACAGCCAACAGGGCAGACAACTATCCCCATTCCCCGCACAGTGATGTCCCCACATAAAACTTATTCTCTTCTGCCATCATGTGGTCAGACATTGAACCAATGGAGGTAGAGCCATATACCGGCAGCGGCGTGGCTTGATAAGACTAGCCTTCCAAAAATGTTTGTGGGGTAAATCTCTGACCTGGGCATTGTGTTGTGCACACCACTGGTCTACTTTAAACAATAATTTAATGCAGCAATAAGTAAGGAATAATGTATAGAATGCCGGTCATTAGTCATTATTGGGAAAATAAGTCCCAACAGGGTGAACCGGACCCCGACGCGCAGTGGTAGAGCATTATTATGGCAATTGTTTGTTTAGCGCTTGTTCATGCATGTGTTTGTGTGACAGTTTATGACTGTTTGTGTGTGTGTGTGTGACAGTCCTGCCTTTTGTCTCAGCTGAAAGTACATTTCAACATCCATATATCAATTTCTCAACAATTTTGTTTGTGTTGTAAATTTGCAGGGCATTTCTGTAATGTTTCTTTTATTTGAATTTGCACTGTGTCGTATGAATTTGTTGTATGAATTTGCAGCCAATTTTTTAAATGCTGCGCATGTGTTGTCAAATCGATGAATCTGTTTTCTTAAGTTGCTTGTGGATTTCCATGTGTTTTCTTAATACTGTATGCAGTCCGTTTGTACCTGTCGGCCACCATACTTTTAAGCCTCACCATTGAAAATGTAATCTTCAGTTCAATGGTTAGGCTTATTGAAGAAAGTACATGTAGTGTAAATTAATTTAGTTCCCCTAGTTTACCTCTGGCACTAACATGAACTAATAACTAAAAGTACGACTAGACCTAGACAATAAGGTTATAACTTCATTTTATGCACAACTTCACTTGGGGTGTAATATAAAAATAATAAATGGGTGATATGAGGTTCTATCCATAGTAGGATTAATAGGAATAAACAAGAAGAGTAAAATCAGGTCACATTTCATAGGCTGTTACCATCAGTTGATCATTCTGCTGGTATACATGCACATTGACCAATGACTGTAGAAACTGTTTCGAATGTCATTTTGTGTAACCATCACACAACCCAGGACAGTGTAATGTTTCAGTTAATCCTGAGATAAAAGATGCAAGACCTGAGGACCTATAATCTACTCTGAGAAAAGCAGAAGTGCTTTCAAAAGGCCCCATCTAGAATCTTGCATAATTCTTCTGAAAACAAGTCAAGTTTTTAAGGAGATCTACGTTGACCAATCAGTACAATAAGTACTTTATGACCGTCATAGCAGTACTGAACCAATCCTGAGTGCTTTGAGGGCCTAGTTATTGCGGGCGTTGTCCCATGTTTGTTTTTCGTTTTGATCAGTGTTTTTGTTTAATGTTTTCCGTTTTGTCTGTTACCTAAACCTGCCCGTAGCTTAAAAAAAAAAAAAAAAAAAAAAAGTCAGCTCGAGTTTCATTGCCTGAGTCTCACCATCCGCTTGGACACATTACAACTACATTGGGAAAAGGGATCAAGTATGGCAGTAGGGTTGCCATTCTTAGTGAGAGCTCCAAGTGGGCAGGTTAATGATAATTGGGAAAGTAATCAATTTCACATTGAACTTGGAATGGATGTATGTCTATAGGTTATCTATAATGTCCTTTATATTTCAAGAATGGTCTTCTCCTTAATGGTAATCCTGACCATACTCTGAAAATCACCTACACAGTCATTTTGTTCATCAGTTGTTCTACCTTGTACACATCACAAGAAGCCACAATAAAGTTATAAGAGAAAAAAAAAACATTCGAAACAAGAAAGCAGCATTTACCCATAATCCCTAGAGGCAACTCACCAACATCACTCGACATGTGAATTATCATCACCACACAGGCTTATAGAGGACTTTGCAGATAGTATATGAAGGTGCCTCATGGTTGGAACTGATACAAACACCAATCCACTACTATTACCGCTGCTAGATAACAAAAATGTAATGAGCATCTGAGCAATACTGTGCCAACTAAATGACAATATAGCTTCACTCCAAAATACTGTTTGATAATGTTGTTTGGACGTGGGTTAACAGGAAAGAGAAAACATTCAAGTTTGGTTAAACAACAATGAACAGAGTGTAATTTAACATTTTCTCTTTATTTGACAGCAAAGTGCAGTATTTTAAAATAACAGGTTAATAATGTTGAAATTTGGGCATAAATTAACGGCAGAATTTTAGGGTGTATAGTTAAATCGCGATGGTCTTCTTGTCTCAGAGTTTGGCTTGCTTTTTAACTGTGTTTACATAGTGGATGTGCAAACCACACAGCGAGAACAGTAGCCTACATGGGAACTTCCCGTCTTTGCAAATGAGCGCCAGTCTGTCATGAACAAGAATTAATGGATGCACTTGATGACGACATAGTCGTAACCTTATAAACTACAGTTAAGCCAAGGGGACACCATCAGCTTCGCACAGCGAAGGTGTGAATCAACCCCCTTCTTACCCTTGTGTTCAGACATACCCTGACCTAGGTAAACTCCAAACTTAGTACTAGGGGGCTGGTAGGGTCAGACCCCGGTGATTTCTAGGTCAAATAATTCATACTAGGGCTGTCAATCGATTAAAAAAATTAATCTAATTAATTACATACTCTGTGATTAATTAATCTAAATTAATCGCATATATATTTTTTGCTGTGAAAGTATTTTACATATTTAAATTCAAATGAATCATTGAATAATCAGCATTAGTGACATTAAAGTTCAAAAACTCTTTTATTATTATTTTCACTGTTCAAATAATTGCCATAATAATCTATGATATGACCTAATAATATGCTGAGGAAATAAATTCAAAAGTGCTTTGGGAAGAAGTTTTTTTTTCACATACAAGGCATTTCAGGCCACAGATATAACCTAGGGGACACAATGAAAATAAATTAACACTCCCCTCAATGTCAACACTTATTTCTTTGCATTGATGTGCGACTATAGAGTTGATGAACTCCGGTGATATGCAAATTCCTTGCTGCAGACATTGCAGAGGACTTTATTTTCAACACTTTATTTTTTATGAACACCATCAGGCCGTTTTTTAAAGAGTAAATGTTCCAATCAATGATCCAGGCAGCACGTTTTCTTCTCTCTCCTTCATTTTACAGTCTAATTTTTACTGACTAGAACGGCTCGGGCTCAAAGGTCATACGGAATCGATTAATCTGCACTAATTTTTTTATCAGTTATTTTTTCTCAAATTAATTAATCGAAATTAATCACTTATTTTGACAGCCCTAATTCATACATTTGTGTTCACACATACAGACTGCCCCTTTGATGCCCAGAGTATAGCTTATGTCTGAAAGGGGCAGCAGATGTGATACAGACACAACTGAGCAAGCAGAGAAGCGGTTTTTTATCCATTCTTAATCATTTCATTGGAGCAAAACAGGTTAAAGACCTGGAAAGAAGTATATGACCCTCTTAATTGGAGTGTAACCATGGCCCTCTTAACTGAAGTGCATAACTATACTGTACCCTTTGAAACGGCCATTGATTCAAAGAGTACAGTTGCCATTGCCACATGCGGCCATCAACATAACAGTTTCCTTCCAGTCTGTGTTCTGGTCCAGTTCTGCAATTGTATTACAATTTCCATCAGAATCATGTATGTTTTCATTTTCAGTTAGACCACACCACGACTTTAACTTCAGATGGCAAAAGATGGCAAAATTAGCCATTTATTGGAACATAACTAATCATGAGCAATTCTTGATGACTTTTTTTTTAAAGCCACAACTCCAGTTTGAATATACACAACATGTCATTCTTATAACAGTGTTACACAGATTTGATTGTGATCATATTCAAACACACCAAAAATGACATAAGAGACAGATTGAGAGCTATGGATTGAACATAGCAAGTTACTCTTCAGACATTTCTCCTTCCAAACAATGCTGAAATTATATACATGTTCTTACAGCATGTACAACATTCAGAAAAAAAAAGTACCACAAAAACAGTCCTTCATAGGAAATATTATGGGCAACAAAGTGTGAAAAAGTAAAGCACATAAGATAAATGGGTCTCAATGTAACTGAAGTGGTAGCTGTGGGCACAACACAGACTGAGTGCAGCAAAGAGCACAGGATCAGAGCATGAAGCTGAAACATGCTTTTTGCAGTCAATTATGCGCAGTGCATTCCCATATACACACAGTCTATATAGATCGGAGATGAGAGATTCCCAACAAGTGAAAAAGGACAGAATAATCAAGAAACACACTGCAGCTTTGCATTCACACTGATATGGCTTCATTGGCTCAGTGTGCTGGAATCATGAAAATGAGCAATGTACCTAATACAGACCTGCCATTGTCAGACTAAATTTGAGTTATACAAAACCCAAAAGGAAATATCTGTAAAGAGAAAGGAAATAATTGCTGCATTGAAGATTAATGGCAGAAAGAAGGAGCCATTTTTACAGGTCTTGTGTTTTGGTTGACCTAAATCAGCTGCATTACCAGGCCACACATGAAGGAGTTGGAGGTTGTTAAAGAACCATGCAGATTCAAAGGACAACAAATGCACTGAATGCACATATAAGCAACCAAATGTAACAGCAGTCAAACTTTTATAAGGGCTTTTTTGATTAACCCCACCTGGAGGTTCAAGGACAGTGCCCAAGATTGCCAAAAACACAAATAAAGTAAAGGTCAAAGTCTGAAGTCTGGAAAAAGGTTCAGTGTCTCCTCAGACGTGAGAGACCTTCTGAGACTCTCGTGCTTGCTTTATACTATAGAGCCATTTAATGACACGGGCGTTGCGCTCCACAGCCGAGATGCCATAGGGCACACGGTCACCAGCACCATCCTCCTCCTCATCTGTCAGGTCCTCGTTACTGTGCCGTGACTGATCACAGTCAGAGCTGATCATGCTGGCACTGCGGAAGTTGAGTGAGACAATATCAGAGTTGGCACGAGCAAAGCTCTCCACACCTACACTCTCCAGCTCTTCAGGGTCCAGCCCGCAGTAGTTGAAGAAACGTTCCACATCAGCACCGGCCCGAGCATAGCGGTCACTCAGATCTGACTTGGAGCGATGAAGGGAGGGCCGGCGGGCAACAGAGCTGCCAAGCTCCAGCTCCAAGTCTGTATTAGTGGTGGCTAGAGGGAGTGGGAGAGATTCCCTCTCTGTGGAGCTAAGCACATTGTCACAACCAGCCAGGGCCTGGGGTCTGGGTTTGGGGGTAGCGGTGGGGCAGAGCTGCTACTGCTACAGGCTGTGTGCACTGGCTTTCCATTGCAGAGGCGGCGAATGTCCGAGGAGCTATGAGAGGCATGCAGAAGCGAGCAACGCTGCCCCTCCGCTTGTTCTTCCAGCAAACGCCGACTCAGGTTTAAGTTTCCCCCTTGCTGGGGACTACGCCTCCCCTGCAAAGCACCCAACGATGTCCCTGGGACTTTCAGTGACTCAGCAAAGGATCGTCGGCCAAACTCAGAGGACTCCGTTGAGTCTCGATGTGGAGCCCAACTTCGGCTGCCAGGTTTGTGGGCAGCCATTCCTCTGACAGGAGGACCATCAGACGATGAAGAGCTGTTAAGGATGTTCTTGAGGATCTCCAAGTTGAGGTTCTCTCGCTTGGCGGTGGTGGCACAGGTGTCTGATTTGGCGTTGTTGTTTGAGGCCTTGAGGCTGGTGCTGCTCATACCACCACCACCACCACCACCGGAGCTCCGCTTGACAGGTGCAGGGCAAACTGGCGGTTTAGCCAAGACAGAGGGCTTGATCGGTTCCTGCTTGGCGTTTATCACTTCCTGACTCTTGACGTACTTGGCCTTGTCAGCCTCAAGCCGTTCTACAGCACTCAGACGTTTGGGGTTGGGCTCAGTCTGCCTGCGGAAGTAGTCAGGCCCTTTGTTGAGGATGCGTAGTGGTACGGCTGAGGCGTAGGCTGCCCCCTGGCTGGCGGACTTGCCGTCAGGCTGCAGTGTCTCAGTGGGCATAGCGTCAGCACGAAGGTGGGGGTGGGCTGGTCTCCCAATGGCCGCCGTGATGGGTGAAGGGGCTGTGAGCTGTGCACCACAGGCACAAACATCAAGCCAGGGAATGACAGAGCATCGGGGGCGTCTCTAGCTGTCAGCAGCAGGGCCTCATGTCCTCTGAAGTCAAAGCTCCATACACTCCAGAGCCTCAACCTCCCCTAGCACCCCAATTTGGGTCTGTAGAAATAAATAGTATAGTAGTAGAAGAGGAGAAAAGGGAGGGAAAGGAGGGCACTGAGCTGAGGTCAGCTTCAACAATGCTGTGCTGAGCACATCTCAGCACAGAGAGAGAATGTGGGATGGTATGTGGGTGGATGAGGAGTTGGCCGGCGTAGTCTATCTCCTCCTGTGTTCCTGGACGACGGCCAAGTGGATCTGTAACACAGGAGAAAAAAGGACCAACCTTGTCAACGGATCTTGTGACATTACATTCCTAGCAACAATAGTCGGGCTGCTGACCAGTGGAAGAGAAAAACACACACACACACACACTTCTTTCTAATGGCATACTTATGTTTGCAAATTCTGATTTTTAATTGACGTTTTGTTTTGCCCACATAAGGTAGCCCACAAGGACACATCAATAAATGGACAAACAAATTAGGTTTATCAGGCAATTCTGCCTTTTATTTTAAACATCCTGTGTGTGTTTGGATGTGTAAATGATTTTTCTGTGAGCATGCAATTGCATACTACACAATGAAAGCACTTGTGGTATTTTGAAAGAAAAACATGGCAAACTTGGTGCAGGAAGATATGACTGCACCAGGCAATCTCTCAAATTGGATGCTCTTAAGTAGCAAAACCACAGGGGATCTTGAAAAGCCTGACCAATGGTTGGGTCGCTGCTTAAAATATGCCAATGACGTTGAACGATATGTTTTCTTCTTCACCTTTATTTATTCAGGGGGGTCAGTTGAGAGCAAGCTCTCTTTTCCAATGACGCCCTGATTACATACACAATATACAACAACAATATAAACCAACAATCATAGTTCACACTAAACAGTCTGCACAACACCGGTAATAAGGTTTCTAAAACATTCCAAGGAAACCAAAGTTTCCATTGTCAGCGCATGTTGCAAATCATTCCATTTTTTTGGCAGCATAAAATTCAAAAGCTGTTTTTCCTAATTCCGTTCTAACATGAGGGACAGTCAAGGTCAGGACATTTTGTGAACGAGTGCGCAGATTGCGCAGTTTTAATTAGTTGGATATGTGTCCATAAGTAGACACAAAAGTGATTGGGGTGTTTGTGTTTGTAGTCGGTCTACCGGTCATTAAGTTTGTGCGTTGGATATTGCACCTGCTCAAGACAACCCTGCAATAATGTATGATCATATCCCCTGTCCGCAAATCTTTGGCATAGCTTGTCTTTCAAATGTCTTTTTGCGGTCACAGATGCGGCGTACCCTTACTAATTGACTACATGGTAAACTATGTTTCAGTGACAGCAGATGAAAGCTCTGGTAATCCAGAAACGCATTATGGTCCGTGTCTTTTCGCTAAATTTCATCCCATTTTGTCCCATTTTTTTAACCAATACATCCAAAAAGCCCAAGACTATGGTCAGAGTCCAAGGTAAATTGAATGGAAGGCAATCTAGTAATGACATAATCATTAAAAGCATCCAACTCCTCCTTTCTTCCTCTCCATATAAAACATACATCATCAATATACCTGTACCACACATTCAGATGTGTTTGAATGGATTATCTGAGTAGATAAAATCCTGCTCAAAGTTTTCCATAAACAAGTTGGAATAATTGGGTACCATTGGCAAACCCATTGCACGTCCCTGTATCTGCAGGTAGAATCTGTTCTGGAACAATAAATCAATTTAGGTCAAGACATCATTAGCCAATGAGATCAAAAAGTCAGTGTGCGGCACTTGGTGTGTGTGTCTGTAGATGCTAAACCCACTGTGTGTGGAATATTTGTGTATAACCTCGTCACATCTATATTGGATATAAAACTAATCTGAGGTACCTGTCTAGTTTTATTCTATAAATGTATAGACGTTAGTGGCACACGCTATCAATGCTTCCATGTACTACGCATGGTTGTCAACATCGCAAAAGCGACGGGTAGCCCATCATTTTCAACAACTTGGTGGAAAGGTGTAGCATAGGCTAAGGAAAATCAATTAATTTCTGTAGCTAATCCTACAAAAAGGGAACTTCAAAGTATTTCCCATATCATAGCTCGCAACAACAGCAAAAATGAAACTTGGAGAGTGGATGTCTCACCGCGGAGTCTCCGCTGTTAGATGCGCACTCAATTGCAATTTGACAACAATGTCAATTCAATCAATAGCCTAATAAAATAAACAATGAAAATGAGGGGGAAAAAGCAATAATAAACAATAATGTCCATTCAATCAATGATAATATTTGTAAAATAAACCTGTTAAACAGTATCAGGGGATGGAATATATAACATTCACACCCAATTGTTGTCATAGCTCATAATTTTAAAAGAAACTATGCCCAGTATCTTGACAAGGAAAAGTCCAAACTACTTGAAATTTGAGACAGAATGGTATGAACATCATTTGGAAGCCTGCCTTTTTAAAAGATGGCTACATTTACCTACATTTCCAAACGTATTGACAATTTTATCAAACCAATGCCATGTTTAGGGATATTGAACGGATATTGTTTTATTCTAAAAATAAACATGACCTAACTGGATTGTGTAAGACTACACTGCACTCACACCTTGAAAGACAAAATAATGTTTGTTTCAGAGCATTTCTGTTGTCAGCTGTTATACTTTGAGAACGTATCACTATGTACAGCATAATCTTTCCTATGTTTTGAAGATTTAAATAACTTAGGCATTATCTCACAGCATCAGCTGCATTCCATATTTGTTTATTTATCGCTGGGGAAAATAAATAGGTGTGAAAATACACCTAAATCTAATTCCAAATCAGATGAGAGATTAGTCAGAGACTACACTTTACTAGACAAACCATGTTGGCATCTTCAGACATTTCCCCATTTAACTCAAAACACATGGTCACAAAGTCACATGGCACAAAAAAACAAAGAGAAAGTTTGTGAGAAATGAAACACAGGGTATTGCACAACAGAAGCACCTGGTTATTTGAAATACACCACACACACTGAGAGTAGGCTTTTCTAAACCCGTCTTAAATTAAATAAAGATTCTACTTCCACCAAAAGGCATGGAGACAGCATTAAAATGATAACTACTCTGTTGTGCATATTTGGGTCTGATTACCTGTTTTTAAATAGTCTGGAGTAAGGATAAACATACTGAATTCTGTATTGTGTCAGCATGAGTGGACATCATATGGATACAAATGAGTGTGTGCATTTGCGTTTGTGAGAAAGTGAGATATTGTAATTAATCAGCCATTTTAAACCACAGCAGAGACAAGATCTCAGGGAGAACAGCTCATGGCTTCATGATGTGCAAAACCAACCACCTGTATGTGTGTGCGTGTGTATCTGCAGGTGCTTGTTACAATTTGAGACAACCTACTGGACAGTTAGGCTAAATTATTTTACCTGCAATCGAAGGATAGGTAGGTTGATTTGAGACATGGATTCATACCTGTAGCAAAATGTGAGCTGTTCCTCAAGCACTGATCTGCTGTTGAAATGTTTTAAGTGAGATAGTTGAAGTACTCATGCTTTAGATAATTCAAAGTTACTTCCCTCTAATCCCCCTTTCTCATCAAGCTGCTGGAGGCTATCAGTAGGGGTGATGCCTGCAGAAGAAAAATAAATATATTCAGAGAGGGCAAGCTATGCCTTCACACAAACTCACAAAAGTGGACAGTGACACTGTGCACAGGACTTTTGTGACTTTTTCCTTCACTCTGATAAAAAAACAGCCTTGTCTGGTAAAAACAATCAAAGGCAAGTCAGAGTATCTAATTGGATCAGATAAAAACAACCAAAACAGTGTTTACTGATCAAATTGACCTCAATTGCAGTCAGATTTTGTATGACACAGTGTGGCCTTTGTGTTCTCACCAGGAGTTCACAGAATTTTCAGTTCTATATACTGCCCTGTGCAGTTATGGCAACTGCAAGATTGCATAACATATCAATGAGCGGGGACATGGCTGTGATGTTTATTTGTGCAATAGAGCCTTCCTTCTTTATCACTTCTTTATCTTGACTAAATAATCAGTAAGATAGAACTAGAGAACAGTATTCCAGAGAGAGATTACACTAAAAGCTAGTGGTAAAGCTAGTCAGAAAACCTGTGGAAATGACTGATTCAGGTGTCTCTTGATTCAGGGCCCTTGTGTCGTGGTCATTTTATGAGGGGCTAGCCTCATTGACTAGGCACAAGCCATAATGCCTACAAAAGACAGAATAGAACTTCTGTAATACTTCTGGAACTTCATGTCCACACCCATACTGTAGAAGAACAATACCAGAGGGGTATTTCACAAAGGCAGAATTAACACATCCAAGATAAGTGATAAAGCGAGGTTTGACATAGCGCTGTCTGGTCATCCTAGCTCAACTCATTTCACTAACACCAATCCAGGATGAGTAGGAGCGACTATGTCAAGCCAGGTGTAAGTAATTCAGGGTGTGTGCGCGTTCTCGTTTCTGCTCCAAAGAGCCCACGGTTAGAATAAAAAAAATGGCCGAAAATAGCGTCATTCACACAATGTTAACAACCGCTTTTGATACACCAACAATGAAGTAAAGTTTTCCTTTTTTGAATGGGGATTCATGGCTATTTCTGTAAAAGAGCAGGAGTAGGTGTGGTAGACCAACTGAATGCCAATGTACGTATGCACCCACGTGTGATTGCTTCCTTATTTCGGCACGCAACGTCATCAAGAAAGCACTTGCCACTGCAAAGATGCACATGTACAACTCTGTATACCTTTATATTGGCTTTATAACCGAATTCGTTGAAAACACCTTTGAAAAATTGCTCCTCCATTTCCGATCGACTACTAAGCTTACAGTAGGCTATTCATCAAATGTCTATCAACAAAAGAAGCAAACAACGAGTATGTTAATAATTATAAGGCTATCACAATTAAAATAATAACCATATGGTAGTAGGCAGACAATCTGTTGTGTTTTGCAAGGAAATACATGTATTAAATAGTTTATAAATGGAATATAGCTCCTTAAAAATTCACACGGAGGTCTGATTTGAATGACTATCTGAACCAATAAGACAACATAATTACTATTAGAATTAACTACGCCTGTCTGTTAGCCTGGTCGGGACCAGGCAAGGTGCAGAGAATAAATCCCCATGTGCCAACTCTTTTATGAAACCAAGTCAAGGCTAAATTCATCCAGGATCAGAGCTTAACCCTTAGAACCCTAGACTGTTTTAAGGGCATTTTCACTATCTTTAGTTAAAAGGATTTATCCTGGTCATTGTAAGTGCCATACACTAGATAGAAAAAAACAAAAAAAACTAGGCTACCCAAGCCTCATGCCACAATTCCATATATTAATACTTGCCTTGATTTCATTTTGATTTTTAAATAATAAAAATACAAAAAGCGTATTATAAAAATTCTTATATTTTATCTCACCACTGCAAGATGGCAGCTCGACTTGCCTTACATGTGTGTGTAGAGCAAACTGTCCTGAATCTGGCAAGATCATTGCCATGGTGGAGGGATTCTCTGGGGCTGAGCAATTTACAGACATATGTGGTGTGCGCCTTACAGAAATAAATGGCATTATTTTTTATTTAGTGATGAAAAGTGACCTTTCTGCGCTCCATATCTGTGACACGAACTGATCTGACCTGACTTGACCCCTGACTTGACCACTCATAATGATTCTCTACAACAACTTTTTACTGCATTGCCATGTGCAAAGTAAAGGCAAAAAAGGTGTTTCTTTGTTGAACAAATTGGGATGCAATGTGAGCCTAGCCTGGCTAGCGCCACCACTTCTCAATGAGACGTGGTCTGGGAACCAAACGTTAATTTTCTCGTATTTGAAAAAAATGCCCAGATCCGTTTATTGGGTGCCACGGATGTCTATCAAATGCGTCTGCATGCATCATCGTCTTGCTTCATGTGATTGGTTCCCTATCTCAGTCTCCAGGCTGCCTTAGCAGCGTGAATCAAATTGCGCGCAAGGCAGCATGGGAACACCCAGGCTAATGTGAGCCTTGAATTGGATGCCATGCAGGAATTTACTAGGATCTCAAAACCGGATTGTGAATGCTTTGCCAAAGAGAAACACACAATAACATTGGATTATAAACATGCTTTGCCACAAAAACAGACAAAAACGTGGGGTAAGTCCAGCTATATGAAGTTATTATTTTGCTGTCACTTCGTCTGTTTTATAACCCAGAAGGATGTATAAATGTAAAATGTACAATGTACAAATGATAACTCGGTGTCTCCTCTTTCATTTGATATGTGTGGCATATCTATTCGATCACGGGTCTGCGAGTAATTCAAACGAGAGTAATGGGTGTGCAGATGAAGATCAGATGAAATTTGTGACCTGTGAAAACTTTTTAGTGTTTTGGATTAAATCAAATATGGCTGTCGAATCAATTAAGTTGATGTCACAAGTGTGCATGTGTCAGCCTAAGGACCTCCCACAGTATTACCAGACACCACCAGTAAATTTTAATTCCAAACACATCAACAGGCCAAAATGCAGTTTTGGTAATTGCAGTGCCCAGGGTCAGAGGTCACCAACATGTTTGAGCATCCTAATGAGGTAATGAGTGTATGTAATAAGTTTGGTTATAATACATGAAAGATATGACCTCGATTGGCTGTCATGGGTGAACACTTTTGAAAATGGCTCCAGAAAGTAATGCATGTGTTAGGCATGGTCTGAAGATATTGTGTGTCAAGTTTGGTGACGATCGGACAAAATTTGTGACCTGAGAAAAATTAGTTTCACTTTTGATAAAATCCAATATGGCGGAAAATCCATCATGGCGGAAATTGGCTGTTACAGGTGAACGGTTTTAGATATGGCTACAAAAAGCACAACTTTTGTGAGGCTTGGTCTGAAGATCACGTGTGTCAAGTTTGGTGAAGATCAGATGAAATTTGTGACCTGCTAAAACTTTTTAGTGATTTAATCCAATATGGCGGCCGAATCAATTACGTTGATATCACAAGGACCTCCCACAGTATTACCAGACACCACTATTAAGTTTAAATTCCAAACACATAAACAGCTATAGGCCAAAATGTATTTTTGCTAATTACAGCGCCCCTGAATGTCTAGTGGTAGACATCTGACTCATTAACCATCAGCACTGGTGCTCCCCAAGGCTGTGTTTTGAGTCCACTGCTGTACAACATCTACACACATGACTGCAAAGCCAACAGTAGTCATACCTCCATCATCAAGTTTGCAGATGACACAGTGATCTTGGGCCTGATTAGTAACAACAATGAACAGCTCTACTTGGATCAGGTTGATGAGGTGGCACAGTGGTGTCAATCTAACAGCTTGACCAAGGAAATGGTAGTGGATTACAGAAGGCAGCAGCAGAACTACAGTTACACCCCACTAATGATCAGCGGGCAACCTGTAGAGAGAGTCACAAGTTTTAAATACCTTGGTGTCCACATTACTGAAGACCTAACATGGACTGTTAACACTCAATATGTTCTGAAGAAGTCCAGACAACGACACTACTTCCTTCGTCAGCTAAGGAAATTCAAAGTTTCTACATCCATCATGAAGGCCTTCTACACTTCAGCGGTTGAGAGTGTTCTAACTGGTTGCATCATCACCTGGTATGGGAACTCCACAGTTAGAGATTGTAGTACTCTGCAGAGAGTAGTGCGCTCAGCTGAACGTACTATAAGAACTCAACTCCCTGCTCTACAAGATATCTATTCCAGAAGAGTACTCCTAAGAGCCCAAAAGATTCTGAAGGACTCTTCTCATCCTAACAATGGATTATTCCTACCGCTGAAATCAAGAAGACGCCTATGTAGTCTTTGTTGAATTTCCCCTGGGGATCAATAAAGTATCTATCTATCTATCTATCTATCTAGTCACAAAGCCAGAACTGAGAGACTCAGGAGAAGTTTTTATCCCCAGGCCATCCGAACTCTGAACTCACACTATACTGACTTTGCACACATTCACTCCTCAGCACTCTGAAACATTTCCCAACTCTGAACTCACACTATACTGACTTTGCACTCATTCACTCCTCTGCACTCATGACCCCCCCCCCACACACACACACACACACACACACCTACAAGACTTTTAGCACTTTTACATCCCTCACCCTATGCTATAGACCTTTTATTTATTTTCTTATTTCATCACACGTCAAAACACACACACACACACATATCTGACTTTCTCCAACTTTTGCACATCTCCATAGAACTTTTTATTTATTATTTTTGATTTCTCCTCCATCTACCCATGTCCTTGATTGCCTAGCCTTTCTGCATGAGTGCATGTAATAAGTTTGTTTTTTTTATCCATGGAAGGGTTGCTGAGATAAGAGCTCACTTCCTGTTTGGTGGCTTTACCGCCAATTTCGATTGAACAGGCAGAAGGTTTTAGAGACAAAAAGCATGACTGTTGTGAGGCTGGGTCTGAAGATCATGTGTGTCAAGTTTGGTGTTGATCGGACAAAATTTGTGACCTGTGAAAATCTAGTTTCACTTTTGCTAAAATCCAATATGCCGGAAAATCCATCATGGCGGAAATCGACGTCATAGGGTGTGTTGACGTCATAGGGCTCGACGTCATAGGGCTCCTTCGTAAGGATTACAACGATCTCTCATTTTTGAAAATCAGGCCAACAGGTCAAAAATTACGTGCATGAACGCACGTCCAACTTTGGCCTGTTGGTGCCGCTAGAGCGCTTGAGGTGCCGACACAAAACTTGGTGAAATTAACCATGGGACTGTCCTCAATCAGTGTGTCAAATTTCACAACCTTTTACCAGACGGTTCTATGGGCGGTCATAGTCTCCCATGGCAGAAGCGCAATAGGATTATGTACAAACACCATGGGTGCCTATGCAGCCTCGCTGCTTGGTCCCCAATAATAGGAAAACGTAGAAACACAATGGGGCTTCGCAGCTTCACCCCCAATTACAATCTTTCTCCAAATAGAGCCTAAATTCTGATGGGCACCGTTCTAAAGAGAAGTTTCTGAGCAATGCCAGCATCCCTCAGTGCAACTCAGTATGAAAGACTATTTATAACTGAGCTTCCTGGCAGTCCCACACCCACCCACAGTGCCTCACCTTGTGCTGCTCAATGTAGAGGCTTCCAGCAAGCCTTGGATTTGTTTAATATGAATAAGGTTAAACCTTATAACTAAACTGGGCATTATCACACATTCTCAAGTGTAATAGTTGCCAATGCACAAATAAATGCTGAAAAGTCCCACTTTAGTTAGGAAAACTGTTAAGGAAATTAAAAAAAAAAAAAAATCAACCATCAATGAAAGATCAACCATCAATTAAATTAAAACCGGCCACCACACATTAAATGTTCTATGTTGTACTATTTAAATTAATAGTAATTAATTAACTCACTCAGCCTTTCCTCGCTCTCTCGTAACGAACCCGCTGCGCCGCTGCCCCTCTTCTGCATGTGCATTTAACAAAACATTAAGGATTGCTGTTGCCACACAGAAGCATTGCATAGAAAATGGCGGGCTAAATTGCTATCAAGTCCGCTTAGCCTCGTGACCATGCTGCGCAAATACAGTTATGTTTAGAATAATAGCAATGTGTTTTAAAAAAAATGAATAAAGCTCAAAATCCTTAGAATACAGTAGCTGTTAATTCCATATCAATGCATTGGGAACCATTGGGAATACCTTTACAGAAAGTGAAGAAAAAGAAATGTTAGGCCAGGGGTGTCAAACATAAGGCCCGGGGGCCGGATCAGGCCTGCCAGCAGGTTTCATATGGCCCCCCAGATGTTTTAGGTAGGAAGGGAAAATTAGAAAAAATGATCACATCCAATTGTCTTCAACAATGTGTAATAGGCTAAGCAATATCTCTATGATATGATACATTGATAACCCAGCACTACAATCCATCCTCAGGAAGGAAGAAGCGGAAAAACATGGAAGTAGCCGAGGGCATTACAAGAGAGAAAGAGCAGTATATGACAGCAGTGCATTATTTGTACTTGTTTGCTCATAAGTGATATCATCAAATAACACTCCGATACCCATGCAGAAAATGATAATATACATGACAAAGACCACAAGGTCTCATTCCAACAAATGCGGCCCACTACCTAATATGAGTTTGACACCCCTGTGTTAGGCTGTTCAAAAAATAGCAGTGTTTGCATTTTTCGTTACAAACTCTGCATTTACTGTATAAACTGAACAATGTCTCAAGATTTTGCTTCACTTTGAATCACTGCTATATATACACTAATATCTAGTTGCATTACCATTATATCTGAGAATTGCTTCACATCTGTGTTGCATGGAGTCGACCAACTACTGGCACCTGTGAACAGGTATTCCAGCCCAGGACGATTGAACTACATTCCACAATTCCTCTGCATTTCTGGGTTTTGCCTCAGAAACAGCATTTTTGATGTCACCCCACAAGTTTTCTATAAGATTTGAGGTCTGGGGATCGGGCTGGCCACTCCATAATGTCAATCTTGTTAGTCTGAAACCAAGACTTTGCTCGCTTACTGGTGTGTTTTGGGTCATTGTCTTGTTGAAACAGCCATTTCAAGGGCATTCCCTCTTCAGCATAATCTTCAAATATTTTGATGTATTGAAAATGATCCATGATCTCTGGTGTGCGATAAATAGGACCAACACCACAGTATGAGAAACATCCCCATAACATGAATTGTGCACCACCATGCTTTGCTGTCTTCACAGTGTACTGTGGCTTGAATTCAGTGGATGGGGGCCGCAGACAGTTTGTCCAACGACCCACATGCACTGAATCCTCAACTCAATTTTGTCCACTAGGTTCTTGGGTAAAATGCATTGTTGAAGTTCTATTCATGCATAGTGCACAAGCTCGTTGACATTCATTATTATCCTTACATATGAAAACTGTCAGAGCTAGACGAATTCTGTGGGCACGGTCTCGATGTACCAGGAAGAGTAGCCTATAGTATAGCTTAGGAGACAGGAAGCCATAGTAGGCTATAGCAATATGTAAACATCACTAAGGAAACATAAAATTACAGAACAGGATTGGAAGAATTCTACACAGCATGTAACCTACAGGAACAAGACACTGTACTATAAATTAAACTGTCAGCTCATAAGCTATCTGTCAGAAGCACAGTCGTGACAGATCTATCACAGTATCCAAAACCAGGGGTTTCCAACCTTTTTCATTACACGGACCAAACAACAGTTGTCATATTTCTGACCGGTTCGGACCGGTGGTAGGGACGCTGGTTGTATTTTGCGAGAGGGGATGTGGATGATATAGCAGGGGTTTGTGGCTTTCTCCCCCACAGTTTGTGAAGGGCAGAAAACAGAGAAAGCGAGGTGACGTGAACATTGGCTACCTGCATAAGGTTATAACTTCACTGCTTGATACTAAGCTACCCTGCATGGAGACATTTCACGTTAACAATGGAGATGTTAGCAAAACGATAGCTTATGGTTAACAGAGATGCAGTTTATCTCCCAAAATCATTTCTTTGCGCAACAGCCCACATTATGTGTTCACTCTAACATGACGAGTAAAATAAATGTTTTTAAAGCTGCCATCGCCATAGGCCAGGGGTCTCAAACACCCGGGCCGCGGGCCAAATCCGGCCCGCGTCCTGCCCAATCCTCGCCCCTTTGACGTTATGACAAAATAATAATGTAATCCGCCCTTGAGGCTATTAATTGCGACAAACAACGATAGTGATTAAAATAGACGATAGATCCAGGTACGGTGCCAAATCTCATTTGTAGGCCTACACTGCTCCACTATGTGCAAGACATCCAGAGCTTGATTCAAACCCAAAAGTTTTCAGGAAATACTTGTATTTCACGCGAGAAACACAAAGACGTGCATTTGTAATGACGCGGAAGCGATGCAGGCCATAGTGTTGCAGAAATTGAAGCAGAAATAGGCCTACACCAAATGTTGAAAAACGTTCAATGTGTGATGAAGTCTTAGGTAAGCTATGTTATTCACCTATTCTAATTCTGAAGGAGAATATCCTTTTGGAGATTATGATCGATCGTCTATGACAGTGATAGTCACGGTGCGTCTGTGAATGGAGGTGCGTGTATACAACGGTGTCCACTAAGCATACCATGCTTGTTTCGACCCTCTGCCCAACATAGCTTGGAGGTTGCAGTGGTAATCGTGATGATAGTGTCCGTAATGGATGTGGTACAGACAGCAGGGCTAGTAGAAATAGGGCTCTAAAGAACTACAAAGTCACCCGCAATATGATGCGAACTTCTGGGTACTGCAGATTACCCGCGATAGGAACTGTTTGACCAGAATACTACTTTTTGTAGGCCTATATTGTAGTAATCTATTACTAAACCACAACATCTTAGGTGTTGGTATACATCTTAGGTGTTTTTCTGTTCATTTGTTATGTGGTTAATATGAAAAAAGGAAAGTAAACCTGCTTAAATATGTTCATCCAGTATTTACTGAAAGGTGCATAATTTGAGGTGCTTGCCATCCAGTGACAAATTAGATGGGTAAATTTACCCCCTTCATAAACTTTTGTTTTACTCAAAGATTTTTACATTTACAGTATAACTTTATCTCTGACCACTTTCAAACCATGGCCTTTTCCATTTTGATATACAAATCCAATGGTGTTGCTTTCTTAACCCTGATGCCTAGTTTGCCAGGTTTAAAAAAGTTATGAGAGGAAATATTTTTATTTGGTGTGAAACACACACACATACCTGTTTTTATGTTTTTCATTTATTTTATCATTTGTATTCATATTTATTTTATCATTATTTTATTTATAAGCTAAGGTTGCTAGCACAGGTGTCTAAAACTAGATAAAAACACTTGCACTTTCTGTTTGCAGTTTTGTGTGGTATTTGAAAAAAAGAACATTGCATTTTCAGAAATAGCCGGCCCTCCAATCAGATGACGTTGGCAGAATTGGCCCCCAGCTCATTTGAGTTTGAGACCCCTGCCATAGGCTATTTGCTACGATATTTAGCACTGTTGGGCCTACAACAAGTGTCGCGATTTCCATTAAAAAAAATGTATAATTTATTTAACCAGGGTAGTCACATTGATACAATAGCCTCTTTTCCAAGTAAGCTAGTGCTGCCACGATTAGTCGACTTAATCGACCATGAAAATTAGACAACGGCAATTTTTTTAGTCGAAGAGTCGTTTTACTATTGACCACCTATTTATTTTTGGTCTCCCGTCTCAAATGGCTCACTGTATGTTATTAACGCTTGAAAAAGACGACTGTCTTTGGATGTTAAACAGGCTACTTAGACTTTGGCAGTCATGTTTTAAACCCTACTAAGGTCGCAAGTGGAAACGCATGTAGCAAAGCTGCGTGCCTGCCTGCTTTCAGCGCGATTCATTATTAGGCAGTTAAGCGGGGGAGCTAAGCTAGTACGCTAGTCTAGACTCTGACTAACATAGTATTGTGGAAATTGCAATAAATGAAGTGAAGAGAGTGGCTCACGTTGACAACGCAACGGCGTGTCATTTATTCATTCATACAAAAAAAAACTTTAAAAATGAATATGCCGCTGCCCATGATCTCAACAATCAAGGTGTGCGTTATTTCCCATGTTCAATAAGTCATGACGCATATTTTTTTTAGCTTTCAAGCCAACTGATAAAGTGAGGTAGAATAACCTATGTTTTAAGACGCACAAAGTGCCTGTAGCCTACTTGTTTTGAACATGCTGACATTTGCAAAGTCCTTAACTCCTGTCGCCTTTCAAAATTGGCTAGACTATCGTTTCTCAAACTTTGGGCCGCGGACGAGCACCGGCCGCAACGTGGACACTGCTAGTGGAGTGAAATTATTCCCGGGGCTTCGTCTGATAATTTGCTGCGCAATTGATGAAATTATGAGCGTTCATTCAATGCATGCGTGTGCGTGAGCGAAACTGAAACCACTCGATAACGTTGGTAGCAAAGCTCCGATTCACCTATTGGAAGGTTATTTAATTATGAAACAACATTTAATAGAACGATGTGGATTTATGCAACTTCCATAAAAACAGAGCAGACTAATACACTATCTAGCATTGTATTGTATAGTCAAATTAGCATAACATGGCCAAAAGCTATTGTGGCATAATTAAATATCATGTCAATATTCTTTCCATTTGCCTACCAGTGTATGATGCTTGAATGAGGGAAACATCCCAAAACAATGGCACCCATATAATTGCTGTTGTTTTGAGAAGTATTTATCATGCAACCATGCAAAAGCAATGCAACTATTGTATTTTACATTGGTAAAGCAGTCCTCTGTTTTCACAAACTTTTTGCACTTTAAACATTGGCTGCTTTGAAGTGCATGTATAACAATATAGCATAACAATTATAATTGTGATGTGATATAATGATAATTTGATGGGGGGTGGGTTCATGTAGGTGCCATGATCGGCCCTCAGGTCAAAGAAGTTTGACAAACATTGAACATTGTCTATGTCCATGTCAACATTGGCATACAAATAAAATATATCAAAGGTCTGACATTAGATCTGATGGTATCATTTTAAATGGGTTTTTTTTTTTTTTTTTTTTACATAACGTTTTTGAACAGTTCACTTAATACGCTTCTAACAAAAGTAGGGTGATCTATATTTTATGTTTTCCCTTCAGTTGAGTTAAAAATAAAATGGACACAACGAAATAATAAACACTTGATTTTTAAAAAAAAAATTAGTCGTTTAGATTAGTCGACTAATCGAAAAATTAGTCGAAAGATTAGTCGTTAGTGGCATCACTAAAGTAAGCCCTGGCCAAGAAAGGCAGCATTTAAAACACACAATGTACAACACATAAACACCATACAAGTAACAAAAAAGGAAACCGATATGGGCCAAAAAACAACAACAATCTAAACACTTTCACATTGATAATTCAAAGTGTGAATTTAATTTAATACATTTAATTCGTGACTCCGTGGACCAGCAATCGACTTGTTGAGAAGGCTCGTATGTACTGTCTATTATGGTCAAAACAGGCTGTTTTCCTCTAATTTAAAAGGTAAATTTGAGGCACTAGGTACTTAGACACTAAGTATGGTGAACCTATGAGCTATGGCACTAGGGAGACAAGTTTGACACTCTCCTAGCATTAAAACCAAAGACTTACGTGAAGAGGCATCTCTTGAGTTCCACACAGTGACAACACATTTCCAGAGCTGTCGTATGAGGAAACACAAGATCACAGTACACATTGTTTGACACGCTTCATTGCAATGCCAGTCCAACATTCCAAGGCACCAGAATGGAGTCCCACAACCCTGCTCCATACGACCATCAGGGTAAGTAGACCAAGAAAGCAGTACACAGGGGTGAAACCTCTGTCAAATTCCATTAGCCTAATACAGTCTGATGGACCGCTTAAACCACAGGTCAAACCACGTCAGACCCTTTGGTTAGCAAACAATACACTTCCGTACTAGCAAATATCACCTAAATTATAATTATTGTATAAAATATATATTAGAAACATGTAATGGATAATGCCTATTGTAAATCAGCCTTTTATTAAATCATAATACTGAGCACTGTGAGATCAGCAGTCAATCTGAAGTGATCACTGACCTTAATACTGTATGTCAAGTTATGAATAAACTACATTAATCTCACTAAATTAACATTAAGTAATACTATAAAACAACAATATGAAATGTATCTTAATTGTTCTGGAAGTTACAGTTATTAAGGATGTGTTGCCCAACATTTCACAATTTTGTGGTTGCTAGATCTTTATAGCATCAAATGACATTAAATTGTATTATTATCATGAATTTCTAAGATACAAGATGTGAGAGAAAACTATAATGCTTTTCAATCCAAGTGGTAACCCTTTGTAGCCATTTGACAGAAAATGTTAATCTGTTCACTGATGTGCGTGCCAAAAAAATCAAAGCACCAACTAGCCCTCAGGGACAAAGCATTGAACTAACCCCTGACCGACTCAGGATAGAGGAGCTACAGAGACTGCTGAAACCATTCATTACCTACAGTGGCTATCAGTCATAGGCTGTTCAAACGGGAAAAACTGCTGCCTTTTAAGATATATAACTGGGGAGCGAGGCAGCAAGTGCAGTTCGAAACTGGAAAAAATATTTTTGCTGCCTTCTAAGATATCTTAGATTTCCTGAACGGTCGTTTTTGAAGGCAGCATCGATGCACACTTCATGCTCCCTCCTATCCATATTCCTACAGTGGGCATCGCTTTCAAATGACTACTTCATTCGCGCGATTACGCATGCGTGAAGCTGCGTGAAGCTTTAGTACCACTTTCAGCCACTGTGCGTCGCTCTGCCACTGTACATCGCTGCCTGCCATCCCTTACATAATTGTTTTTGCCGAGTAATCCCAGCCCTCTTAATTCAATAACAAAATAAATCATGCATAATTAAACATTACCTCGATTTAGGCTACTTGGGTATGGCTTAAGGCGTGACTACACGAAAAATCAAAATCGAAATTTGCTGTCTACATTATTGTCAGTGTTGGGGTTAACGCCTTCACGCAAATCAAAACAGTGGTGTGATAATTGAGCCAGTAGAGAAATAACTGTTCAGAATTAATCTGTAGCCTTGGGTAGGCTTCTGCAGAAAACAATGTTGTTGCCGATTTTAATACTATCTGGCGGCGTTTTTAACAGGCTACTTAATAGAGGCTTAGACAACTATGACCCACGTTTGGTTTAAGTAAATTAATTTGCCCTACTTCTTGACTGCAATGTAGTCAATTGACTGCTTGACATGTCATTTTTTTTTTTCTGTACAATAAACAATTACATCTGCTTTATGCCGGAATTACATTCATATTTGGCTGACTGCAGGCACGCCACTTCCCTCCCCCATATTCCAAGATTAAGATAGTATGAAGTGCTTTTTTTGTATAGGCTACTATCATAAAAAAATAGTTAAAGCGAATTGCTATTTGCAATTTGACAAAACACTGGTCCTCATTTTGCGAATCTTGAGGACGATATGAGCTTGTTGCATTTAGTTAGATGTCGAGTCACGATAATGTTTGAAAACCACTGGCTCGTAATCACAATAATTTAACACCACGACAGTTGGATAACCTACTTCATCATGTCCCCATGCCTACATTTTTTTTGAGTAGCATAGAGATCGTTAAAACAATAAAGTATGGCTCTCCGTTTTGGGACATCGAAAACTTATATTTTAATAGACTACCGTCGAGATGCTGACTTGTAAAAGCCTCGGATAACACGTTATCTCCACTATCATCAGTCATGCCCCTTGATCAAAGTGGGGAATGAAATAAAAAATTTGAGAACCACTGGCTTAACAAGTTACCTACAGTCAGAACACAGAATCTGTTGCAATATTCTGATGATCGTGATATCGCAAATGTTTGTTTTCCAAAGTAAAATTTCACTTCACCATGCACCTTCGACAATACCTGGCCTACCTGGTATCATTACAAACATTATTCTGTGTCCCAAAACTGGCATATTTTTATGGCATTGTGTCATGTAAGTTCGTTGCAAAAATCTAGAGAAATGTGTGAGGTGGTCAGCGGGGACAATTGAGACACACATTGGATTGTGTTATTACTTGAACATTCCACACTATCCACAGCTGTGGTAGGCCTATCAGGGGCAGGAGGATTACTGTCAGCGCGGCTTTATATAAAATTCTTCAACAGAACGCCTCGAATGTTGTCTTGTTTGTGGAGCTTTTGTTGGGCTTCTGTAATTTTCGCTTCATTGAAAATGAGGGCTTCCCTCAATGACCCTCCGAGAATAAATAAAGGTTGAATGAATGAATGAATGAATGAATGCAGACTTGCCCAAAATAAAAGGCATGTGGTTTTCGAGCCTACAGTAAATAACAGACCCGCCAGAATTGGTTTATGATACTTTTTTAGAGCAAGATGTTTTTTTTTGTTACGCACACTGCATGTTCTTAAATAACAATGATCATCAGTAATATTCGACCATTCATTTTGGGTAAATGGGCAAGCGTGACCACCTTGATTGGCTGATGATTGTAACGGGCATGATTCCAAACACCTCCCTTACGATGATGAGTGACAGGTCTCAGAATGCGTCGCTACACAAGGGGCGGAGGATGATGAATAACTGGGGCGTAGGCTATTCACAAAGGCTTTTATCTTACTACTAGGGTAAGGCTACTCAAATCGCGACTTAAAAGATTTTAGATGGGAGTTTTCTCTTAAAGTTATTCACAAAGCCTTTCAGACAACTCCTAAACTAGGAGTGAGTCTTAGATTATGGATGGCGTCATTACTCATGCACGAGCTTGACTGAAGTCACCACCTTGATTGGCTGACGATTGTAACGGGGAATTCCAAACACCTCTCTTCCGATGATAACTGACGGGTGACAGGTCGAGAATCGTCGCTACACAAGTAGTCGCGAAGGACGGAAGATGATTAATAACTGAATAAAATGAATGAATAAATGAATGAAGTAAATATTCATAAATGAATAAAAGTAAGGCAAAACAAATAGCTTAGTAGCCTAATGAAACATAGGCCTATGGATTGATGCAGTAGCCTACCTTTGCAACATTATTAAATGAATCTGTCACCATATGCCTAGGCTACGTTTGCAAAGAGGAGAACATTTTAATTTGATTCACAATGAAACGTTACATTTCATTTACATGTTAACAATGAGTAGTTTTGGTTGTTGTTGGTGGCGTTATTGCATCCCTTTTATGAATGCAAAATTGTTCCCTCGCATTGGAAGCTCCTGTTCGCATATATAGGCTATTTCAAAACATCGCAAAAGTAAAATGCCACAAAAAAAGCTGTTTATGAATAGGTCTTAGTTAGGGAGTCCTCTCGACTTAAGCTGTCCCAGACTTAGGTGCTACTTTTAGGTCTAAAATGCTTCGTGAATTACTTTTTGTGAAAAATTAGGAGTCCTAAAGTTAGGAGTGACCGCCCATTATTTTTAGGAGTTGCTCCTAAATAAGCCAGTTAGGAACTACTTTTTTAGCCTTAAAATTCTTTGTGAATACGGCCCCTGAATAAAAAGGCCTAGCCTAAATGAATCAAAGGCAAAACAAATAGCCTAGTAGCCCAATGAAACATACAGGATTGATGTAGTATCTTTGTAACATTATAATTATTCTGTTACTATGCCTACGTTTGCAAAAAAAGAGAACATTTTAATTTGATTCACAATAATGTTACATTTAATTTACATGTTGACAATGATTAGCCTAGTTTTGGTTGTTGTTGTTGCTATTGCATGTTAGTTATGCCTACAATGCAAAATTGCTTCCTCGCGATTGGAAGCTCCTGTAGCTGCATAGGATTTCAAAACCGCAGGTTTGTGAATAGGTCTGTGAGTAAGGAGTCCTCTTGACTTCTTTTAGACTGTCAGAGGTGGGAAGGTGTGATTTTTTGGGGGAAGTGCCGGATTAACTGGGCACAATTGTCTGATGGCCCCCCTTCCCCCCAGCCAACGTGAATCGGGTGGTTAGTTAATAGGCCTATCGTGAAGATTTTTCCTGCCATCTAAGGCACGAGCGCATCTGTGAGGCCTACGACGGAGTATTAGGGCCACACATGAAGGAAGAAATATTTTTGCCATGACGAGATTAAACTCGCCATGTCGACATTAAACTCGACATTTCGAGAATAAAGTTAAAATGTAATGTCGACTTTAATCTCAATGTATCGACTTTAAAGTCGCTATGTCGACATTAAACTCGACATTTCGAGAATAAAGTTGAAATATCCAAATTACCATGTAGGCACTTGATGATCCTAATGGGATTTATACCAGATAAAGATACATATTTGTTCTTTCTTTTAAAGAAATAAAACTTTTGACTATGAAGCTCCACAATATGAATTTTATTCTTCATAATGCACCATTTTGGACATTTTTTCCAGAAGTGTGGAATGTAGATCAGGGAGAATTTAGTGATGATAAAGCATGAAAATAGTGGACATTTACTGAATTGTGTAGCATACCTGAATCAGGAAGTAAGGAATGTTGATTCTGCCTGCAGAATTGTGTAGTACAGGCTACAATGAACTACCACACCAGCCTTCTACCACGATTAGAACAGAAGTTATGGGCTTCCAAAAATGCCAAAAAATGAAATGTGAAATTCCAATGTGTCAATTAGGGCCGTGGCACCCAAAATTCAGATGGACGCCACGTAAGTAATCAATTAGATTACTTGTTACTGAAAAAAGGCAAACCGTGATATTGACCGGAAACTTCAGATTCCCTTGTTTGGTAACATAAGGCATATTTTCACAGCTTTTCAGCAAAATCTGAGAGGTACTATGTACATGATACCCCGATATTGGAATGACCCTTAAGTAATAAGTAATGGACTCTGACTTACAGAACAATTATTTGTTGCTCCACCTACAGACTTGAGTACAGTAGGGAGACAACGCCTCCTGTATGTAGACAAAACAATAATTGTATGTGGCAACATTAAAACACAATTCAGTATTTGATTCTATGTCTTTATTGAAAGAAAATGTTGTACTTTTGTTTTGTAATCAGCACATTTGCCTACTGTATCAACATTACATTACTGTATGTGAAATCTACCCTGCCAGCCATGGTGGCAAATAAAGCTACTACGGTAATTTTATTAATTAACATTCCAATAACCTACCGGAGAATTAGAATATAATATTGATATCTGCCTTGAGACATCCTTCTCGGGTCCAGTGAGCTACTTGTCGGGAGATAGCTTGCGACTTCAGACCCCCTTCCGGAGCTGTAATGGCGGCCAGCGATGCTGCCGCTGCTTTGTGTCCCACTGTTCACTGGGCTGCTGGTCTGCAGCCTGGCTTTTTCGGCGTCTGCCTGGAGAATTTGTGGAGGAGTGATCTGTGCTTCCGACACTGTATGGCGACCACTATAAATCCTATGCGCTGCTGCCGTTCGAGTCACCATTGACCATGGACTTTATTAATTGTTGGTACGTTATGTATCTGTGTGTTATGTGTGTTTTATGTAGCCTACCACACTTATTACACAACAGGTACGCTGGCGACTTCACCATTCCATCTATGCTGTTTGTGTTAGGAGCGCTTTGTGCTGCACTCTGTGCAATAAAATGTGCTAAAGTTACCTTACCTACCTAACCAACAACAATGTAACATTAATATTAGGCTAACCAACAAGTAACATTAGGCTGACTTTTAACATTTGCCTGACACCAAGTCGTTAAACGTGAAATGCCATATTCATCACAGACTTCTATAGTTTCTTTTCGTAATTAAATATGTTTGCTATATAGGTTTTTGTATTATTCCCGAGAACAAAAAACAGAAGCATCAATTCAAATAGGCTAGAAACAACAACTGATAATTTCGAATCTAGGTGTGTTAGTCCAACCGAAAGAGCTTCGATTCCCTCCGATTTCAGCCGAGCTAATATGTTCACATGCATTTCAAAACTTTGGCTTCGGTTGGACTAACACAATAATTAGCTTTTTCCAGCATCATGTAAACACACTGAGTGTTAATAAACTCATTTGCAACTTTTCAGTGTGCAATATTAATCTATATTTCACCACCATTTCAAATGGGCATAATAATGACACTGCAATTTCCAAGTAATCATTGAGGCTGTATTACATTGGTTTCACCTACAATGAAAAGAATAATCAGACAACACCCAAAAATAATACATTTTTGGGGCCCCATGTCGTTGCCAACCAAGGTCAGAGGATTTGGGTCAGCTTTAATCTGCCGGTCTGACCAAGATCCTCTGCAGCCCAATGCTTAATTACTCCTAATCCCCTGTACTCTGAGTGAGTACCCTGCAGGAATTTTTCAGTCTAAATTATACAGCACTCCTCACATTTTGTTTGAAACAGTGGAAAACATGACAGCACGCCTTAGCCTATAACAAGAATGATGCTTTTTTTATTGACCAAACTCTGCAGCCTCATTACATTACAGTGCATTACAGCAGTGCCCCAGAGTGAATTGGGCTGCAGGTCCTGGTATATTATTCTGTGTTTTCAGGACCAAGGCACTCATAACGTAGCCTTGTGAGACCATCCTGATCTCGCGAGCTTCAGATTTTCACTCGCAGATCAGTCTGGCATCTCTCCGATAGAGAAAATTTGGAGCAGTAAGCCAAACGAACGTCCAATCAGTGTTGGTTTTGAGACGGGTTTAGGTGTGACGCAACGAGAAGCTACTGTTCAATCTAAACAACATGGCGACGTCCATGGATGAGATGAGCATAGCTATCGCTGAAGTTTTATCCGAACATTCGAGTACTCCTGGGGAAGCTAGGAGTCTCTGCAATCTAGCTGGGAGGAATGAAGAACACAGACATCCTCCGCGGCCAATTCCAGTTAGTGTTTGGTTTGGTAAGGAATTTCTTCAGAGGTGTAGCCTACCATGAAAACTTGGTGGGGATTGTCGTTGATGAGGTTCATGGTCACATACAAATGGTAAGTTTAAAAATTTTAACGTTAGCTACTTACCTAACTTGTATGTTAAAAGATGGAATTAGAAGAACGCTTCCTTGATCTGATTGGTTGATTTGGCCTGTCTATCACCAACATAGATGGTTTATCCAATCAGCTAACCAATATTTTCGCTCCTTCCCAAACGTTCTCCAACAGAAAGTTCCCAGATGGATATGCGGAGCAAATACGAAGCAATCCATCTGGCGGAGTCAGGTTACTCATTATGTAAGTAATCAATTAGATTACTTGTTACTGAAAAAAGTAACGCCGTAATTACTAAGAAATTGTTAGATTGGATAAAATAATGAATAGCACAAGACAGCCCCCTTTAAAAAAAAAAAAAAAAAAAAAAGACTTAAAAGTTGCAAGTGGGCTTAAATGGTGCCTGGGCTTAATGGGTATGTTTACCCCATGCCTCCTTCACATGCTTTGCCCAGGGGTAATTTCAAAAGCTGTCAAATTCACCAGCTGGTGATGACAAGTCCGCGACACAGAAAATCCCACCTACAAAACAGGAAGTCCCGTCTGAAAGCAGGAGTTCCGCCCCCTACACTGGAAGACCCGCTCACCTGTCACTTTAGAATTGAAGAAAGGGTATTCCTTACTCTCTTTCACACTATTTCTAATAGGTCGGTAAATGTACTCATTAAGCCCACCAAAAGTATTTTCCATAGATTGACATGATATTAGGAAAATCAATTGTTAAAGGACGAGATTTGGCTTTGTGTGCAAGCTCATAAAATCAATCTTTTGATTTGAATAATAGGCCTACACACAAATCAATACATTTCTCTCTCATTTGACAAAATATTTATGTAGTTACCAAGGAAGTGGCTGAAAATTGCCAATTGTCAAATGTGATTGGTACTCAATAAAAAAAATATTATGAACGTAACAAAGTGCTTGACTGGTTAAAGTAAGGAGTAGCAGAAAATGTGTTTTTCTCTTTTTTGCAATTTGGCTTCAAAGTTGGAAGTGGTGACTGCTATAGGCCAGGTGTCAAGTAGAATGTCAAGAAAATGGAGCTCATTTTAATCAGGGCATTCATAGGCCAAGCATAGGCCTACGGCACAGTGTGTAACCAACAGCCTAGTACGGTAGGGCCCTATGATTTCCACGATGCAGAAAACACGGATGGAATCACAGAATTTACACATGAAAACAGAATTCTCTTATGAACACGGAATTGCACGGAATTATTCTATTGACACATTAAATAAACAGGCTTTTTTCTACTTGCTTCACTTTTATTTCAGTTTACTTTAAAACAAAAAAACATACAAGATGGTCTCTGCCTAAACCTTGACCGAAAGACATTAGTTAAACGTGTTCCGTAACCTAGTAATTATTCACCCTTTGCATCTGACGTCACACTCACAATTACACGATTATCTCGTCAGAGTATGAGGCACAGCAGCGGTTGCTATAGCAACCATAGACTCTGAACAGGACGGTAGACTACCAAGCAAGCACTTAGCAGCTAGGCAAAGTCTATGGCAAGATCTGAATGTAAATGGATAATACCGTTCAAGCGTTTTCTTTTTTCCTTTTTCTTAATTCTTTAACTTAAGACATGTAAGAAGTAAGCTCACTTATTCGCTGGGCAACGTACAAACTGACGAGTTACATCAGCCCTAGCACTATGAGCTACGATAAATGTTAGCTAGGATAGCTTCTAATACGTATGGCAGCTGAAGTTATTATTTCATGTTCTGATATGATATTCTTAACGTTTTGACTATGTTACAACTGGTAAAAGCATGACAAATAAAGTAACCAAATCACTTTGCAATATTTTAGTCCAGAAATACTTATGGGTGTTCATTTACAGTAATGTTAATTACAGTAACATTACGACCTAGAAGCTATCTGCCCTTGCTGTTACCACCAGTTTTAATAACTAGTTTACATTTGCGATCATGACCCATTTAATCTAAGAACACCACTGGCATCGTTCTTTGACTATCAGACCCCGAACAGCAATACATTGAACTACAAAGATAAACTAGAGACCGACCGATCGATCGGCCAGTCGATTTAATCGGCCGATTTTTGCTATTTTTTAATCAATCGGCATCGGCCGATTTTCTTATTTGGCCGCGCCGAATTTAAGTCAGGCACATCTGCGGGCAGCTACTTGGAACACAACACGAGGTTTTAAAAGAGACGGTCTATTTAGAACTAAGAAAATCTTTGGTTTCAAGAAGGAGCAAGACTGTCTACAGGTAAGGCATCAATTTTTACATTCCAGTGTTCCAAAGTCATATATTTTCTCTTATGATTTCTCTTATTGTTATCTGTGAAGTTGCTTCATTTACCGAAAGTGCGTTGGGAATACGCCGGCAAGCCCCCTCAATGCTGGACCCCGTTTCTCGAAAGCATTGTTGCTAACCAGTTAGCAACTTAGTAGGTTGCCTATGGGAAATTGCATTGCAACCAAGTAAGTTGCTAACTTAGTTAGCAACGACACTGTCGAGAAGCACACCCCTGGTGCAGGGCTTAAAATTCATTTTTCAAAATGGGGGGGAATTCCCCCCTTAGGTTATTCATGTAGGGGTGATTTACACAATTTGGGGGGGGGGGGTCGATTCTGATACCAAGTCAAGAATTGCGATTTCAATACTTCGATACTTTTTTTAAAAAAGTGTTTGATTTTGGGGCCCCACCACCCTGGCGTCATCAGTAATATATACTGTAGTGGGATCATTCACAACAGTGGACATCCTAGATTCTGCTTGACTCTCTCCACACACACAAACACACACTGAAAATGATAGCTTATGTGATATGTTTCTATCATATATTTTTGAATTATATATATCATAAATCATATAGAGTGTATTTATTTAATAATGCATTTTTAAAGTATAGCATTTTACTAGTAATTACTACTAGCTAAACATATTTAGTAATTTGAATGCCTCATATTGACGTTTAACCTATAACACTTAGGCATATCTTTAATGTGGTGTGTAGGTCCAATTGAGTGCACATTGGTGATGAGTAGGTGTAATTGAGTGCCTGTCACTTTAAGAAAATACCTGAGAGTAATTCTATGGAGTAATTAGCCCCCTTCAACCTGGCGGTTTTAGGCTGTAGTTAAGCTAGTGAATAAAAGTTGTGCATAGTCGCGGTATGTGTATGCAAATCATTATGTTTTCTATGTCATTAGATACAATAAATGTTGACATGTCGAAGATAATCTTTCTGGGATCAAGTGTTGACGTGACCTGAGCTAGCAGGATAGTTACCAAGGAGCTCTTTCCAGATGTAAAAGTTTGCCATGGTAGCGTAGCCTATTTGCGTAAACGCAAAGTGGTTCTCTCTCTCTCTCCGTGTGTGTGTGCGTCTGCATGAGGCTATGTTCAATTCAACTCGGTAGTTGATCAGTCCGGTCAATAGCACCGCATTCATGCCACTTAATGATTAGGCTATATTAAGGTCATCAGACAGGCTGTAAAAGTGTATGCGGGAATTTCTCGCATTATGATGGCTAGAGTTGCGGGACTTGAACAAATTATGCGCAATACCCGCAATCCCGCAGTGAAATTTAAGCCCTGCTGGTGACCAGCGTGATGTTTCGAGCTAAACTATAGTAACGGACAATCTAAGTGAAAATTTATCTAAGTGAAAAAGAGGACGCAAATCTAACATGTAAACGCTTTATAACACTGTCATCCCATGTCCATTCGTTTTCAACTGCATCGGAGTTGAAGAAGAAATGAAAGTTGCTTAGCGTGGTGGCTACGAGTGCGTTGAGAATGCGCCGACTATGCAAGCCCCCGCCCTTAACGCTGGTGACTGCTATGTAACGATCTAAACTTAAGTAACGGACAATCTAAGTGAAATGTTAACAAAAAGAGGACGCAAAAATAACAAGTGAACATTTTAAAACATTGTCATCCTGTGTCAATTTGTTTTCACGATGTATACATGTTTGATTTGAATGCGAATTTGAGTATCAAACGGATGTTCTCTAGTTCCTATTTCCGGTTTCCTGCACAACATGCTGGGAGATGGAGTTTAATATTGTTGAAACCTAGGTCTGTGGTAAGGCATGGAAGTTCCACAGTGAAACTGTATAACCTGAACATGTATTTTGCCGTTTTGAAGTAACTATCTGAAGTTGTCACATCATGGAAGTCTTCTTGCACTCTGTTAAACATATTAAAATGAATAATTAATAGACTAACAGACTGCAAGAAGTTATACATTTGTTAATTCTTGTTGTTATGAATCGATGAGTAGGCCCCGACAGTCATTTTTATATAATAGCCTACATCATATTTCTACTATATACATAAATATATAGTGTATATATAGAACATATGTTATTTATAATGAATAAAATAAATATGTTATGGATAATAAAATCTAAATAAAAATATAGCCACAAGCGGCAATGGCGGGCCCGAGCACCTGCGGGCCGCAACCCGTGACATGTCGGAACAAAGCACCGACGTGGTGCGTTTGGGAAATGTACATATTTGATGCGTGTGCTATTTGCTTTTGTATTTTCTTTCTGCCACATGTACTCGCTTGGCCAGGTGGGGGCGTAATGCAAGGCAGGCCCATTTGGTGTCATCATAATAATAATAATATATTAACCGGAGAAATTTCAGACCATTCATTTTCAGCAAAGAACATTTCTGATACACTTTTTGGCCAGATGGTGGTGCTATGTTAGGCATTGAAATTACACATGTGAATATCATCACAATAATAATGATATCCAAAATGTTTGTAAACTTTCAGATCAATCACTTAAGGCATTGTCCATTTCTGGCACATTTCCTGCTTGACCAGGTGGTGGCGCTATGCCAGGCAGGCCCATTGGGTGTCTGGATATCATCATAATCATAATATCTATTAACCTGAAAAGTTTCAGACCATTTATTCAAAGCATAGAGCATTTCTGGCACATTTCCTGCTTGGCCAGATGGTGGCGCTATGCTAGGCCTGTGAATTACGCATGTGAATATTCTCACAATAATGATATCCAATATTTTATAAAGTTTCAGATCAATCACTTAAGGCATTTTCCATTTCTGGCACATTTCCTGCTTGGCCAGGTGGTGGCGCTATGCAAGGCAGGCCCATTGGGTGTCTGGATATCATCATAATCATGATATCTATTAACCTGAGAAGTTTCAGACCATTCATTCAATGCACTGTGATTTATGACACATTTCCTGTTTATGTGGTGAGATATTAAAGTCATATCAAATATATTACAACATTCAAAAATCCCTTTACAATTTAACATCAGCGACATCTTGGCATAATGTTTGCCAAATTTCAAATGAATCTGACAAACCGTCTAGAAGGAGTATGTTCAAATTGATCATGTGAAATCAGCATAATTGTCATTCTTTCTGCTGCCAGTTGGTGGCGCTATGCCAAACATGCATTATGGGCATGTGAATATTATCATTAACATGGTCTTCAATGACCTGTGAAATTTAAAACATTTCAAGCCATGCATGGTGAATTATGACACATTTATTGTTTATGTGTAAGGGCATTAAAATTAATAATTTCGCCATTTCGTCAAATTACAACATATCAAAAAAAGGCTTCACAATTTATAATCAGGAACATCTCGGCGTCATGTATACCAACTTTGACATGAATCGGATCAACCGTCTAGGAGGAGTATGTTAAAATTGATCATGTCCACAACGCACAAAATCTCAATTACCTCACTTCCTGTGGGCGTGGCTAATGGCATGTTAATACAAAAGTTGTTTGTTTTTGGGAGTTACATACATCCACCAAATTTGGTGTGTGTATCTAAAACTATATGCCAACCACAAGTCACAGTGACATAAGGGGCGCTATGGGTTCCTGGGCAACGCCGATTGCCAAGCTTTTATCCCTGTCTATTCACTGTATCACTTGATGCGTGCCAAATTTCATGCGTTTTCACCGATGGGAAACACCTCTTTTGGCATCACAATTCATCACATTTTAGTCCGCACAAAATCACAAATACCTCACTTCCTGTTGGGCGTGGCTAATGCATTGTACATACGAAAGTTGTTCATCTTGGGGAGATACACACACCTACCAAATTTGGTGTTTGTAGCTGAAAGTATATGGCCACCACGGGATCAGTCATCTAAGGGGGCGTAAGGGGGCGCTAGCGAGTCTATGGGCCATAACCGGGGCCAAGCTTTTTTACCTTGCTGCTTTGTGTGACACCTGATGTGTGTGCCAAATTTCAAGACTTTTCGATTATGTTACCCATCTCTAAATATTTGCCAACCACGGGATCAGTCACCTAAGGGGGCGCTAGCGAGTCCCTGGGCCACGCCTGGGGTCAAGCTCTTGTATCTAACTGCGATGCGTGACACCTGACGTGTGTGCCAAATTTCAAGAGTTTTCGACCAAGAGTTAACCACCTCAAAAACAGGAAAGCAAAAAAGTAGAATAACAATAATACTGAATAATAATAATAATAATAATAATAATAATTCTTACAAAAACAATAGGGCCTTGCGCCCTTCGGTGCTCGGGCCCTAATAATAATCCTTACAAAAACAATAGGGCCTTGCGCCCTTCGGTGCTCGGGCCCTAATTAATATTTTTTTCATTAACATAGTGATATAATAACATTGAATGCACTATGAAATGCTAACCTCGAATGTAGTTCTGTTTGCCGTCTGATGACAGAAGGAAAACCATCCCAGTATGGCTGAAAAGAAAAATCCAGTATGGCAGCATTTTACGGACACAGTGCCAGCTAAAATAAGGTGATCTGTGAGCTCTGTAAGGTACATGTGAGCTTGGGATCTGCAAAGGGCAAACACCACAAACCTCTGGAATCACCTGAGAGTACATCATCTTCAGGCTTACAATGATGCTCAGCAACAAAAAGCTCCAGCAGCTGCAGTGTCTACATCCACTTCCCAACCTCATCAGCCAACCGTAACAGATATGTTTGATGCCCATCGGAAATGGCAAAATTCAGACACCAGATCAAAAAAAATAGAGACATTAATAACAGAAATGATTGCCACAGACAATCTGCCATTCGCTTTTGTCTCAGGTGTTGGATTCCAGAGGCTGGTGGCTGCACTGGAGCCCAGGTACAAATTAGATAGATAGATAGATACTTTATTGATTCCCAGGGGAAATTCAAGAAATTAAAATCAGAGAAGCACTACTGCACCAAAATGCTTGAGGGCATAGTTGAAAAAGTGGAGAAAAAAATCAAAGCAGTAATTTCAGAGGAGGCTGGCCCTTTTTTGTCCTTCACTACAGACTGTTGGTCTGGGGACACTGAGGCACTCATGAGTCTCACATGCCATTTCATTGACCCCAACTGGGACATGAAGCAAGTCCTCCTAAATGCGAAAACAATGTCAGGCTCCCACACAGGGGAGTATATTGGTGACATGTTCATCAGTCTGCTGGAGTACTGGGACATCAGCCATGACAGGGTTGTACTTGTTCTCCATGACAGTGGGGCAAACATGGTAAAAGGTCTCAGACTGGGGGAAATACCTGATCTCAGCTGCAGCGCACACACCCTACAGCTTGTGGTGAATGATGGCATCAACAGTCAGCGAGTAGTGCTGGACATTAATGCCAAATTAAAGAACATCGCCAAACATTTCAACCACTCTGTTCTTGCAAAGCAGAAGCTTAACAAAATTCTACAAGAACTTGGCCTACCAGAGCACAGCATCCTCCAGTCTGAACCCACTCGCTGGAACTCCACGCTTCATATGAAGCAGAGAATGGTGGAGCAGAAGAGAGCTCTGAACATCTACGCTCGAGAGTATGGGAAAATTACCACTCTATCCCCTGATCAATGGGACATAGTTTCCAATTTAATTGATACATTGGAGCCTATGGAGGAAGTCACCCTTGAGGTGAGCAAGTCAGAGGCTTCCATCTCCTGCGTCATTCTGAGCATTGCTGTGCTGAAGATGATTCTTCAGACAGAGGGGCCAAACACAATAGGGATCAAAACTCTGCGAGATTCGATGCTGCAAAGCTTACAGAGAAGATTCCAAAAGATGGAGGACCCACAATGTCTAGTCCTCGCAACACTCCTGGACCCTCGCTATAAGGGCCATGTCTTTTCAGAGGGCACACACACAAAGCAAAAAGGTGGATAAAGGAGGAGCATGCTGTTGTGTCTGAACAGCTGAAGATGACCACGAGTGTAGAAGAAAGACCACACTCGAAACAGAGAAGGGTGGAAGTTCAGGAAGTACCTGGTCCCTCCAGTGTCATTGATCAAATGTATGCCAACATCTTGGGACCTCATGGATCTCTTACTCAGGAGAGTGATGAAGACTGCCTTCTATCTGACCAGCTGCAGCACTACCTCCGGGAGCCAGTGATAAATAGGCAGACTGGTAAACCGCTAGAATGGTGGAAGCAAAATTCATCCCGTCTACACCTTCTTGCACCACTAGAAAGAAAATTCCTTTGTCCACCCCCTTCCTCAGTTCCCAGCGAGAGGGTGTTTAGTGAGATTGGGAACATTTATGACAAGAAGAGGAGCAACATCAAGGGCGAACATGCCGAACAGTTGTGTTTCCTGCATGACAACCTCCGTTTCTTGAACTGGCAGTATTGAGAAGCATAAAACATGCCTGTGAAACTGTGAAATAGCTAAACTTGAAACTTGTTTACATTATTTTTTATGTTGCTAGTATGCCCTTTGTTACTAGTGTGTTTGCAGCACTAATATATTTTTATTTCATATTTATTTTTATGTTGATTATATATTGAATATTTAAGACTCAGAGTTGGTATTTATTTTATATTTAATTCATATGTTTAATTTTCAATAAATCGTGTGAAGTTTACAAGTGTTGTGCCTCCTCTTACTAGTATGATTTTTAGCATGCCAATTAAGGATAATGGGTGGATGACAAATAAGCCTGAAAAAAGGAATTTAAAAAAACATGTTAGTGCCTAAAATTGTCATATGGTTGTGTATCTCTAAAAACTAATATACATTTTTTTTTTTAAATAAAATGAAAATTAGATACTTTTTGTCTATGGTGTTAAAATTTTGAAATGTCAAAATTAGTACATTTTAATTTATGTCACGTACATTTTAATCACGCTTTGATTTGCAACATTTCGTTGTGAATTTTTAGAAGAAAAACCTGAAATTTAACAAGTTATTTTGTCAAGGTGGAGAATGCTCCTAAGTGTAACCAGATATTTTAGCTTAATTCTGATATTTCTTGTAAGAACTCACTCAAAAATTCTTGAGGTTCTTGCAGATACCATTTCCTTTGTGTGCTATTGATGTTTTAATGATTTTTCAATTATAAAGTCTTTTTTGTGACATTATTTAATGTCACACCAAATGACATGGTGTCACGCCATTTGATGAACTGCACCACTCCACCATGTGTCAGAGCAAAACAGGGTTTTTAATGACAATAAAATCATTAACAATGAATTTTGAAGTCACTGTATGAATGGTGTATGCGTGTAACAGCAAAATAGATGAAAGTTTAGTATTTATTTTTAAACTTACATGGCATGGTAACATAAAAAAAAAAAAGTATGAGAAATATGAATTGTACAGATACATTTTTTTCCCAATTATCACAGATTTAACAAAAACATATAATATCTAAATTTAAAACATGTTTTTACAAGAACTTTTATGTAAAATGCAATTTGAACTTTTATGTGAAAATTGTCACATATGATGCAGCCACACTATATGACATTTTGACAGTTAAGTGACAGTTAAATACAGCTAACTATTATTTAGCATGCAACTGACCACATGGCAGCAGTGCTTTTAAGAATTCATGAAGAATATTTGTGGAAAATAGCTACTTTTAGGCAAATGATGTCACACCATAAGACACTAAAATTTGGCCAATGATTGATGATGTCCAATTCAAAGCTTTTTTATATAAAAATCTAAAAAAAAGCAGAACTCACCTCTTGACCATGCCAATTACTCCTGACATTCTATTGTTACTTCCTGATTAAGCAGGGTCCTCTTCACAATTTTAATGTCCAAATGAATGCCCAGTCAAAATATACAATATAGTGTCACGCCATATGACAACCATTTTATGGACAAAATATATTTGATTATAACTTAGTTGGACAGCATGCATAAACATCAAAACTTTCTGTGGTTGTAAAAAAACATCCAATTATTTTATATGCATGGTAAAACTTTAAAAGTAATTATACTTTTATGGATATACACTCTTTTTAGGAAGTTCGCACACATGGTGGACAGTCACACCATATGACATTTTTTATGTTTGGATGATTATTTTAAGTCAAAAGTGAAATACAAATCCAATAAATTTAATATGACAGAACTTGAACCTACCAGACCTACAACATTTCCATATCAATTCTTAACAATTGCCATTTTTTATAAGTGTGTGACACATGGACAGTCTGAATTCTGCTATTTGTCATCTACCCTAATACGATAGCATATCGGCCCTAAAAATCTGCAAAATGGTATTTCCTAAAAATCGGTATCGGCATCGGCTTTAGAAAAACCCAAATCGGTCGGTCTCTATTATAAACTTTTATTTTACTGCTTGGTTGAATTTCCCATTGTCCTACGTAATAGATACCTACAGGGTTTAAACCGCTCCTCCGCTTCGCGTCGGGGCCGTTTTACAATCTCGACCGTGCATTAACTTCTGTGAACAGACCACCGTGTCGTCCATTATCCCTTACATAATGGTGTTCCCTTCATCATAATCAGTATGACATAATGTAATTTGGCATTTTTGCCATCCAGCATGGTGCCGTCACGTGTCTGCAAAGGGTGAATATCTCGAATATTCACGTGCGTTGAGTTTGTTGACTGGTGTGTGACAAAGAAAAACTAGTCTGAAAACAACTAGTTTACAAGTTTGCAACACATAATTGACCTGACTTGCAAATACGTATAGCGACCATAGAAATCAAAAGGGCAACTTAAGAACAAAGCTAAATCCACTGCGGGCAAATCCCTCCAACCAAGACAATGACAAAATCAGTAGATGCAAGACGTGAGTTTGTGGAAGATTGTTGAAATCTGACATACTACTGTGTCAGTTTTTTTAAACATTGCAAGCAGTTTCATTCCCAGACACGAATGTCAGCATCCTCAAGCAAACGCGCAGACCCACCATTCAAAAAGGTTCTCCAACTTAACAGTAACAAAACAGAGCTACTGCTCATTGGCACTCCATCCTCACTATCAAAATCCAACATTTCATCAGGGGAGGATGTCATACCAGTACTTGAATTTCCCCTAGGGATCAATAAAGTATCTATCTATCTATCTATCTAAACAGGTAAAGAGCCTTGGAGTTATTCTGGACAGTACCCTTTGATTTTCCATCCACATCAATAATGTCTGCCGGACGGCTTATTACCTCAGAAACATCTCCAGACTGCGTCCCTCACTTACACATCACTCCACCGATGTTCTTGTCAACGCCCTGGTGACTTCACGGATCAACTAAGCTTACTGCAAGGCAATCCTGCAAGGAATCCCCAATAAACTACTCCACCGGCTCCAACTTCTCACCCATACCAAGTCCATCGACCATGTCACACCCCTGCTGATTCAACTGTACTGGCTCCCCATATCACAACAAATCAACTTCAAAGTCCTGTTCATGACATTCAAAGCCCTGCACAACCTCACCCCCTATATCACAGAACTACTACAGACCTAGGCTAATTGGCAAACTTCCACGGATGTAGCATCCACAAACTCAGGGCATTTTACCAGGGCCCCCAAAATGTCCTAAACTACACAAGTCACTGAAGAGTTGTGACAACAAACGGGCATAAACAAATTGCCACAATTCATCACATTAATCAAGTTTTAGCAAACCACAAACAAACGTAGCACCCTGCCACAGGTACAGTGGACAGTGCTTCGACTTGGCCAGCTTCCCTCGCGGTCCGCGCGCGGGATCACGTGGCATCACTCGACTTTAATTTGTATTTTTCCAGTGACGCTGCAACGACGCTGCAACAACCGGCAGAGGTCTCAAGTGAGCAGGGTGTCTCGTAAAAAGAAATGGAGCTGGAAAACCCTACACAGACTTCACTACAGACTTTAGCAGACTGGTTTAGAAATAATTTAATAGCCAGAAATATGCCTGCCCTGCCCTAATAAAGAAATATTTGGTTAACGGCGAGTGAATCCCGTTTGCAGCCGTAGAAGAAACGCAGGACAAATTAAACATTCTGGTTTTCTCCGAGTGCAACGATGATAGACAGACATCATTTTGACAAAATATAGAGCATTAACCGTTGCTCAGCCAAATGGCTTCCTGTTACGTCCTGTTATCACGGAGTTACATGCGATAAACTATTTTTGATGGTTACAAGTTTACTTCATTAGCGTTTATTTCTTTGATTATTAAAGAGTGTTTTTCATTGAAAGGCTTGACTTCGTGCTTATTCAGAAAAGCATTTAGTGCTCTCCCCAATCCCAGACGTTCACATTGCATGTTTGTTTGTAATGGATGCAACCGCGAGATACGCTTGTCATAGGCACCGATACCGTGGGTGCTCCGTCTCTCGGGCACCCACTGAAAACATCGAGCACCCACGTGTGCCAGCTTACAGTCCCGGCTAAATTTACATTAATTTAAAATCAAACATCGCAGTTTATCTCATAATGTGATTGGATATGTTGCTGTCAATTCCCTACTTCATATACTAACCACCAATGAGAGCGTCTCTCGTATGAAAATTCCTGACACTTCCCACCTGAAGAATTAACGCAAGGCTTTGTCAGGTCTTCAGCCCCGAATGTTTAAAATGTATATAGCCCTGAATATCATTTTAAAAGTAGTCTGACAAAGCTTATTGTTTTGTGACACACTGGTACCTCATATACCTAGGTGGTCGCAACTCACAAAAGTAAAGCAGATAGAAAGAACTCACGCAAATCTAGCCTACAACACGCAGACAGCTTTATGCGCAGGGGAGAGCGCCACAAGATTGTGCTTTTTTATGATTGTTGCCTTCTGATGGTATCTTGCTAATTCACTGAACTGCATTAGGTGACACAAATGGTATTGCCTTTATCTTATAACTCCTTGTCTGAGCGACTACCAGGCCTATGGTTTTTAAAAGTCAGATGTTCCCTGACAAAGACATTCGAAAATTAAGAATGTTTATTGACTGGAAAAATACACTAATGTTTGCAAACTCCCTTCATTCAACCCTTGAAGACATTGCGGTCTGGTGCGCTATGTAGATCGTTTCTCATACCATTTAATTTCTCAGAATTTGGTCTACTAGGCCTACAATAACGTCATCACCAAATACATCTTTTATTTTTAGTTGATCAACCACAAAGAGTAGCATAGGCCTACTGTGCACAGTGCACTGACGACGTAGATGAGAGGCAAGCCCTTGTTTCAGATAGCCTGGACAACATGTTACCTGGGTGTTGCCTACGTTATTAATTAATGGTAGCCTACAATAGTTAATTGATTCGCGTAACATATTAGTTGGCTCAAAGAGTAGGGAATCAGAATGAAGAGAGTCACGCCGCGTGTGTTGCTTTTTTGGGGATCGAATCCAGTTTAATGCTAGTTTTCAAAACATATATTTTTACAGGTCTTTTGTCCGAAAGTGGCTGTAATGTAGCCGAAAGCCATGGCGATGAAAAGCGACTTCAAACCGCCTAAAACAACTTGTTTGTGAATGTCTGACAACTGCTGCAGCGCATGCACGCGCAAGGAAACCAGTAGGTGGAGAAACCAGAAGGCATACAACACCGGAACAATTTTAAGGCTATTTCGCATAGGCTACACAATGGTGCTATTTCACACGCATTATAGCGACCCCCACTCACCAGGGTTAGGTGGAAGGTGTTAATAGACTATTGGCGTAGCCTACAGTGGACTAGGGCTGTCAAAATTCCTCAAAAATGACGTTTGAATATCCCCTCTAAAATAAAAACATGTATTTGAATATATTGGAATATCTAGGCTATAAAATTTGCGCATTACGTCAGTGACGCGCATCGTGTCATCTGTTTTTAACTTTTTGTATCTCAAGCAGCTTTCAGCCATAAGGCATTCCTAATTCACCCGACACTGATATTCAAAATGTTGAAACTATTTCGGCATAGCCTATAAGCAGTTTAATTAAATGTAGGCCTAATGTTAGTTGTAAATAAACAGGCTACTTGGTGAGGCTTGGCCTCACAGATGCGCTCGTGCCTTAAATGGCAATACAAATCTTCACAATAGGCCTATTAACTGACCGCCCGATTCCGCGGCTGGCTGGGGGCATCAGACATTTGTTCCCAAGGGTCTATGAATTGTTAATCCGGCCCTGCCCCCAACGAACACAACTTTCCACCTTTGAGACAGCTGAAAAGAAGTCTAGAGGACTCCTAACTCACTAAGACCTACTTACTGTAGGCTGCGCAATCCACAGGCCTTTTTTTGGGCAAGTGCGTAATTCTGCGGCATAAAGCAGATGTATTTGTTTATTGTACAGAAAAATAAAAATAACCTGTCAAGCAGTCAATTGACTACATTGCAGTCAATAAGTAGGGCAAAATTACGAAACCAAAACGTGGGTCATAGTTGTCTAAGCCTCTGCTGTGAGGCCAAACCCATGAACAAAGACGCATTGATATAATGCAATAGTTTTTTTTTGCCGAAACAAGCTCCCAGCCGAACGAGGTAACTGGCATGTGATCTCCCCACGGGCCAATGGATGTACAAGTTTTCTCCTGTGCCTACGATATTTAAATCCAGTGTTTTGTCAAGTTGCAAAATGCTATTAGTTTTAACGAATTTTTATGATAGTATGAAGTACTTTTTGTATAGGGTACTAGCCTATCTTAATTGCTTTATACTCAATACTTGACCAATGGCTATTGCATCTGTCTATTGAAAGTGAGAATGTGGCATGTGATCTACTGTGTAGGCTTCATAAAATAAAATAAACAGATTGCTAATGGCCTACAAGCTGATCTGGGGTGCATTTCCCGTACAACAGGATGCATCGTTCAACTAACCAACATGTAAGTTACGACTGTTTCCCAAAACTGTCGTACATAGTACAGTAAGTTTGAACCATGATAGTTACTAAACTTCAGTAGTCTGGACTAAGGTGGTTAATGACGTTTAGTAGCACGTGAACGGGCACCTGCACATATTTCTCTGGCGCATTGCGTTAAGGCCGGCAGATGACAGCCGCCGTTGCACAGTAGTTACCAGTCCCCTGTCCAAGAGTTCGAATCTGGGTTAAGATTTTGACAACAATATTGACATTGTTGTTTACCTAAGTTTATCTTTTGTGCAGATCATATTATCAAAATCAGAATCAGCCTTCTTGGCTTGGTTTGCGTAAACTAACAAGGACCCCCCCCCCCCTCCATGAAAACCAAAGGCTACATATTCTCAGCTGACTCGTCGCTGAAAGTGCGCACCACCTTATTATTATCTGCAGGTGTGTGACTTTTACTTACGTGCACATGGCAGCAAATTGACTTTTAATTTATGTATGTTATGCCTTGGGCATTTTAAAATATGGATGTATGGTGGTTAGAAGTGTAAATATCAATTAGAAACCTAAATATATTTATATTAATTTGCAAACAAATAACTGGCGTCAGTGACGTCTTTGACATGAAGATCCCTGGAACTATGCTTCTACTAGCATTCTATCACAGATAGAGAGGTGTAGTTGTAACTACACAACTTTACGATAGTGGTTGCGAACGTTCGTTGCTACTATGGTTTTGGGAAACACTAACGTAGTGTAACGATGCATTGGACTATGTAAGTTCCAAATATGAATGTAATTCTGCACCATAAAGCAGATGTATTTGTTTATTGTACAGAAACATAAAAATGACATGTCAAGCAGTCAATTGACTACATTGCAGTCAAGAAGTAGGGCAAATTAATTTACGAAACCAAAACGTGGGTCATAGTTGTTTAAGCCTCTATAGCGTAGCCTGTTAAAAATGTTGCAGAAGCCTACCCAAGGCTACAGATTCTGAACAGTTATTTCTCTACTGGCTCAATTATCACACCACTGTTTTGATTTGCGTAGTTGCATTAACCCAACACTGACAATAATGTAGACAGCAAATTTCGATTTCCGTTACCACCGTGTAGTCAAGCCTTAAGCCATACCCAAGCAGCCTAAATCAAGGTAAATCAAGCTTTTTCAGAAGGGGCGGCAGGCAGAGCGATGTACAGTGGCAGAGCGACGCACAGTGGCTGAAAGTGGTACTAAAGCTTCACGCCTCTTCACGCCTCGTAATGCGCGACTGAAGTGGCCATTTGAAAGCGATGCCCACTGTATGCCACTCCAAATAGGCAAACACACCTAAGACAGCACCAAAACAGCCAAAACGGTTGCAGATTGATGACCCCCAAAATGCTGTATCAAAGCTGCAAAGCAGCACAAGACAAGCCGACTTCAAAAAAGTGGTTTACCAAATCTAACGCTAACATTAGTAACATGGCAATTTCATTCATTTCAAAACCAAGCATCTCACACACAAAGCCCATTTCGGACGAGTCCTCAATTGTTACGAGGCGGTCCTGGTCCACACTCTTCTTTGTCCAGGGTATATTAAATTAATCTAAAAGCCTCCCGCAACGCAACATAAACAGAAAACAAACACAGAAAGACCTAACAGCTACCCTACACGCTAGCCCTACGCGTGGTGCACAGACTTGGAAGTAGGTCTTAACCGTGTGTGAATGTGATGTTTGTCAGCATGGCAGGAGAATCAGAGAGCGGTCACATACCTGTGGCATCCTCGCGCTCCCTGCCCAGTACTGCGATAGCTCTACGGCCAGTTCAAGCGTTGGTTCTTGTAAGGTTCAGCTTTATTTTACTCTGTGGTGGTTATTCCAAAATAGAGGCCTAATCCATAAAGGTTTGCCCAAATACCAGTATTCCCATGCATCAAAGGTGGCTAGAAACGAGAGGGCATAAGGCCCTGCTCCCACAACAGGCCCAAAACCAATTGGCTGTCTCTTAAAGACAGGTGGGCCTTTACCCAATTAGCCACAGGTAGTGACATCACTGAAGCCCCGCCTGTAAGTCAGTGCCATCCCTACCATGTGACCTAACCTATCCTAACAGTGTGTTGTGTGTGTGTGTATGCGTGCGTGCATGGGTGTGTGTGATTGTCTGCGTATGTGTGTGTGTGTACACATCCTAACAGTGTTGTGTGTGTGCGCGTTTATGTGCGCACATGCGTGTGTGTTTGTGTGTGTGCACGTGCGAGCATGTGTGTGTGAGTGTCTGCGTGTGTGTAGCTGATATGGTCCCCCCGTGAACGGAATTCCGCGAAACTTGTCATCCATTCAGAAGGTGTGAGGAGAGGAAAAACTGGGGGCGATCATAGTCTACTGGTTGGACTGTTGAGTTTCCCGCATGTGTAAGTTTCAAGGTAATACTTTTTCTCCTTGGGACAGGCCCTTTTGAGTCTTGGAAAACATTGGTATTGAGATGATCAGTCAACTTGAATGCAGTAACTTGAATGCAGTTTTAAACAAACAGTGCAACACGCTAACCGGATTTAATAGTAATAGTCGCCTAGAAGGGGTGCATCACGATTCTGCCTTCTCACACCGCGACACAGGTTCGTGGATATGATTGTTGCGATTTCGGTTTTGATACGCATCATTACAGCTCTAAGGGACATACATTGTTTGATCATCTTAGATTTCATTTTTGTACAATAACCTTTTACAACATCCCATGCATGATTTCTGAAAAAATTGGGGTTTTGCTCCCTGGGTAATAAGTGCACACAGATAATGGCACACAGTGCACTAAATACCCAGATGATGTACTGAAAAAAGTTGAATGTGAGACACTGGACACTTCCCACCCCTGCCATTGGCTCCATAACAGAAGGGGAGGGATCGAAAAGCAACAAAAAAGCACAATGGCTGAATTTGATTCAGTGGCCAACACTACCCTATCAAAATGTCTATTAAAAAGTGAAGGCAATGGAAATGACAATATTCTGTACTGTATTTTAATTAGCATTTCTTACATCCCATGGAAAAGTGACTAGTGTCTTTGCTGTCTTTATCAAGAGCAGTTTGAGGCCTAGCCACATATTGACGAAGGATTGAATTATGAAACGCAGTTAATGACATTTGCAATAGTCACAATAAAATTAGATTCTCAACCAGCTACAGTAGTTAACTCAAACTTGGATTATCCATCTCACAACTTTATGACCCACAACTCAGCTGATGTTATCAGTATGCCCGATCAGGCTAGACAACAAGGCTGTGTGATTGTTAAGCACATGACTTTACAATAGCCAGCAAACGGTGCTTAGGTGTTAGGCTTAACATATGGGACCTACAGGTACAATACATTTCAAGGGCAAAAGCACAGTCCCTTATTTAAAGAACACTTCTCCTGCATGAATGTCTTTCTGCAAATGTTGCCATATTGTACTCCTGCAACCATTTCCAGAGGGTTCAGACTAGCGTTTTTGATTAAATGTGACCCGATCTGACAAAATTAGCCACAAGTCGCATATTTTGAGATATAGGCCGATTACTTAAAAAACCATTTAAAATATTGAATTTACATTTTTGGTGTTATATGAAATAAGAGACATTTCATAGTCAATTAGTTTCATAGTCAAGACAAGAATGTAAAGTTACAAAAAGTTACATTCAAGTGGGCAAATCCTACCTGTGCCTGTCTGTAACCTGTAACTTCACACATGATTTTCTCAGTTTTTCAATTGGGAAAAGTTGGTGGGTTGCCATAATTCAAAAGCTGTATCTTGACAACGATTTGTGATATGACTTTGACCAGGATATTGTTTTAAAGCTTACTGCGTCCTCTGCCCATTGATACTAAAATCTCAATTTTGTCCTTTTTGGTCACTGTGACTCATTTTGCCAGATCTGGTCACAAATCATTAAGTCCTCCTAAGAAAATGCCTTTATTTCAAATCCAACTGCAATTTTACACATTGCACATGTGCCCAGGAGTATGCAGCCAACTTAAGTTAACTAAAGTTTAAGTATGGATTATAGCTGTTATTGTGCAGATGTGGCAGTTAATTGTGAATACCAATTTAAATGTCCACTTTATGCTAAAAACATGTTTTCACGTCTAATATACTGTAAGGTGGCTCAGACATGTCAAAGGAATAGATCTATGCCAGCTAGATACAAAAATGAGGCTGTCTCTCGATGCAATACAACCAATGACTATCTTAGATGAGAAGAAACCATATTACTAGACATATCAAGTATGTCTAGGACCCCTTGTCCTTATCCAGCACGATAGACAACTAGGCCCTGTTGGCCAGCAAGCTCTCTCGATTGAACGCCACGGTTGTTTAAACTTTAACATTAGCCAACATAGGCTATTTTTGTTGTATTCAACAATCATAAATGTTGACGCAAGCAACAGTGTGATGAACGGGACGTTAGCTTTCATGTATCCTTAACCATGACATGCATAACAACGAAGGGTAATGAGTCGACTTGGCACTGCCCTCGAAACTAGATGACGATGTTTAGGCATCACCGTTAACTGCTCAGGTGATGGAGCTGACAGGGATACGTGGGGCTACTCACATTAACGTTTGGCCACTTTAACATTGCTTACAGAGCTTCAGATTTAGCTTTCCCCCCAGTGTTCGCCATGATATCCGAGTTTATGTTAACGTTACCGTTAGTCGTAGCAGTCAGTAAGCAAACATTGCGGCTAGCTATTGTTAGCTGTCGTTGTTGTTGGTTGACAACTAACGTAGCGATAACGTGACGTTCTAGTTAATTTGGTACATCACTCCTTAATAAAATAAAACATGAGAAAATACGCTTTGTTCAAATATGTATAACAGTTTATATCAAGTGTTAATCTAACATGGGAATATACACACCCATCGTAACGCTAAACTTCGATAACGTTAATAAAAGCAAATGTTTCTGATTCACGTTAACGTTACTTGTCTTTAACAAACAAGGAACATCTCCTTTCCAATCCATTAACGTTATGCTTTCTTAACGTTATGCTTCTCATAACGTTAACAGCCTATTCTGCTAATCGGTATGTCTGCAGCTGAACAATAGGGAGAGAAAGAGCTTTACTCAAAGCTTCTTTATCGCACAACACAGTGTGACCATTTTCATAGAATGCATAATTTTCGTGAGTCTACGCCTTACCTGGATAATCAGTGCCCGGGGACAATGGATGTTGCGGTATCTTTCCGTTAGTCGAGAGTTGTCACAGAAATCAAGCTCGTGGAGGACAGCACCAACTAGCTAATTCAATCTGCAGTGCACTTTGGTGCACCTTCACTCCCAAATCGTCTCAAATTCCTTTTCTGATATGGGGTGGGGGAGAGTGGAATAGGTGTGTGTTTCAAACGTTTGAAGCAAGTTGGGCAATATCATTTATGAGCAGCTTCTTTACTGCCGCGGCTGAAAACCTTTCGAATTGCACATATCATAGTTTGAAATAATAAATGGTACATTCCTTCGTTATATAAAACTGTCTTCCCCTGCGAACATTTTATTTCGGTCCATGTTTTAAAGGAGCCGTGTAGGCCTACACTCGATCCCAGCGTTGTGATTTAGTAGATGAGTGGTTCCGTTTGAATTTGTATGGCCTCTTTACTTTGACCCTGAAGAGAACACAATTAAATAATCAAATCCAAACCCGTAGTGTCATGACTCATGTCCTACTGAATTAGCGAAATTTATGAAATTATTTTGCACCGGAGCGAAATGCCAGAATGCCCTTTAGAAACCCCCCTCAGCCTAGCCTACTTAAAAAATAATGCAAAATTATGAAAGGATTGGATTTTGGTTTTGAAGATTAGATGTTGGGTAATCGTAGAACAAATTGTTCAATAGTGCTGTGCAGTGGGCATTTGATGTCAATTCAATATCAATATGACATCAAACATTGACGTTAGAAGTATGCAGATGTGTACAGTATAGCCTACACCAGCATAATAAAGTTTGGGGGTACAGATATGTCCAGTGTTTATATATAAAGAGCAAACCTACAAGTCAGGTGCAATAGTTAGAAGTAATGCAGATCTGTACAATATATGCAGCATAATAAAGTTTGGGGGTACACTTAGATATGTCCAGTGTTTAAAAAAAAAAATATATATATATATATATATATATAAAGAGGACATTTCAAAGTGACCCTACACTTCTGCACAGTAGTATCTGTCTCTGTGATATCATACCTAATCACATCACTGTCTGTAGCAACTCTTGCCTTCTTGCTAACACCACCTTTCTGATGCCTAACTCATCTGACTTGCAGCAGCCTCTGGCTCCAGGCTGGGACTGCTGGATGGCACCTAAACAAGTAAAACAGCAATTGCCATACAATTTGTTATTGTTGATTAAGATAAAAATCCTAGCATTAAACAAATAAGTAGCCTAAGGCAAGTCAATCAGGTGTAGGCCTACAATGATAATTACCTTCTGAAGGCACCCTTGCCATCTTCACCATCTATGTTTATTCTTGATATCAGTTTATTTGTGAGGGCTCTATCAATAAAAGATAGGATTAAACAAAATGATGTATGCAGTACAATACATTGACTTCTTCTGTATGGAAGTGGCACACATTTGGAATATTCCAGAATACACCCAGTGTTCTCAAGGCAGCAGTCCTCACAACACACCACCTGCAAACAGAGGGAACAGAAGGATCAATAAGTTGCAAAACACACAGAACATGAAAAGACCATCACTGAATCACTACTACACTCACATACATCTTAATTAAACACATACCTCAGTGCAAGTCAGGTACATCAAACAAGGGGCAAATAAGGGCTATGAAATGAAGAACATGTAGCCTACCACTACCATTCACAAACTAAAGATCCCTACTTGTCGGCATGATATTTCTGGTAATTGAAATTCTCCAAATGCATCATACTTGCCCACATTCACATCCATTATATGATAGGTCTGTTAATGACCATGGATATAACGTTACTAAACTGCAGTTCCTTAAATCAGGGGGTGAGATAACTTACATATTAGCCTAATGTTACTTAATTAATTTGTTTTAACGTTATCCTCTTTCCAGTAAGAGCAACACTACATGTATATTATGTATCAACACTACATTTATTAAGTTTAAATAATGTTACCTCCCATATGTCCCATGGAAGTTTGCAAGGTTATTAAAGCAACACCAAAGAACTTTTCCTCTGTTGCACGCACGCTATTTGTTTATCCAGCAACGGCTTTGCAAATAACGATGTCCATAGACAAGGTAGAATATGTTGCATGATTTTATGAAAGTATTATGTATTGCGACATCATGCAAGTCAAATGTGTAGTTTCTTATGTCTCATTCCATCGAACTACAAGCCCGCTACCCAATCTGGCAAACTTACATAGTGCGGTTATAGCCGATAGAGGGCCGCGAAGCGAATGCAGAATGGCCGTTCACCCTGTTATGAGTTGATGAACCACGGAAACAATTTTGGAAACATTTTTTTAAGGTACAAAAAATTCTTTGGTGTTGCTTTAATAAACGTTAACAACTTTCATCTGTGACTGTGTCTCAAATCGCGTACTTCTGCACTTACAATACCTAATTTGAGTGCATGAGGGTGTTCACACTGAAAATTCCAACAACACGAAGGGCGCTGCAAGTCCCCGGATGGTGCACTCATAACGGTCAAAAAGCTGAGTGTGGAACGCTGGACACTTTTCGCCCTCAATGGACGCCATCTTGGCCAAATAGCGGAAGGGGAGGGAGCGTTTTCAAACTTGTGGTAATCGCGGTTGAGAAAGCTGAAGCAGCAGCAGTGGAAAACACACTTTACAGAGGGACAGTGGGCATTACTTCAAATTGGCCAGCTTCCCTCGAGGTTCGCACGTGACATCACGCGGGATCACGCGACTTTAATTTGTATTTCTCCAGTGACGCTGCAACAACCCAAACAACCGGCAGATGGCTCTTGTGAGCAGGGTGTCTCGTAAAAAGAAATGAAGTCCGGAAAACCCTACACAGACTTCACTACAGACTTTAGCAGACTGGTTTAGAAATAATATAATAGCCAGAAATATGCCTGCCTTGCCCTAATAAAGAAATATTTGGTTAACTGCGAGTGAATCCCAGTTGCAGCCGTAGAAGAAATGTATATGCCCTGGCTGTCAGTAGACGGAGAAGCGCACAGTCTGACATCCAATGCTGCAGCTCAGCGATTTAAAATGGCTCAAAACCACTTTGTATTAAGTTTTAATGACTCAAAAATGACATTTTTAGAATCAGAGAATGAAGAACACGTCAGGTTCATTAAAAAGTATTTTCAATGTGTCACGAAAGGCTTCAGAGGGTGGGTTACAGTTAGCACGATATACCCAAATTTCAGTAGCCACAGAATGGACTTTGTATATGTTTTAGGAATCATTAGCCTATGCTTTAGGCTACTTCAGGAAATGGCCGCCGTCACCAGTATTGCCACGGCAATATTATTTTTCAAAGTAGGCTAGTATTGCCTAGCTAGTTTTCATACATGAGGTTACACTAATAAACAACGTCACAAACTGCTGCTGTGCAGCGATTATCATTGAAGTGTTTTTCCCCATGCATTTATTCTAGGCTACTGTCAGTGACTGCCGCGAGAGAAGCGGGTTCTGTGTTGCGTTCATTTCAGTGACTGACGCGAGAGAAGCGGGGTCTGTGTTGTGTTGCGTTAATTTATTTTCATTGGGCATGCCCTGCCGTGCCGTCCACATCTCTTCAGCACAGCAGCAGCAATGGCAACTTTTCGTTGAACTTTTAAGTGGTGTAAAGGTCTCATCTCATCGTTTTTTCATTCATTTTGCAGTGGTCTGTAGTATTGATGAATGCCCTGTGAGCCGGTTTTGGTGAAAAAAATGCTGTCCTGCGTCTGTTTCATGCTGTTCTAGTTTGGTGGGGAAGGTGGGCGGGGAGGAATGACTGGATTTCGCCTCTAGTCATGAATATTAATGACATGCTAATGAATTCACCTCTGATTGGCTAACAGTACTGTGACGCTTCCTCCAGTGCATCCTCATCCGATTCTGCCTGTGCTATGCTCCATATTCAACTTTACAGTGCTACAACCTGGCTAAAACTCGAGTCAAAACTGTTGCACAAAATGTCTTCGGAGATACAACTTCATGTGTTTGATCCTAGTATTCGAGTAGGAAGAAGAACCGCTTCCTGATCGTTTGTCGGTGAATGTTGGTTTAATAGAATGGTAACAATTGCCTGTCAGCTTAAAATTTCTCCTAAAAGAGGTAAACGTTTGTGACAATCGTCATCTTGCTTTCAAGTAATAAACAGTTGGAAACGTTTTAAAATGAAGACCTATTTCTTTACACAGTCAAAAGTCTTTGCAATCTTCCTAGTAGATGTTTTACTTCACAACACAGGTAAGCACCCTAAATGCAGTTCAGCCACTGACCTAGCCTGCTAATGCTATCGGAATAGCTAGATAGTTATGGTTTAAATTCCATGATACTATCATTGAAAGACCACTTGGTCATAGCTCAATATCTATATATAGATCTAAATGCAAACACGCCTACCTAGCTATATTTTGCTGGAATTGTACCAGAATGCCTACAGAAGCAGAGAATGTGTGCTGCAAGACTTCTCCGGTAATGAGAACTATGGCTTTGATAGCCTGACATTGGCAGAGGTTAGCCTACTCAAGTTGTTTTCTGTCACGTATGACAGAAAAAGTAGCCTACTATAGGAATCTTATAGTATTTTGGGACTAAATATTACAGTAATCTTATAGGAATACTATAGTATTTGGACATACTATAGGTACTATAAGACTACTATAGAAAAACTATAGCGGTTACAGGATATTATAGAGTTATTAGTAGTACTTCTACAGTATGTCCCAATTATTCCTATAAGATTACTATAATATTTTGTCCCAAATACTATAAGATTCCTATACTACTTTTTCGTAAGGGGATTGCTCATGTGGTTAGAAAAATGGGCAACACCAGTACCCCTGTTGTCTGTATGACCCTGTACCCAGGATTAGAACCAGTCTGCCTTAGCATAATGTACTCCCTTCAAAATGCACTAAACATTCGACTATGACGACTATGGCCCTCTGTGAGACAGAAGATATGAAAGGTAAGATAAACCTTTAGCTTAAAAGGGACAAAAACTGATGAAACTCCTAAAACAAATATACAAAACAGGTCAATTTTCTATAAACAACTTTATTATATTTACATATAGCAGTGGTACTCAAAGTGTGGTCCGCAAGCTATCTCAAGTGTTCCACAAGTAGATGTGGTAAAATATAATAGATGAGTTGTTTGCAATATTGAACCAACTTGTATGTAAATCCAAACAGTTCTGCAACACTGATAACCTATGCCAGTTTAAATCATATGAATCCTCTGACACCATAAGCAAGGTTCAAAGACAATAAGCAAGGTGGTTCAGTAAGAAGGCCTATTGTGTAATATACTGTTGAAGTAGGTCTACTGTTTTTTTTTTTTGCTAGGTGGTCCGTGAAACACTGACAAATAGTAATATTGCAGTCTATTAAAATAATGCAAACACGAAACAAGAACATCCAAACTATGCACAGAATTAACAATGTCCTCTTTTTGCCAGACGATGCAGACATCTGGCCTACAGATCCTTTGTAAGATGGTGCTGGGATTATTTAGGGAAAAAGGTCTTAGTTGTTGTTTCGGCTTGTATTGTCCTGGGGGTCCGAAGGGACAACACACAAAACACATTTGTTGGCTGTGATGATTTTATTACATTGCTCTTTGATTGCGCTGGGCCATAGGTGGAGCCATCAGGTGTTATTGTGGAGATGTCGCTTTCATCCTCCTCCTCCTCTTGATCAACCCGAGGTCTTCTAGCTGGCCTTGGATGAACAGGCTTGATGGCAGTAGAGGTAGCAGGCCCCCATGGCCATGGTGTATCCGAAGTGCTTGTATCAATACTCATACTTTTCATGAAGTATTCTGTTTGGGTACCTAAAGTAAATAAATGTGTATTACTGTCAAGTTACAAGATACTAATAGTACACAGGACATTCACTCTCTCACAAAACTGTACTGGCACAATGGAAACAAATATTTTAGTGACTGTGATAAGGTGTATGATGTACTAAGTAGCACACCCACAAGAAGACATTCGGTAATATCAATTCTATCTGTTATGCAATTCATGGGTTTCATCAGGTCCATTTACACAGGTGTATTTATCGAGCACCATGCAGTCTGCATTCATAATCGAGGTGCTTGATTTTATACACCTGTGGAAAGTGACCTGTAGAAACCCATGAATTGACTTTCCAAAACATTGACGAGCACATAAGAACCTGTAGTGTTGTGGATTTCAGTTTCTTCCAGTAGCAGCAACTGGAATCCATGCATTTCCACTGAATTATTTTTGGAATCTGATCCCTTATCATACCTGTTCATTCTTACTCGTTGCTCGAATTTATCGTGACTAAATTCAAGATGGCTGCAAACGCTAAACTTCGTGGAAGATACTGTCTGTATAAATCGCCTTGTAAGTAAACTACCAGTGCTTTATCAAAGTTCTCAATGTCTCGCTTTTAAATGTCAGGGCCCTCGGAAGTCTACCAATGAAGTGTGGAGATACATTGAGCCCTCGTAAATGGGTGTAAAACAGTGATTTATTTGCATGGCTAGCCCGATGTCAAGCACCACTATTGAAAAGCTGTTGGTAGCATCGGGCTAACTAGCCAGATTTTGGAGTGCAGGGGACAAGCCGAGATGGGCTATGAGACATACGTTCACACTCGGTATCATGTTTCAATACACTTTAGGTCAATATCACACCGGAATTCTCCTTTAAGGACGTCATGTAAACACTCGTAGATCTACGAGTGCTCCAGAGGTCTCGTTACCGGCTAAGAGCGTCTTAACAGTACTTATCACTGAGGTCACCAACAGGACATACAGAGGAATTACAACTTAGAATACATAATCCAATTTACGTTCTTATTCTTTATTGTGTTTACCTGATGAATTAGATTTTAGTGTGCAAAATAGTATAAGCCTACATTTAATGGTCATAATAATGTGATGAAAAGCGGACCAAAATGCAATCTAGTTATGAAACGAGACGTTGCCAGAATAGTTTGGCATTGTCTTTGCTAAGTGAAGGCTATAATTTATTAGGCCTATGAGGTAAAAGCAGAGATAGGAACATGTGGTTTAGTCTGTACTGCATCAAAATCTAAGCCTACACATTTCCTGACTTTCTTACTCGACTTCTTTCTTATCTTCAATTGTGTTCTTAAGTGACACCGCGAAAAATTATTGCATAGTGCAACAATCTAATCTTAAATAATTACAATTATTTATATCTGTGTGTGGTATATAACCTAGCCTACTTGGGATGCTTACATGCAGATGTCAAAGTGTTTCTATTTTTGTATTGATGTGAATTAATGTGTAGATCCGAAGTTTAAATGGTAGGCCTATAGCTGTGACGTGCTGTCACCAGAACCATTACACAACTATTACCCAGAACAACTAAGCTGTTTTCGGAAGCTTTGTCCTAGAGTGCCAGCAATCTAGACCATTGTTGATGATTTTTGTACAGCCACAGCATATTCTGTGTTATAGCTATGAACACATACAATGGCTCGTTTGAAAGGTGAGACTTTAAGCTCTCGGTGGGTGCAAACCGTGTATTTCTACACGCCTCTGTTCCTAATAAAAAAAATCCCAATCTAAACAGTGGCTAGTTTTTATCAAAATCCCTGTTTTTTATAACGTATTTGAAATAACGTATTTCATGAAATATGAAGTGTTGCCTGTAAAGTTTCCGGGAAGTGACCTAGCGAGACCTGGCCAGACTGCCACCTAGTGACAGACCCATGAAAATGGCCTGGTTTTGAGCTGACATGCTTGCGTCACTGATTCAACCCAAAGCGGCAACCATCAAAAGCCGAGTTATGATAAAATGTCCAGATAAAATGTCCAGATTGTGCGTTTTCATGAGTTTTCGATCGTCATATATTTAATTTCCATTCATCACAGAGTTCCCAAAATCACATTTAGGTGTGTTAGAGTGTCTAGTTTTGTAATAAAAAAAAAAGCTAAAAACATAATATTACGTTTTTGGCACTCAACGCATGGGAACTCAATGAGTTAAGAGCAGTGCACGCGCGTTCACGCTACGAGCATGTTCGGGAAACAGTCGGAAAAACCAAACGAACGATCGTAAGATGAATCGTAGAAAACCCTCTTAAGAGCGTGTCTCCGTTGTTATCGGGAAACTGGGCCTAGGGCAGTCAAAATTGCTCAAAAATGACGTTCGAATTTTCCCTCTAAAATAAACACATGTATTCGAATATATTGGAATATCTAGGCTATATTATTTTAAGATTATGTCAATGACGCCATCATCACGCCATCTGTTTTAACTTTTTGGAAACTTTTGAATTAACTGAAAGAAGATAAATATTTTTCGTTAGTTTTGGAAGTTTATTTTTACGTAGCCTACAATGACCAGTTCCGACAAAGCCAAAATTACTCCTTTTGAAACAATGAGTGCAGGCTTCACGATATAGGCCTATTAACTGACCGCCCGATTCACATTAGCTGGGGGGCAGGGGGGGCATCAGACATTTGTGCCCATTGGTTAATCCGGCCCTGCCCCCAACAAATCACACCTTTCCACCTCTGTGACAGCTTAAAAGAAGTCGAGAGGACTCCTAACTCACAGACCTATTCACTAACCGTTTTTTGTGCATTTCGCCATGTTTTGAAATCCTATGCGGCTACAGGAGCTTCTAATCGTGAGGAAGCAATTTTGCATTGTAGGCATAACTAACATGCAATAACGCCACCAACAACAACCAAAACTAGGCTACTCATTGTCAACATGTAAATTAAATGTAACGTTATTGTGAATCAAATTAAAATGTTCTCCTCTTTGCAAACGTAGGCATAGGCATAGTACCAGATTCATTTAATAATGTTACAAAGATACTACATCAATCCGTATGTTTCATGTTACTAGGCTATTCAATATTTATTACATAATAAAATGTGATGGTATGGTATGATGTGAATGATTACATGAAATTTGAGCATGCTATTTTTGGCTGAAGAATGCACATGAGAAAAAATGCACAAAAAATGAATGCTATCATTCACATCATACAAATGCCAAGGCATTTCACTGGCATTATGGATGTGTCAAAAAGTCCAAAAAGGATTTTTGATTTTCGAAAGCGTTTGCCCGTCACAGCCAAACAAAATTGGCGGCATAGCCAAACAGGAAGTATGGTCATATCTTAGGAACGCTTTCACATATCGAAACCAAAATTGGTACATAGACTTGGGACCCCATACTGAGGATGCACAATACATTTGGCGCAGAGGCGATTGCTCTAAGACTACAGGGGAAGCTCAGCCTCCTTTAAAATATCACGGAAAATCTCATCAAATAACACTATTACATTAGCTTCTAGCCTATTATTCCAACTAGAACATGCTGAAAACATGTTCATCTTCATGGCTAGTTTGTTCAGCAATAAGGTTTTGCCGGTCATTTATCGTGATTTCGCACCCGTAATACATTGCTGTGACGACACGATCCATCAAAACCATGCAAAACCCATAGACGCCGGGCTTCACTGGACTTTCAATGGCACTACAGAGTGGGCTGATCTCAGTGCAGAAAAGCTACACGTTTATTGGACAAGCGCCACAAAATTGTCATTTCCAGGGAAGCCCGGCGTCTCTGGGAGTGAATGGGACAGTGGGATGGCCCAGACGCCGAGCTTCTGTATGACGATTGGAGGAACCGTCATAGAGGATGGACTCTTTTTGATTGACAGCGTATGTCGCGATCTGACAGGAAGTGTTCAAGGGATGCATTGACGTTAGTATTGGCAGGTGAAGTCAAGGCAAGTTGCAGCTCAAATAATTTGGGAGCAATACAGTCGGTTCTATTTGTCTTTGTAAATAGCATACTGTAAATAAAACTGTAATGTGGAGTTACAGAGTTTGTGACTTGCTTTTGTTTCAGTTGTGTTTTTAGGTAAGTTAGGTAGCGCGCTATATAACGGTGTAGGCTACATTATGCCATGTCTGCCATGCCAACTCTGTAGCCTACTGTTTGGCCTATTCAGGGTTTTGGAATAATTTTTGCCCTCAAAGAACAATACAGCACCTTAATAATATTCATTTAATAATTGACCATTTTTATCAGAGTTTCCCCAGTTCCAAAGAGCAGCAATTGCCACTGATTTGGCGTCATTTGACCACTAGGAGGCACTATAATCACAGGAAATAGGCTCACATCTCGGCAATGCTTTCACATATAAAAAAACAAACTGGATATATTGATATATTGACTTGGGTCCCCATCCTGAAGACACCCAATACATTTGGTGACTTTTGACCACTAGGGGGTGCTAGAGTTAAAGGAAGTTAGCTCATATCTAAGCACTTTTCATTTATCAAAACAAAACTTGGTACAGGGACTCCGGACTCCATTGTGAGGACACATATATAATTTGGTGCCCTTTGACCTAGGGGTTGCTGCAGCTAGTAAAAATGTGTTTTGGCATTTCGGATGTATGTTCAGGGCTGTGCTACAAAAAAAATAGTTTGTGCGATGGATGATTTACCAATGTAGCACTGGTGCGATACAGTTTTGCTTATGGCAATACAATGCATGCGTGTGAGACTGACAGGGAGGCTACAGCAATTACCTTCTACTGTGATCAGCGCAACTGGCTACATCAGATATGATAGCGGCGCGTAGGCTAAGTTAAAAACTTAGGCTTCCTGTGAAACGCTTGTTTGTTTGTTTGAAGTGCGTGTGTAGGCTATAGGCTACTTCTGTGAAAGGGGAATCGATGTAGGCTACTTTGATTTCAACTTGGTAGTCTACGCGATTAAAAAGCATGTCTACTTGTTTGTAGGCCTAGTATCCAAACAATCTAACTTCAAATCAAACAACACCTTGCAAATTATCCTTGCGAATCAACAAGTGATGGCTATGTTTAGCCTAAAGCAAAAGTATCTTCCGACCGGGCTGAGGTGAATTCAGATTAGGCAAGCAGAGGTAGAAGTTTGTGGCAATCGCCTTGTTGCTTTGCACTTTTAGTTCAGTTTAAAACAAACAACTTAGTATCCAAACAACACCATTCAGATCTAAAACTTCTAAGAAAAAAGTCCACCGGGATGTTCGCTTCTATCTGTCAAATATGAGCACACTTCATGCTTTATGCGCAACATAGTCTCGCTTAGTAGTCCTGATACCTGTGGAAAAGTCAAACTGCATGGAACTGTCAAGGATTGTTTTTGTTTTTACAAAAACACAACAACCAAATAACATATCATGCTGATAGCTTTTGTTCATCTCAAACACAATGTAGCCAGGTGAAATGTTTGCAACTACATGACCTTTTATCAATCCAGTTGCAGTAGGCTTAGATCCCAACCACAATTGATGAATTGTAATGAACTGCCCTACCTATGATTGTTTTTAGAGATTTTAGAGGTTTTATATCGATGCTACAGAATTTGTGGCTGGTGCTACAAAACTTTTAACCTCTGTAGCACCAGTGCTACTTGCAAAAAAAGTTAACGTACAGCCCTGATGTTAATGCACGTAACCTTTGACCTGTACGCCCGATTTTGAAAAATGAGGCACTGTTAGAATTCTTTGATCATGCCAGGTTCAACGTAGCATATTCCACTGTCTGCTCACGTTAGTGACCGCACCAGAGCAAGCACACTTTCGCAGTTCCTCCGGAAATGCATCTTGTTGTTCTTCTTAAGTTTCCTATCTATATTATTATTGGGGGCCAAGCAGCGAAGCTGCGAAGGCACCCATTGAGTTACTAGCTTTTCCTATTATTATTACACTTCCGCCATTGGAGTCTATGGCAGCCCATAGAACGCCTGGCTAAAAAGTGCAGATTTTTGGCAGAAAGTTTCGGGACACTCCACTGACCACTCACACTCATTTACGGACCTCTAAACCCAGCCATCTAGCGCCACCAACAGGTCAAAATCTGGCCGAAAATTGAACTGCTGGGTCTAAAATTATGAAATTTGCCACACTGATTCAGCACTGTCCCATGATCACTCTCACCAATTTCCAGAACTCTATGCCCAACACTCTAGCGCCACCAATGGGTCGAACCTGGATTGCATTCACGCATGTGACCATTGAGCGGTGCGTCCGATTTTCACATATCAGGCACCGTTGGAATCCCTGGACCGACCTAAGTTCAATGACCCCTATTACATCACTTTCCGCCATATTCGACCTCCGCCATATTGGATTTAGTCCAAACTCTACGAAAAGTTTCAGCAGTCAGAAATTTCATCCGATTTTCACGGAACTTGACGGAGATGATCTTCTGCCCAAGCCGCAAAAACGATACTTGCCAGATTTTTCAATTTCAAATTTGTTTGCCTGTGACAGCCAATCAAATACAGCGACGAAGCCGCCAAACAGGAAGTGGACCAACATCTCCGTGACGCTTTGAGTTGACATAACAAAACTTGATACCATTAGTCAGGACAATGTCCCAATCACTCACAGCAATTTTTATGCATATACATTGAACGCTCTAGCGCCACCACCAGTTCAATGCTGGACATGCGTTCATGCACGTGATCCTTGACTCTTTTGTCTGATTTTCACAATTGAGGTAGCGTCTGAATCCTTGGACCATCCCGAGTTCATCTACCCCTATCCCGTCACTTTCCGCCATATTGGACCTCCGCCATATTGGATTTAGTCCAAACTCTACGAAAAGTTTCAGCGGTTACAAATTTCATCCGATTTTCACAGAACTTGGCGGAGATGATCTTCAGACCGAGCCGCACAAACAATACTTGTCAGATTTTTTATTTTCAAGTTTGTTTGCCCGTGACAGCCAATCACACATGGCGACGATGCCGCCTAACAGGAAGTGGGCTGACATCTCGGCTATGCTTTAATGTATGAAGTCCAAACTTGGTACAGGGACTTGGTATCTGATTGTGAGGACGCACTACGAAATTGGCATCATGTGGCCTCTATAGGGGGCGCTGTAATACAGGAAGTGAGCTTGTATCTCAGCAACGCTTCGGTGTAAAAAGTCCAAACTTGGTATAAGGACCTGTTACCTGATTATGATGACGCACTAGGAAATTGGAATCATTTGGCCTCTATAGGGGGCGCTGCAATACAGGAAGTGAGCTCCTATCTTAGCAACGCTTTGATGTATAAAGTCCAAACTTGATACATGGACATATTAGCTGATTGTGAGGACATGCAAGGAAAGTGGTCTCATTTGACCTCTAGGGGTGCTGTAATAAAGAAAGTGAGCTCACATCTCAGCAACACTTTGGTGTATGAAGTCCAAACTTGGTAGAGGGACATGGTAGCTGATTGTGAGAACGCACAAGGACATTGGTGTAATTTGGCCTCTAGGGGCACTGTAACAAAGTAAATGAGCTTATTTCTCAGCCATTCTTTTTCCAATTGCAATCAAACTTGCTGTGAGTGCTTGCTCATGGCATGGCAATGCCATTCCTGCTATGGCCAGTTTGGCCAGTTTGGCGACACTAAACTTTCATAGGTTACAAATTTATTCCAATCTTCACAAAACTTTACTTACTTGGTCCTCAGACCAAGCCTCACAAAAGTTAGCAGAAGGATTTTTGATTTTCGAAAGCGTTCACCCGTCAGCCCAACGAAAGCGGTGGTGTCGCCGCTAAACAGGAAATAGTTCATATCTCAGGAACACTTTCACTTATCGAAACCAAACTTGGTACACTGACTTGGGACTCCATTGTAAGGATGCACAAGAAATCTGGTGTTGTTTAGCCCCTAGGGGGCGCTGCAATCACAGGGTTCCCACGGGGTCTTAAAAAGTCTAAAATTCTGAACTTTAAATTTAAGGCCTTAAAACGCCTTAAAAACGGTCAGATTTTTATTATATTTATTTAAGGTCTTAAATTTCATCAAGTCAGGTCTAAAGGTTTTACCCTCGTTCATTTAGAGGGAAACACCGGCCGCAGAAAGTTATTACAAAGTAGCAAAAAAGAGGAGCCTAGAGTCTTTGCTAACCAACAGAATGCTGCCCTCAGAACGTTGGTTCGGTGTGTTGTAGTCAAAGATCCTCTCCGCTTTAACCCTCTCTGTTGTAGTTCTTTCTGGGGGATATTGGTGTTGGTACGTACGCGGTGGTAAAACTTCAAATCCCTTGATAAATGCAATACCTGCCCACCAAATACATCTGCATCTCCTCCGAGTTTGTTAAACTTGGCTACGTGTGGAAAATGGGAAAGTGTAGGCTACTTCCAACGAGACATGGCTAGATCACAGCGATTTCTGCTTTTGGTTACAAGCGGTAACCAGCTCCAGGTACACGAGGCTCGCTGCAAACTTGCAAAAACAAAAATTTGGTACGACGTCCTCCTCAATGCCTGGTCCCTCTGGTCTCCAGCGCAATATCATCGCACCTCCGTCGAACAACCTACTAGGCCTACACACGGTGACTAAATGCCACTCATTTAATGGCAATACTGAGATTAGCGATCTCTTGTAAGTGATGTTTCCTGATTCAGTAATCGCGAAGACGTCCTTCTCGGTTTAGTAATGTAAATAAATATGAGATTAAATCTATTGTATTTGAGGCCAAGAGTTTTGTAGTATATTTTCATTTTGGGCCTAAGATTTTGGGCATTTGGCACGTGACACAGATGTTTTTCCTTGAGTAAAGGCTAGTACAAGTGAGCAATGTCAAAATAAAATAAATTGGTTTGTAGACGTTTTTTGGTGTGGAAGGTTACTAATGTGTTTGCCTTATCAGTAAATTAAATGAATGCTTTTTCAATGACTGAATTCATTGAAATAAAATTATTTTTTCAGAATTTCTTTGATTTGAATATTTATTTGGTAATGCATCATGTAGGTCTTAAATTTCAATCTTTATGGTGTTAAAATGTCTTAATATAAAAAGGTCTTAAATTTGTCTTACTGAAACCTGCAAGAACCCTGCAATCAGCCAAATCGTTTTGACATTTTTGGACATTGCGTTATTGCATGTAAACTTTGACCCGTAAGCCCAATTTTTGAAAATGAGGTAGGCTAGGAAGGCTAGAATCCTTGGATCAAGCCGAGTTCAACACATCCTATTTCGGCAATTTGGACCTCGGTGGATTTCAGCCATATTTTTGATTTTAGCAAAACAAATTGTGTCCAATCTTCACGAAACTTGCCGTACATGATCTTCAGACTATGCCTCACAAAAGTTATGGAAAGGATTTTTGATTTTCGAAAGCGTTCACCAATCACAGCCAATCAAAATCAGTCGCGAAGCTGCCAAACAGGAAGTGAGTTCATATCTCAGCAAGGCTTTGATGTATGAAGTCCAGACTTGGTACGTGGACTTGGGATCCCCTCATTTCAGGATACTCTGAATACAGACCAAAGACACAAGAGATACACATGGATACAATTCTGTAATTCTGTAAAATTACATTTACAGAAATGATTCTGATTCACAACACTTTCAAATCCCATTTCATAAAGACTTGAATCATTAAACTTCACATAAAATATGAATCGGTTTATTAACAAACGGAGGACTTTTAGGGTGTGGAAGGAGGTTACAGATCATGGGAGAACAAAAAAAAAAAAAACTAGACTGCATTTCCGGAACCAACTGAAAGTGTGCTTGCCCTGGTCCGGTCACCAACGTGAGCAGACAGTGACATACGCTATGCTGAACCTGGCTTGATCCAAGCATTCTAACAGTGCCTTTCAGTGTTGGAGCAGTGGCAATACCTCAAAAGCTCTATTCAACTATTGCCTTGCGGGGTGAATGCGGTTCGTTGGATTTTACCTGTGGCCTGCCTTCAAATTTAGCTTCTATGACTAAAATCAGATCAATAAAATAAAACAATAGCAGTGATTGGCTGCAAAAATAAATAATGTCACGCGTCTTGCACCTCTCAAACTGGGCTATCATTGAAATTATGAAATATGACTAAGGTATTAAAATGCTGCTTGTTTGTCAGGATACTTTTTCACTGATTTATTTTAAAAATATGAGCTATGAGTGTGATATATTCCATCCCCTAATTCAGTTTTACTGGTTTATTTGACAAATAATCTATATGGATTTGCTCTATAAAGACCTTATGTCTGTTTGGGATTGTTTTGAGAGCCTATTGATGTATCTCAGAATAAAGGAATGTCCACAACATTAGTGATGTTTTTTTGTGTGTGTGTGAATGTATTTTACTTAACTCATTGAATGTAGCTGGATACTCATGAACACATGTCTCTAATAGCCACAATAGGAGTAATTTTAGCAACACCGTATTTTGTGTGGCCCATAACGACCCAGTGGATCATGAAAATGTGCCAAAATTCACATTCCTTCCTTATTGTTGGTACATTAATCCCAGATTGCCACTTATCTGAGATGTAAGAGTTCAGTATAGGTTTAAGGTCTGGGGCAGGGATTTGACATTCTGTGACTTCTTCATTGAGGGATTGCTTAGCAGCACTGTCCGGTTTCTCATTTCCCCTCAGACCAACATGGCCTGGGACCCAGCAAAAACTACACTCAAGTTCTGGTTCTTTAGGCGTTCTAGTTGATCAAGCTCAGCTTTGGTTGTACTTTTTTTGACATTAAAGCCTACTGGAAAGATTTTAATTGCAATTTAATTGAATGCAATTTACTTTTACGATTAAATAAAATTAATTTATCCCTCTCACCCATAGTTTTCTATTTATTTACAAATGTACATAGGCCTACTGTAATTACATTTATACATAGTTATTCTACTGATCTTTATACTATTCATCCTGCACATAGACTTATTCTTACTACTCTTATAATGTTTCTGCACTGCAATGACACTGTTTCCACACTGCACATAGCTGTATGTTATGTACATATCTGTTATATATTTTTCATATTGAATATCCATATTTATTCTGTTTTATTATATTCTGTTAATACACTGCATATATCTATATTATTATTTCTACTATTATAATGTTACTACTACATCTACATACATTATTCTACTTATTGTATGAGAACTGCTAATACACTGCACATATTTATATTTAATTCATATTACTCTAAACCACCTTCTGTAAATCAACTGTATACTACTGTCTTCATTGCACTATATTTCTTGACCTGTCTCTGTATATTTCATCACCTTTCTATACTTTGCATCACATTGCATGCATACTGTAGCTATACATGAATCACAGCTAAGATCCTTGGTTGCTATGAAGGCCAGTCGTTCTAAATGGATGGTTGCTGTGGCCAAAGGCCAGTTATCTCTGCCGTTGTCAAGCGGGCATATCCTAACTTTATTAACCTTATCTTATTTTTCCAAAGTGGGTCCCATTAAGAAGTCTATTTTACTTACCCTACTTCCATTACAATGATCTGTCCTATATGCCTATGCTTACGCTTGGGCACTTTTAATTTGATTCACATGAAACGTTACATTTCATGTACATGTATTAAAATTAATCTAGTTTTGGTATGCCTGGTGTTATTGCATCCCTTAGTTATGCCTAAATGCAAGTTCCTTTTGGATTTGATTCACAATGTAGACGAAACAAAACATTTAATGTACATGTAAACAATCACAGACTTAGGTGCTACTTTTAGGGCTAAAATGTTTTTACTGGTTGTTGTTGGTGGTGTTACTGCATCCCATAACAAATGACCATGGCATTACGTCAACATAAATCCCAATGCAAAACATCTCCTCCCTATAGCTAGCTAGCTAGCTTCTAGCCACACAAAATATTTGAATGATGTTAAAATGTCCACTTAGCATTCTAATAACAGAAGGGGCACATTTATGTTGACCACTACAACATGACTCATTATGTCTGTAACGTTAACTGTATAAAACACTTACTTTCATAAAGGAAGCACATCCACACATACACATGGAAACCGATATTTTAGGTTCTTGGCCACAAACTCAAAACGTGTCTCTCTGAAGCCCTGTTCTAGAATCTTTGCTCTGAATGCTGTCCCCGTTGCTAAGCAACATCAAATAAACGAAATGACAGTCATATAAAGGTTATTAAATGTGTGATAGTCTTGATTATTAAATGGATGTGTGTGGTTTGCAATTAGAATAAACAATTAGAATAAACATTTCCAATAATTTCCCATGATAAATTACATAATATTTGCACCTTCCTTCCTTGTGAATCTCCACACTAATTTCAAGTGGCTACACTAGTGAAATGTAATACAACGTTGCCACCTAGCGTTCAGTGTAGGCTATTTAAGATTAACGTGGCATTTCCTGCTTATTCTTTTGTCAACACCATGCTTTTAGGAAAACAATCTTTTTTATCATAGTAGTTCCCTCTTCAATGAGCGATTACCAGCTCGTTTTTGTAACAGAGATAGCTGTTTATTGTCCCTAGGTTTACAGAAACACCTATTCATATTAATACGTAGCCTATGGAGTGCTGCCGACCACTGTTCATTACGGCCCAAAATGCCTTGCATGTCTTTACAACAAAACAACCCAGTAAAACCTAAATTCCGTAAACATATGAATTTGCATACTTGTAACATTTTTAATAATACTCTCCCATCATGATATTTAACAATAATGAAAAATTTAATTTGAATACCGTCAATGTGAAAACAACTCTATTATGTAAGCTATATATAGCTACTGTTCTCCTTGCTATTTCAGTTTGTAAGTCCATACTATCCCATGGCAGAGCAAGGATTTCATGATTGGGCAAGGTTGCCTGAGACATTGTGTCTGCTCTGAGACATTGAGCATACATGGAAGGCATTGTGATAGAGGTGAATGGTGAAAAGGTGAACAGTGTGAGTTACCAAAAACCCGTGGGTGGTTTGCCAAATGATGGAAACTTTTGGAATATTTCTTTTTTTTTTTTTGCCTATGCACCCTCACATTGGAGTCCCCAGTTCATATACAAAATTTGGTATCGATATGTGACAGTGTTCCTGAGATATGGGCGACTTCCTGTTTCGAACTTCACCGCCGATTTCGTTTGGCTGTGACGGGCAAACGCTTTCGAAAATCAAAAATCCTTCCGCTAACATTTGTGAGGCTTGGTCCAAGGATAATGTACGTCAAGTTTTGTGGCGTTCGGACCAAATTTGTGACCTGTGAAAATTTAGTTTCGCTTTCTGTTCAATCAAATATGGCGGACGAACGGCACGCCCACCTGACGTCATCTTCGCGACCAACTTACACCGGTACTGACCGGACGTTTTAAAGTTGGAACGGTGTCTCTGTCTCAAAGGGCCTAGGGCGCTAGGGCTGACAAAAATTAGGGAGATGGGAAAAATAATAATAAAAAACTTAAGAAGAACAACTGCTTTGCAAGCACACTTAATAAAACAAGAAGAACAATAAGTGTGCTGCTTTGAAAGCACACTTTAATAAAACTTAAGAAGAACAATAAGTGTGCTGCTTTGCAAGCACACTTAATAAATATAACAAGCGGTGATTTACGGGTCAAAAAACGAACATGAGGTAGCATAGCTTTTAGTTTTACATATGCTTTGATTGTTTGGGCCCAATTGTTCAAAAGAAACGTGATCGGATTTCAGTTACCAGATTGGATCAAATCTTGAAAATGGCTTGTTCAAAGGGAAACAAGGATCCTGAAATTGGATTAGATCACATAATCTATTCTTGGTTTTGATCTGGATAAAACCTTCACTTTGTATTGTTCAAAACTTTTGAGTTAAATTGGAATAAATTTGATGCATAAAATTAGGATTACCCTGTGCTGTAACGTTATAGTGTGCTAACCAGGGTGCGATGTGTGTAAAAACCAGAGGGTGGGATGATTTTGAATAAGTTTGTAACCCCCAAAAAAAAAAAAAAAAAAATGAACGAACGATTCATAGCCTAGTAATGTCATGGCTAATAATAGCCTATATTAATTTTGCCACCTTTGTAACATTTTAGTTTTAGTTTACCGTGGTGTATGACTTTAAACAGCGAGTGTGTTTGGTATGATGATCAGCTCCTCTAATGCAGGGTAGGACTACGTTTTGACAAGCATACAAATTCACCTTGTTCTTGCCCCATCTGAAATTACGCCTCTACTTTTGCTGCCTCCATCCTTTCTGTATTTGTTATGCAAAAAAACGTTGTATATGATGGCACTGAAGTCTTAAGTTAGTGAATTGGCTAACAGTGTTAGTGTGTAGGCTATGTGCATTCTCTCTCCTGCTGATTTGCGTTCAGTAACCAAGTGCGTAATATTGCAGAAGTTGAAAAAATAAATGTGTTTATTGTAGCCTACAGAAAATAAATAGCCTACTATCATACTGTCAGTTAATTGGCTACAGTGCAGTGAAGAGTTTGGAGAGTAAAGTTATAGGGCAACTTGAAGTTTCATGAAAATAATTTTACTTAACCAGAACATAAAGACCATGAAGCTTCTATTTCTTGCAGCTGTTAAAACACCCGCTAGATAGTTTAAATACCCACCAACATTCGTTTTTGCAGTACAGATTATTTCTGAATGTTATTTGTCTACTAGGCCTAGCCTAGGCTACTGGCTGATTTATCAAACAAGTGCTTTCTCGTTTGTCCTCCATAAAACTACAGGTGTTTTAGATAGAGAGCCATTGAATAAAAGCGATGCCAAGCAATTTCTGTAACACTTTTTTGTGACATTCAGCATATATCTCCTCATTTAATGTAAGTTCCTTCGGACAATAGGCCTATACGTTCTACTCTACGTGCAGTTGTCCTCCATCTCAGTTGCATCAGTTTTCTAATTTTGAAAGTTCTAAAATATGACTATGCTTCACTGAATCCTTCTCGTATTCTTTCATTTGTCCAGCTAACTTTTCCATTGAAACTAGCCATTTATGATGGATTACACACTCAACATTCTGAAATGTCCTGCACGATCAAGGCTAAATTAAGTTATCACGCAGCCACTGTGTCAGTATAGCAGCATGAGTGCCGACGGTGACGGTGCGTTTCTGATGTCAGATTATTATGTAGGCTAGCCTACTGGACTGTTCATGTTGCAGCGCTTTACTTATATGAAGTAGCATTAATCAATATGAGGGGCATAGGGGGATAAATGTTGTCCCCACCAGGAATAAAAATAATTCTGTAGAGGTAGGGATAGGAAAACCAGAGGGGGGGGATCCTCACCATCCCCCCCCCTACAAATCGCACCCTGGTGCTAACTTCCACAACCTAATAGTATTCTAACAATACCCTATTCTAGTGTGCTAACCTCCACAACCCAACAGTATTTTAACAGTAGTATTCTAGAGCACTAATCTCCACAACTCAATAGTATTCTAACAAAACTCTATTCTACAGGACTATGCATTTGTCATGGATAAGATGAAGGGTCTGATAATGGAAGGCAGTGTTTCCCACAGAATGGAATTGTATTTGTGGTGGTAGGTGAGGGGGGGGGGGGTTCTGTGTTGGAGTCAATAAGATGAACAGCCTATAATTATGCAGTTATACTTGCCTTGATGACAAGTCCTGACAAGTAGCTGTAACGTTATAGTGTGCTAACCTCCACAACCCAACAGTATTCTTAACAGTATTCTATTCTAGTATGCCAACCTCCACAACCCAACTGAAGGAACTGTAGGGGGAGATGTGGGTCAAGGTAGAGTGAGTGTGTGGCGAGCAGGCAGAGCCTCGGTCAGAAGGCTCAATGGTATGGAGTGATGACACGGAGATGGCAGGTTTCGGTGCAACACAAGTGAACTTTATTTGAGTTTCAATTCATCTGTTCTTTTGTTCTTTACTTGTATGTGTGCTGCATCAAAGAGGAAACAAACAGAAAATGGAGTAATCAGTGAAATGGGGTAAATCAGTACAGATCCCAACTCACAAACAAACCATTTGACATTTGAACAATAAACTGAAATCATATGGCTATATAAAAGGTACAACTAAACAATACTTGACATCCCAAGTCAACCAACATCACCTAATCATCTCTCACATGGGACTCCAACACACCAAACCAACAAACAAAGACCTTAACTTTACACATGATGGCAGAGCCACTATACAAAATGATAAACATCACAAAAGTCATAGTGAGGGTCATTAAAGTGATGACTTACGTTAACTCAAAGACGCACACAGAGCAGGACACACTGGAGTGCTGGGTTAAGATGAACAAAAGAGTGAACTGAGGGTGAGCAAACAATTTATCCTGGTCTGAGCCCCTGCTCCAGAGCTACAGGGTTTCCCAGCAGGTAAACTGGGTGTGGTTAGGTGGCAGAGCCAAACAATCCTGCAATTTCTCCACAGCACTTTCACCTCAAGCCCTCCTTACACTGACAGACTTTGGAAAAATTTGCAAAAATTTGGAAAAGATTTTTGAAAGACTACAGTCTCAGAACCTCTCACATCTAAAGACAAGTAGTAGAGTTTTAAGTCACAGACTATGATTTTGCAATGACTAGGGATCTTGCAGGGTCACTATTTACAAGACTGCAACATGATTCCTTTAAATCATTACCCATTGTGCAATAGATAAACTGGAACTGAAAATTATAGCCTACTAAACTCAAAGTCATATTTTCGTGTTTCTGCAGCATTGTTTCATGCATGACATCCTTATGACATATAGAGTTGTTCTGTCAAGTGGAAGAGCCGACTAAATATGTATAAGAAATGACAAATATTATAAGAATAACAAATAATTATAGGCTACAGCTGTGTCGGAGTCAATAAGATAAACAGCCTATAATTATACAGTTATACTTGACTTGCATTACAAGTCCATATTGACAAGTAGCTGTAATGTTATAGTGTGCTAACCTCCACAACCGTTACAGCATTCTATTGTGTAGTATCCAAACAACAGTATTCTAACACTAATGCTTCAAGTGGGATTTGAACTCTCAACCTAAGGATCACCAGTACAAGGCATTATCCCACTGAGCCACTGTCAATCCTACATGTTGGCCAGTCACATTCACATAGTAAAAATGTGTATTGGTAAACACACAACAAGAAAAACTCCAAGCATACATTTGCATGAAGGGCTTCCCTAAAAGGGAAATTCTGGGGCAATTAGACATTTGTAGAGATGAACACTAATGGATGAAATATAAATATGATAGACTTAATGATGAAGGAAAAATAGTAAACAAAGAAGTTCCCCTGAATGTCATAGAGTCTCGGCATTCTGATTCTGATGATGAGTGTGAATGTTGATTGACTGATGTCATTCAGGTGCTGTTCAATGGTGTGAATCTTAAATGACAAATGTGCCTAAAAGTTCTAACAGGGATTCGAACACTCAACCTAAGAAACACCTGTACAAGGCATTATCCCACTGAGCCACTAACAATCATACACATTGAGCAGTCACATTCACATGGTGAAAATGTGTGTTGGTAAACACACAAGAAAAACTCCAAGCATACATTTGACAATAAAATGAAGGGCTTTCCTGAAAGAGCACACCTGAAATCTTGTTGAAATTCTGGGGCAATTAGACATTTGTAGAGAAGAACACTAATGGATGAAATATAAATATGATAGACTTAATGATGAAGGAAAAATAGTAAACAAAGAAGTTCCCCTAAATGTCAGAGTGTCTCGGCATTCTGATTCTTGGCAACTAATGACTGTCTATGTTGATTGCCTGATGTCATTCAGGTGCTGTTCAATGGTGTGAATCTTCAATAACCAACAGTATTCGAGCTAGAGCCTAAAGCACTAACGGGGATTCAAACTCTCAACCTAACAAACACCAACACTAGGCATTATCCCACTGAGCCACTGACAATCCTACATATTTGGCAGTCACATTCACATGATGAAAATGTGTGTTGGCAAACACACAACATCAAGAAAATTCCTAGCATACATTTGACAATAGAATTAAGGGCTTTAGAAAAAGAGTACAGATCTGAAAATGTGCACTGTTAATGGTATCCACATAATTATGGTTGTATGGTTGTTCTCCACGAAAAAAAATTACTCATATAGGAATATAGGTGATATAGGAGAAATGGGCTGAGTGGACACACTTTATTGGTCTATATCTCTGAAATGGAACAACCTATCCAAATTCTTTTGATAACTTTTGTGAGGCTTTGTCTAAACATTGTCTGTGAGAATTTTGGTGAAGATTGGATAATTTTTGAAGCCTGTGAAACTTTTTATGATGTTTAGCTTTTCTCTGAAATTGTGGCAAAAGTAAACATTTTTAGAGCATAAGACCAGGGTGAAAAAAGATGCATCTGAGTTTAGAGATTAATATTATGAAAGAATGTTGAGTCTAGGTCAATCTGATAAGGAGAAATTATTAATTAACTTTTTTCCCCAATAGCGCCACCTTTGGGTGCAGTACCCCAAATTTTGGGTTATGGGCAGAGGGGGGTACTGGTAACCATACCTGAAAATTTGAAGAGTTTTGGAGTTACGGTTTAGGCTGCAGTATGACTTTTACAGAATTTTGGCCAAAAATGAACGGTACAGAAACAATAGGGGTCCTGCAGCTATGCTGCTCATTACAAAACAACAAGCAAAAACAAACCACATAAAAATGAAATTTCAACCCATATGCTTTCTAATGAAATTAAAATAAATCAGCAGTTAAGGCAAGCAAACAAACCAACAGAAATTAAAGCACAATAAAAAAAGAGAACAATAAAAAAAAAAAAAAAACACAGCCAGGAAAGGCTCAAAATGGGGATTATATAAAAATTACCCTCCTGTCATCTTAGCACCTATAATGGAATTGGGAAATGTTAAATAAAATGACAAACTTGTAACAATATCATCTGACCAGGTATTCCGACTAGGCAGGATAAACTTAAAAGGAAATCAACTGAAATAAACAGTAATATGAAGAAATAAAGGTGCAACAAAATGACAAAAATAGGCCTAAAATTCAAAGTCAAAGGGAATCTACAGAGCCCGGGAGAGGTCACTTTAAGTGATATTTTTTCTGGTTGTGATTATTTGTGAGCACATTTTCCTTTAATTGAGCCCTCGATTTAATAAAACGTGAGCAAGTTTTCCTTTAATTGAGCCTTCGAATTAATAAAACATGACCCCATTGTAGGCCTAAATTGTGCTCTCGAAATATGTATTTCGTGCTCACATTTAGTAGGCTAGCCTAATTCCCGACATTTTCTCACCCCTCGCTGTGCTGTGGTGGCAACTTCGTGTTACCTATTGGCATTGACTAGGCCTACAGCTGTCTGTAACATTACAGTTCATATTGGTAATGTGATGATAACCGTATGCAGTTAATTAAAGCCTTTTTAGTTTTCACCATTAGGTGGTCAGGATGGTTTATAGTGGACTTCTAGGCTACTCTTTGTAGCAGGGTCACCTGCGGTGTCAACCGCCAGCTATGGAGACCCATAATGGGAAATTCTACTAGGCTACTCGGGCTCTGTTGTAATGACCACTACCTCCTGGATTGTTGACTAAAGCCTACGTTAATTGTGAGGTCTAGAAGGCAATCCAGCAGCCAGCCAGCAGCCAGACCAATAGATACCTTGTCTTAGCTGAATTACTGAAGCTAAGCAGGTGTGGGCCTGTGGGGTATACTACGAAGCACGTTAGACATATCTAGGCTATGTAGACATATCGAGGCTTGACAAAGCCTTGACTCAGGGGTATACGTTAAGTGATACTACGATTGCAGTTATGTGATATATTTGTCAAACTAGGCTTTCAGCTCAGATCTGTGCGCATTCTCGGTGTTGGGATGACGTTGGCCAATCGTGAAACGTGGAGACGCACAAGATCGCCTCTATTTAAAAACAATTACTTCCGCATTCATGAGCAATAGCTTAATCTACACTGCGGTATTGTTTTGTGTCTAACCTATAACATCAAATAAATCAATTGTCATCAGTTGTTGTATGGTATGCACGTCCATAGTGGGATATTTGCACGCACAGCACTATTAAAGCACATTCGAGATCCAAAATGTTAGTAGAGGCGGAGCTCCACCTGTCAGATGACAGAATCCTACACGTGAGAGAACTTCGTTTTTAAGACAATTGATTGGTCAGTGTGCGGTAGATTACACGATTTGAGCTATAACTTAGCACATAACCTCCTCCCGATCAGGTTTGGTTGACAGCATAAGATACCATGGTGATATAGCGACACTAAAACAGATCCACTTTCGTGTCACAGCATAGCCTGGCTTTGAGCGCAACATACCTCGCTAACCCACTAATCGAGATTCGTACTACACCCCACTGGTTAGTACTTGGATGGGAGGCCTCCTTGGAAAACTAGGTTGCTGCTGGAAGTGGTGTTGGTGGGTGGCCAGTAGGTGGCACTCTTCCCTCTGGCCAAAAAAGATCGATCCCAATGCCCCAGTGCTGTGACGGGGACACTGCACTGTAGGAGATGCCGTCCTTCGGATGAGACGTTAAACCGAGGTCCTGACTCACTGTGGTCATTAAGGCGAGACACAGCAGGTGAAAACATTGTTTTTTCATGCACTGGTCAATTTCGAGATTTTGAGCTAGTATGTTACCTTAGCATGTATTCTATCACACTACTACAACAAAAAAGTCTGATTTACACATTTAAGTGTTTATTTCATTATATTGTGTCTACTCGCGCCTGTATATTTCTCCTAAATTCAGCAAAAGTTAGCATTCCAACCTTGCATGCACTCCCGCGACCATCATACAAAACATATCATGTGTAGTACCGTTGGAAAGCTCCAGCTCCTGTATCACGCTATGTGCCGTGGCCCACTGGTTAGCACTCTGGACGTGTAGCCGGAAGGTTGCCGGTTCGAGCCCCGACCAGTGGGCTGCGGCTGAAGTGCCCTTGAGCAAGGCACCTAACCCCTCACTGCTCCCCGAGCGCCGCCGTTGAAGCAGGCAGCTCACTGCGCTGGGATTAGTGTGTGCTTCACCTCACTGTGTTCACTGTGTGCTGTTTGTGTTTCACTAATTCACCGATTGGGTTAAATGCAGAGACCAAATTTCCCTCACGGGATCAAAAAAGTATATATACTTATACTTATGTTATCCATATATGGACACTTCCTTTGTATTAGCAACCAATTGCGGAAGTTCAAAGGTGAGTCTAGGCTGAGAACGGAATCTCATTGGCTGTCTTTCAAGGCTGTTTTCTCAAAATGAGTTTTTCTCCCACTCTGAGCACGAAAACTCCACTTCAGAAGCACTTACATACACCAAACTTTCTAGACTTATGCCTAATTATATGTAGAAGATTTTTACAGAGGGGTTTGTTGATATATTATTCCTAGCCTGACTTACATGACATTTTATGCCTAAAAACATGGCAAAAATCGATTTTTAAGGGCTATTGACAGCATATTCTGATTTACAGAAAATCAGATGTGATCAAATGCAAAATTTTTTCCATCTAATATCTGAACACAATGAAAACATAATTTTGAACCTGGCTGTATCTAATGCTCAGGTTTCGTGCCTTAAAATGTATGCAAATTATCGCATATTTAATTAGATAATGCATAATTTGCATATGTAAACATTAAATTACAGAAAACCTGTAATAAGTTTTTTCTCATATTAATGTAAGTAATTAACTGGGGAAGTTTCATAGTGATATCTGCTTGTTAAAAATGTTACCCTATTCACCTGTAGTGTCTCGCCTTAAAGATCCCATGGCACTTATTGTAAAGAGTAGGGGGTTCCCCGGTGTCCTGGCTAAATTCCCAACCTGGCTCATTCAATCTGGCCCCCTAATCATCCCCCACTGTAATTGGCTCATTCACTCCCTCACTCTCCACCTCAAGGTGGTGTGTGGTGAGTGTTCTGGCCCATATGGCTGCCGTGCATCACCCAGGTGGGTGCTACACATTGGTGGTGGTTACTAGTGAGGTCCCCCCATCCATGTGTTGTAAAGCGACCTTGGGTACCATGAAAGGCGCTATATAAGTCCAAGGTATTATTATTATTATTATCGAAGCCGGAGACAGGATATAAAAGGTTATAGAAATATAAACAATTTATTCGGAGACACATCAAATCGTTACAACATTCGGTCAGACAATGTAGCACACACAGCAACAAGTTCCCAAACAATTACAACACGTAGACCTACTGCAATAAGGTTCCCTCTAGTGCCCGATGGGCCTCACCATAATATAACCCACCCGCACACCGATATGATGCACACAACGCAGTAAGCTTTGATACGGACTATGAAACGGGAGACATAAACAGTGGCGTACACGATGCTCTGCTTCTCACGCTATGTAGGCTAGGCCTAGCTCACACCATTCGCGATAAACACCACAGCTCTCTGCATAAACTTGGACCTCAACAAACACTCAAAACTTCGGCAAACATTAAGCTGGACGAAGATGGCAAGGGGCCTGTGCAAACACAATCATCTGCTCTACCTGCTTACCTAACGGGGCTATATCCAGGTGCACTGCAATCAAAGAGATTCCCCCTACGTCACTACAAGCGACACACCTCCCAACATCATTCCCGGGGATACCCCTTGACACCACACTACGTTTTTGTGCACACAATTTAATTTCTTCGAGCCCACGTTTTAATTATTCGTGGGTGCGTTTTAGTAGATCGAGATCTCGAATATACTATAACGTGCTCATGTTTACATGTGTCAAGACCATATTGAGTGCACGTTTTACAAATTGTGGCCACGTTTAAGTAGATCGTGCACACAATGTTCTATAACCATGTTCACAAATTGTGCTCTCGTTTTAATAAATCGTGCCCTCGTTTTAGTAAATTGTGCGCTCGTTTTAGGAAATAGTGCACTCGTTTAATAAATTGTGCCCTCGTTTTACTATGCTTAAAATGAGAGCTCAATTTAGTAAAATGAGCGCACACTATAGTAAAACGAGAGCACAATATAGTAAATTGTACACACGATTTAGTAAACCGATCACACAATTTAGTAAAACAAGCGTACAATTTAGTAAAACGAGTGCACAATTTAGTAAAACGAGAGCACAATTTAGTAAAACGAGCGCTCAATTAAGGAAAACGAGTGCACATTCTCAACATGCAAAACATTTTGCGATGACACCTCTAGGGCTCCATAGGAATCAAATCAAAGAATGTATAGAAATGATATTAGTTACTCCCAGCATCTGTACAGCCTAGGTGCTTTAAAGCAGAAACAAATTAGAGTCTATGCTCTTAAACCGGAGCATACAACAAAAAACAGTACATAACTTATTATCTTTAGCATTAAGTGAATAGAGTAAAATAAACAAAGTAATCATGAGTCAAACTTAGTATTAAAGAGGGGAAAAGGAAGTGTGTAAAGGAACAATCCTTTAGAGGAGCAATCATTTTGTGTGGAAGACAAAGGGAACAAAAGCAAACAACAAAGCCACTCTGACATGGCAGAAATTCATAAAGCAATATTCAAAACATTATAAAAACAGGACCGTGATTGTAGATCACCAAAGAAATGAAATATGTGTTACCCATACATTGAAAGTGTACCCACAGGTAACAACATTACAGTAATTGACATTTATAAGAATTCCCTTTGGTACAAAGCCATGTTACCGTTGGAATTAAGTTTCCACATTCACACATGCTGGCCAGCACATACACTCACACATTTATTCATTCAGGACCCATGTTGACAACAGTGACAAGAACAGTGACAAGACAGGCAAGACAAGACAAACTCATCATGTTAGTTGCAACACATAACACTGAACATAGAAGACTCCATCTTTGCAGATGGGGCAAATATTACTTGAATCCTGATCATCCATCATAAGTCTCCATAATTTAAATAGTTGCATTATCAATCCAATTTCAAACTAGTTGTAATTTATCCAAATATAAATTTGTAATCTAAATTTCATACAAATTATTTCTAAATTTCAGGTTTCATACATCTGTTATGACCAGCAACACTCTTAAGCAAATTAATTTTCAGGTGAGAGATTCTTAGGCAAACAGACCTCATTTTTGGTAGCCTTCCAGTGGAGAGTGGCCATTTCCCCGACTACCCCAGAATTTCAACCAAAATTCTGAATAGGTCCATAGGACCGGCTGCATTTTAGTCTTAAATGCATGGACCATTTCCAGAAATAAAACTGTTTCTAAGGTCGAAGTTTAGGTTTACAGAACCGGTAGTATTTTCACACTTAGAGCCATTTCCAATAAAACCCAGATTGTATTAACGCCCGACCAGTCTGACTAGGACTGTTTAGGACTCCCTATATCTCACCACCAGAAAATATCAATTACTTTACCTTAAGAGTGTGCCGTCAAACACGATGATGAAGATCTCTCAGCAAAACTTGAATCCATGCTTTTATTCTTTTCAATGAGGGGCCAGTGCCCCTCAAGGGAGAGATGCATGTTTGTGTCACCCCATCATGGGTTTCACCAGTATTCTCTGACTATACAGAGGTTGATACTAACTTATATGTTACAAACAAAGAGAAGGAGTGACCTATGAATGCAATGTAAAGGTATGATGGGAGGGGATGTGGTCTCTTGGTGCCATCAAGTCTGGTCAGCTTCTATTGTCTTAATTAAAACTACCCCCCTTTCCTGGGAAGTTCTTCAGAGGCCTGGCCACATACTGTTTCTACAAACATTTAATTTAACGTTTCACACCTGGTGATAGGCAAAAGGCCTCTAGACAGGCTTTCTTTGAATTCAAGGATACTCTATACACAGACCAAAGACACAAGAGATACACATGGATACAAAAATCACAAATGACCATAAGAAGTACACAGTATGTACATTTACAGAAATGATTCTGATTCACAACACTTTCAGGGATCAATAAAGTATCTATCTATCTATCTATCTAAGGGGGCACTAGAGTTACAGGAAGTTTGCTCATATCTAAGCGACACTCTTATTTCTCAAGACAAAACTTGGTACAGAGACTCGGAACTCCATTGTGAGGGCACACATATAATTTGGTGCCCTTTGACCTAGGGCTCGCAGCATCTAGCAAAAATGTGTTTTGGTGTTTCGGATGTACGTTAAGGTGAGACACGGCAACTGAGAACATTTGTTAATAAATCATTCCTGGCCTGATTTATGTGACATTTTAATAAAAAAATATGGCAAATGAACAGGCTATGGACAGTATTCTTGGATCAAGTCTAGTTCAACGCACCATACTGTATTTCACTATCTGCTCCCGTTGGTGAACCGCACCTGAGCAAACACACTTTCGCAGTTCCTCGTAAATGAATGCTAGTTAATACAGTCCATGCAAATGCACTATATCCAGATAGCAAAATCTTTCTGGCTCTTATTATCTTTATGGCCCGATTCTTCGGCATATACCACGGGGAATGCTGAGCCAAGACTGATAGCAGACAGGCATTGAAACTATGTAGAATCAACATTGTATTGTCAACGTTAAATCACTGAATCAATGTCGGATTTCGATGTTGATTTAACATCAGTTTGCACCCTCAGTTAATATTGAAACAATGTTGATTTATTAACTATAGACCAGCAGAATTTCAATTAAAATGAATATTTAAACAATGTTGAAATTATAACCAAACTAAAGATCAATGCGATTTTAATGGTATTTCAATTCATACTAAACCGCAGTAAACCACTATTAATCTGGCAAAATATTGGGAAATTCATATGCTTTATCTACAGCCAGGATACATTTGGCTAGGCCTAGGTACAGTACAGGCCAAACGTTTGGACACACCTTCTCATTCAATGCGTTTCCTTTATTTTCATGACTATTTACATTGTAGATTCATCAAAACTGTTAATGAACACATGTGGAATTATGTACTTAACAAAAAAATGTGAAATAACTGAAAACATGTCTTATATTCTAGTTTCTTCAAAGTTGCTATTTTTTTTTATATTTAATACCATATTCAGCAAGCCATACTGTAACTTGACAAATATTCATCTGTGGGCCAAATCACTTTGCATTCATTGATGCCTTCAGTGAGAATCTACAATGTAAATAGTCATGAAAATAAAGAAAACGCATTGAAATGAGAAGGTGTGTCCAAACTTTTGGCCTGTACTGTATGTCTGGTTTAGCCTACACAAGCTTGCATAAATAACCATTGACAACTTGTTATCAGTTTGAAAACCAAGTGCATTTATTCACTCTTCTTCATTTAGAAATTCCTGTGTGCTGTGCTTCCCTGCCATCCATTCAGTACGGTTGCAGTCAGCCTGATCCTCCACCATCCAGTAGAGTGAGGTGGCACCTAATAGAAATACATGTAGAAGAAAAAAGATAGATAGTGTTAGATAAATATGTTCAAATGAAACTGAAGGCTACTTACAAGTAAAACTTTAGAATAATGTATATAATAATATAGAATATATATATATATATATATATATATATATATATATATATATATATATATATATATATATATATATATATATATATAATGTTTGTTGAGTTTAAAAATATAATGTTTGTTGAGTTTACTGTCAAAATGCTAGGCTGAAGATGGTGTTTGAGAATAGAATAATGTTAACCTGTTGAGGAGTACGGTCACAAATATGTGATCAGATGCAGCTGGGCCCCTGGGAGTACGATCACAAATATGTGATTAGATCGTTTTCAAAAAAGGTTCTATAACATGACGCAACAATTACCCTCAGGGACTTTTCTGCCATTAAACAATTTTAAGAACACTGAAACTATAGAACGTTCGCGTAGAATTCTAGAAGGAGCCAGGAAAATAATTCATTCTCTGGGGAATGGCATTGTCTTAAAGAATTCACTCCTCAACAGGTTAATTCAGTTTCGCAAGCGTTAGCTGGGTGAGCTCAATGAACCATGCCACTGTTCGTCCGAACAATTTTGCTGCCCAATGAATGGTTAATGATAGTCAGATATGACTTAAAGTTAACTTATATCAGTATTGTTAGCCTATTAAAATCACAAAACCATACAAGGTTGAGCAAGGTCACAAGGAGTTACATAAATGTTAACGTTAGCTGGTAGAAGCTAAAACCTTCACGTTAGCCAGCAGCACATCATCTTCAGCCTATCATTTTGTCAGTAGGCCTATACTAGCAAATATTTTTTGTAAGAGATGGGAATGATCTTAGTAACTACAAGTCTTTGCTATCATATTTTTCTACCACTATTACACTTGCAAAAAAGGCATTCTATCAGAGCAAGATTGAGAGCGCCACTGACAGTAGAAAACTTTTTCAACTTTCAAGTCTCTTCTCAATCCTCCACCACCGCCATCAGCTACTTCACTGTCAACAGATGACTTTGCAACATTTTTCACTGAAAAAGTTGCTAAAATAAGTGCTCAGTTTAATGAACCTATAAGGATAGCATGATGGCATCGTTTGACTCTTTCTCTCCTGTTGATGAGAAAGCGGTCTCTCAACAGCGAAGTCGTCCAACACCATGCCCTTTTGGATCCTGTCCCATCCATTCTTCTACAGTCTATCGCACCTGCTGTTCTACTGGCTGTCACACATGTGTTTAATACTTCGCTCAGTTCTGGAATATTTTCTTCTTTTAAAGGCACACTATGCAGATTTTTTAGCTTAATATGCAAGTTTTTTCGCTTAATTTACCAGCTTCAGTCATTGGAATGGTTATATGACTTTTTTCGGGTTGAATGGTGGCCGTCTCGCTTCCCCCTAACGCCTGTGAGCGGAAAAACCACCCTTGCAACTGTGGGCCGCCAGGCCGACGGCCTCAGTGTCAGGAAGTATAACGAGTGTAACAAATTGCTTTACTGCATTCAAATACACATACACGCCAGGCACCGGATAGAAAAAGGTAGCGATGGAGTTTCTCAGACATTAGTGACGACAAAGCCAGCGAAAAAGAAGCAAAAACCAAGAAAACAGTAAGGAAATTGCCAATACTGCATAGTTTACCTTTAAACAGGCAAGGGTTACACCTTTGCTGAAGAAAAGTACACTTATCCAACTCGTGAAGAACTACAGACCTGTCTCCCTTCTTCCTTTCTTGTCAAAGGTTTTGGAGAAAGTGGTCTCCAAGCAAGTAGGCCTATGTGACTTCCTTTATCAGAATTCTACTGAATCATACATTCTACTGAAACTGCTCTTCTGTCTGTGACTGAAGCATTGAGAGTAGCTAAGTCCTCTGCTCAGTTATCAGTATTATATTAAGTGTACTAGATTTATCTGCAGCCTTAGGTACTGTTAACCATGACATTCTCCGTTCTACACTAGCTGAACTGGGAATTTCTGTGAAAGCTCTTGACTGGTTTGAACCTTACCTTAAAGAAGCATAATAATCCTCTACGGTCTGAGGAAATAGTCCACCCAGTGATTCTAGAAAGGGGAGACGTGGAGATGTGGTGTAATGTATGTTATTAGATATGCGTGATGACATCATCTGTAAGGTCAGAGGTTATCAGTTAAAGTTGCCGCTAAGTGGGGGTGGCTACACATAAATGCATGTTAACTTACAGTCGGATTCACAGTTTATTCATTAACACGACAGAAATCCGTGGCCAAAAACATGATATACGCTGAAGCCTGACAATATGCGTTTAATTAGAACGTAACATAAATGAAAAATCAAATCCACTCCCCGCTCCTGTGTTTCAGCCTATGATTTCAGCAGAGTTGACCACTAGATGGTAGTGTTGAGCTATGTACAGCTCCACCATTGTAATGTACCCAGAGTTCTCTGATTCCCTCTGCAGATCATGAAAATAAACTAATGAACTAGGCCTACACCATCATCACATAATGAGACATGCTTTTTGTTTTTAAGCCAACTGAATCACAATGGTTAGACTCAAGTTCTGGTTAGGATAACTGTTTCTAACATTCATTTTTAAGTAATGGGGATTGGTCCTCTCTCCATGAATCTATTATTTTTCTGTCCCTGCCCAGCCAGAGTAACTGTTCATCTCCCTTAAACCATATCGTCATTCGTCAACAACAACTGGCACCTCACCTTGCAGTTCTTCCTCGAGTGCTAATCATGAGAACGATAATGAAGTTGCACCGGTTGTAGTCTAATCGTTTTCAGGAGACTGGTCGCCTGCCTCTTTTTTCCGAGAATACTCCCTTTGGGTTCACATACTGGCCTGCCCCCGTTTCTACGTCTCGTCGTAAACCGGAGGAGAAAGCGAAGGAAAAACATCCGATTCGTCCTTGCTCGGTGTGCAGTTCTTGAATGCAACTAGGAAACCCGTATGCCTGGAATGAGTGATTGAGGTCTTATAGCGACTAAAATGACGGTCGGCGAAAGAAAACATAAACGGTATTAAGACTAAACGCATACTTGAATGACGCAAGTTTGTTTTTTTGTCGTTGCTACTCACGTAGGCTATGTGTATTGTAACATTGTATCGTTGTTTACACGGGAAATTGTAGTGGGCAGCATGATGGCTACAAAGTTGCATGAATGGTTTTTGTTTTTCCTAGTGTGGTGGATCTAGATGCTGTTCAGATATTTTCATTAGACATCGACGTAGCCGTCATGCATAAACATTATTTGTAATTTTCATTCCTGTTGCGCTGCGAGACCCCCCACTTAACTGTGTTTGTAATCTTTTTTTTTTTTTTTTTTGTCAGGAAAGACTGATCACATGCGCTAGGAGGGACCAAAGAAAATGTAGCTGAATTTGAGGTGCCTTTTACTCAAACGTCATCAGAAAATGCTGAACGAGAGAGGTGAAATTTGTGTGTTGATTTGTGCAATAGGCCTAAGGTTTTGCTGTCATAAAATCCAGTCAGAGTCGGAGTTGTGTTGTAAGTGCTCACTTAAGTAATCAGGATAGAATGTATAATGGTCTGACAGGGAGGAATGTAGGACAAAGTAGCCTAACATTTACTCATAAGGACTTTAAAAACTTAGGTTGAGGCTGACATTGGATCCAACAGTCTTGGTTACTGCCCTATGTATTCCAGAGTTGGATGCCATCTGCCCTGATGTGTGGATACTCTCACACTGCATGTAGGCGTGTATTCCAAGTAGATGGTTAAGTGGCAGATCTGGGTTAATTAACCCAGAGGAAATGGTAAACCTTAGAAGAGCCTTTTGGCTTTGTTTAGTTTGGAGATTGAAGCCCCTGGAGCTGCTCTATTATCAAGTTTACAACTTCATCTGGGTTGCCTTAGAATTGCCTGCACCTACTTGGAATTTTAGACAGGTTGTCTATTGTCTCGCCTTGCTTACTTTGAAGGAGATATGAGGTTGCTCAGTGATCAACTTACAAAGCCAACAGAATAACTGTCCTTACAGTTTTCAGGCTTAGCCTACCAGGAGGAAGTTGTTTTGAGTTAAAACTCCATGCAACTACAAAACTCAAAAGGCCTATCAATGCTGCATGCATTTCTGTTATCAGATGAGGACAATCTATTGAATGTCATGGAACTTCCTTAACACCTGACCCACTGGGATTTAAACTGACAAGTGATATCCTCAAGGGGCTTCAGGTATAGTGACTTTCTTAGTGAACCATTTACCTGACTAATGAATTTGAATGAAGTGATTAATTGTCAGACGGCGTCTCTGTAGGAAAGAGGGCAGGAGTATGATGGAGATGGGGGCGCTGCCATTGGAGCTGTGGCGGCTGATCCTGGCCTACCTGCCCCTTCCTGACTTGGGCAGGTGCTGCCAGGTGTGCCGGGCGTGGCGCGAACTGGTCCTCAGCCTGGATGCCACCCGCTGGCGCCAGCTCTGCCTGGGCTGTCCTGAGTGTCGCCACCCCAACTGGCCCAGCTGGCCCAACCTGGAGCCGCCCTCCTGGAGAGAGGCCTTGCGGCAGCACGCCCTGGCCAGCCGCACATGGGCACAGAATGTTCCAGAGCTGCAGTCCTCTGCTTGCCTTACCCTGTTCCGCAGGCGCAAAGACAGGCGCGTGTGGCGTGTGGGGGCCGGTGCCGGCTGTGACTTCGAGACCTTAAGGGGAGCGCTGACGGTGGCAGGACCTTACGACCGGGTGGCACTCCAGCCGGGCCTCTATGAGGAGCAAGCTGAGGTGTCCCTCAAGGTGCCTGTGGAGATTGTGGGTGTGGGCAAGTTGGGCGATGTGGCACTGTTGGTTAGCTTTGATCAGCAGTGCCCTACTGCCCGACTCTGCAACTTGGTGTTGATGCCAGCTTGGTTCTCCCCTGTGGTTTACAAGGTAAGAGAACTACAGCAATGAAAGTTCTTTTGATGTTTTATTTCTGTTAATTAACATGGTTATCCTACGAATGGCACATAAGTTAGGCATATTGATGTTACCTTGCATCTATCGTGGTAAAAAAGATATGTCAACAAATCAAAATGAATTATTGAGACCAACTTGCTGAGAGCGTAAAAACTAAATGTAATAAAACTGATTTAGCTCTAATTTAAAGAAAAAGTGAAAGAGGTGGAAGTTTACACATATGGGAAAGAACTGTCCTTCATGTTCCCATGGTTGTCTCTCTCTCTCACACACACACACACACACACACTATTTTATTGTTTGTGTGCGTGTGTATGTGCAGACATCAGCAGGTCATGTCCAGCTGGATAACTGTAACTTCGAGGGTGCCCAGATGCAGGTGAGGGGTCCAGGCACATGCCAGGCACGCTTCTGCTCATTCGCTCAGGGAGCCTCCGCACACTTCCTGGGCGTGGCTCTGAGCCTGATGGACAGCTGTGAGTTCAGTGGTAGCGACCAGGCCTCTGTGACTGTGGAAGGCCCACCTGTTGCTGAACGCAACTGGGCCTGCAAGCATCTGGCTGCACTTATTAAAACTATGGCAACAAACTCTGTGGCAATGACACCAACAGACGCCCTTAAAGAGGGCATTGTGAACAGTCCGTCCACAGCTATGCCCCCTGGAGGGCCCATCCCCATGGAGTCTTGGACCGGTCAAGACACAGAGAAAGGAGGAGGGCCGAGAGGGGGAAAGGGAGCGCTACTGAGCCAGGGCACGCTGCTGGAGGATGGATGGATCGAGGGTGACCTGAAGAAAGAGGACGAGGAGGTTGGGGGGATGAAAAGAACGGACCTGGCGTACTTGCTCTCCTATGAGGCCCATGGGCTGGCCCACCTGTGGGAGCGCGGGGATGTGGCGGAGAGGGAGGAACCTGGGCTACGCTCCCTGGTCCAAGAGCTGCAAACGGATGCCGATGCACAGATGCTGGTTGCGGCGGTGCACGGCTGTGTGCTGCGTCACTGCCTGCTGCGGGATGGCAAGGGCGGCGTGCACATGTGCAACCACGCCCACGCACGCCTCGAAGCAAACATCTTCACCCGCCTGCACTACGCCGTCCGCTGCATTCAGAATGCTAAGGTAGGGTGCTACGCTCAGAACAACACACCATAAACCAAGTACACCACACACACACAGTTCCTATGTAAGTTACAGCACAAGGAGTGGACAGGTAATTTGCTCAAGTTCCAGTGCATAATTTATTGCACCTTGGCACAGCAATGGGTTTACCTCGTTCCGTTCTTCTTCTGTCATCCTCTTGAGTCATTTATTAATTGTTATCTCTCTCTCCCTCCTTCCCACTTTCAGATGGTGATGTTGGGTAACGAGGTGAGTGGGTGCAGAGCCTCGGGGGTGTTCCTTCGCCTCTCTGCTCAGGGGCTCATTGCTGAAAACAATATCCACTCTAATGCTGAAGCTGGCCTCGACATCCGCAAGGGAGCCAACCCCATCATCCTGGTATTCAATTAACAACCAGTGCATCTGTAATCCTCTTATGAGTTATATTTACTTCTTTTAACAGCTCCACTTTGAGCCTGTGTCACACCTCCATTAATAATGGATCTCTAAGCGACAGTTTGTATACTAGAGTGCAGCCCTATGAAGTTTCAGGCAGGGCTATGAGCAGCTGTTTGACATCACTGCTTAGTAAGAGCCTTATGTTGTCACCATGGTGATGTGAACAGCTATCCCACTCAGGAATGCAGGCCAGACCCTCAAAAGCATACATGAGCCTACTGTGTCTCCCGATGGTTGCAGCTGAGAATTCATGAAAGAGTCATCATATTTTTAATTATTGTCTCATGAGGAATTACACTTCTACTTGTCATGTTATTTTTTGTTGCCTCTGTTCACTCCCTCACTTGCTGCTTTTGTTGCTCTTTGTCCTTAGTGCAATAGAATACACAGTGGTCTGCGTTCTGGGATTGTTGTTCTGGGAAACGGCAAAGGCTCTATCCGTAGCAACCAGATCTATGGCAACAAGGAGGCCGGAGTTTACATACTGTTCAATGGGAATCCTGTGGTCAGGTATAGTGGGAGTTATGAGCATGACATGACATGATCATGACATTAAAACAGTTCAAGTGTTAACATGACATTAAAACAGCTCAAGAAATACTGGTGTTTTTATATGTTAGTTGGTTTGTATATGATAGTAATGATGTAATGATTTGTGTTTGTGGTGCAGTGGAAACCACATCTTCCAAGGGCAGGCAGCAGGCATCGCTGTGAATGAAAATGGCCGAGGCCTAATCACTGGTATAATGACTCTTGACCCCCCCTCTTGTTAAATGTTGTACTGTATGATTTTGTCCCTTCTCCCCAACTAGTCTCATTTCTGTTTCCCTGCTGCCTGGGTGGTTGTAGACAACGTGATCCGTGAGAACCAGTGGGGCGGGGCAGATATCCGACGCGGTGGAGATCCCGTCTTGAGGAATAACTTCATCTGCCACGGCTACTCTGATGGGGTGGTGGTGGGGGAGAGGGGCAGGGGCCTCATCGAAGGAAACCACATCTATGGTACGCATTTCCTGTTCACTCTCTGTCTCAGGACTTCCTGTTGGACTGCATTTTTAATAGTGACCACAAATCTGTTTAGTAGTGCTTGCTGGACATATAAATAATCCCACTGAGCATTGAATAGATGTTTTAATATTGCTGATGTAGCTGTGCATTTTTGTCTTTGTCTCTCTGTCTCTCTAGGAAACAATGGCTGCGGTGTGTGGGTGATGTCGTCCAGCTTGCCTCAGCTGCTGGGGAACTATATCACCCATAATCGCATGTATGGGCTGGCTCTGTTCTGCCGGAAGGACCCCGAGCCTGGAGCTGGGAGAGAGGGAGGAGTGGACAGGGGGGCCGAGAGAGATGGAGAGAGAGGAGTTGGAGGAGAAAATTTGAATGAGGAAGGCGAGCTGTCTGCATGGGAGAATGACCTCGACAGCGAGGACGAGCGCTTTTCTGCCAGGCGACCAATCAGTGTTGCACTGGTCGAGAGCAACTGCATGAGCCACAATGGAGGTCATTGATCGACATTTCTGTGTTTCTGTGTACGTAAGAAAAGGTAGTAATTAAAAGCCCAAGTATATGCTTATGCTGATGCCTGTGTGTGTGTTTCCTGTAGCGGAGGGAGTGTACGTGAAGAGCTGTGAGAGTGTGAACATCGTCGGCAACATGGTGGGGGAGAACCGAGGAGTTGGCATGGCCGTGTTGCAGAGCACCCAGCTCACTCGCTTGGTGGGCAACTGCATCCGCGGGAATGCCCATGCTGGAGTGACCGTGGCCAAGGAATGCCGCGTGGAGCTCCGCGGAAATGGTGTCTATGCCAACGGTGGCCATGGGGTCAGTTACTGTGGAGACGGACTGATTGTGGAGAATGATATTGTGGGAAACCGGCGTAGTGGTATCCGAGCAACAGACAATGCAGACGTAAAGGTTAGTAAGGGAGGGAACAGCCAGTGACATGATAGGTGATATTTACAATGAAGTTCTTTCTTAGTGATGATGACTGAATGCCCATATCAGTCTCCTGCTTTGAATGCATTATGTGTGTGTGTGTGTGTGTGTGTGTGTGTGTGTGTATATATATGAATGGTGCAGGTGTTGAGGAACCGAGTCCAGGCTGGCCTGGGCTGTGGGATCAGCATCGAGGAGCAGGTGCGAGGCCTGGTACAGGACAACCTTGTTTTCCAGCGCCACCCGTCCAGCCCCACATCCCAGATTCAACTGGACCCTGGGAACCATGACTGCATGCTGCTCAACAACATCCTGCTCAGCCCCTCACTGCACGGGTCAGTCCCCCCCACCACTGCCTCACAGCCAACACAAGTTTAGAGACAGAAACACCCAGACTAGTTTGCATTCACTCTGTTTCACAATTCTGATTGCCTTCATATAGTGAGCAGACAGATCTGGTTTCCAGAAATAACCAGCCTGTACTGTTGGTTTGTTTACCAGATCCGGCTGCCCTGACCCCCACTGGGCCCTGGAAAACCCCCCTCCCCGTCCCCATAGCAACGACTCCTCTGGCTCCAGCTCCTCTGCCCATCCCACAAACCTTGCTATCGCTGTAACAACAAGAATTACCGCCTCTGTGGAGAGTGGTTGCCATAACAACGGCAGCATCTTCTGCACAGTTCTTTGAGGAGGACCTGTGAAGATTCTTTTGACTGTACATGTCACTTTGACACTGCAGGGCCCAGATAGCTCTACAACAATATGCACGACAGGATTGGCCTGGCCTGTTGAAAGAAGCTTACTGAGCAACCATTTTACAGAGTTTTGCCTTTTTGTGTGATTAAGCTGTGAACAGCTGTGGTCAAACACCACAGCATGATGACTGAGCCAAGTTTGGGTAAGCAAAACAGGCCTGGTGATAGTGGTCCCTGAGCTAGATACAGCAATGTCTGCTGGCCAATGTACCGAAGTGTCAAGAGCCTTAGCCTTTCCAGCAGATCACATCAGTACAGCAGTGTGTAAGCGGTGTGCCAAAACACATTCCTAACTCTTGAGAAGAACATAGTGGAGGTGAGAGGGAATAAAAGCACAAACAGGGTGATGCGCTCTGCCCTACAGAGGCCTGAGGAAGGTAAGCAGCAGTGGCGTGTGCGCCAAGGGACCCAGTCTCCCTCAGTGCCCATCTGCAGCCAGCAGGAGCAGTTCAACCACAACATGCCCCGCTGCCTCTGCCAAGACGACACCTGCCTGGGCTACTCACACCTCACCGAGCCAAAGGACCAGCACCCTTCTACGTCGTTGTTTACAAGGTTTCACTGATCAAGACCCAGTGTCAATGCTAACATTCCATACCGGCAATCTATTTTAAACTGAACGTGTTGTCTTTTCAAAGTACTCTCCTGTGGTTACCTTTGGTAAAAATGAACCCACTATCTTAGTATTTGTCTCAGCTCAACTATCAACAAATCTTTTTTTTTACAAATGTGCCTATCTTTTTGTTTCATTAAAACTGATATATATGCAGTTTGCAGCTCACTGGACTGTCTTTAGCATAGTATGAGAGCTCACTTTTCAATATGACCCAGTAAATGAAAGACATTTCAATGTTTTGATCATTTTATAAACAACTCAGCAGACAGTTTTCCCCCCAGAAGGTACAGTATAATGTAAGCAAAGGAATTAGGTGTTCATTTGGCACACTTTTACATAAACAATATCTGCATTCTTGACAAATTGGTACACAAGTCTTTAGGGCATGAATGGAACAATCCTGGCCCTTAAGTCCACATTCGTCCCAGCAGCTATTATCTGAGTTTCTTGCGTTTTTTAGTCTGTGTAAATCGTTCATACTTCATGAGGGGGAGCTGTAGAGTGGCGATCCTGTGTTCATCAAATCCAGCCTGGTCCGCACACTCTGCGGGCATCTTACTCAACTTCAGCCCCATGGACTTTGCTACCTCAATCATCCTACAATAATGACATACAAGATACACAAACTTGAAGCATAGCTGGTCAAACACAAAGAGATTAACAATGACACACAACAGATCACTGAGCTGTCAGTGGAGAGGAGGGGGGAGAGAAAGAGAGAGCGCAAGGTCAAACAGTACAGTGGCGGCTACAGTACACACCTGCTGTCGTGCAAGCCCAGGTCCTGGTGCAGTCGGGTGAGATTGGCAGTCTGGTGGTTTATGTGTAGAAGCAGAGCCAAACAGTATGAGGCCAGCTTTATTCGCATTGAGGAAGCCACAACGTTTTTGACCCTAAGACAAACAGAGAGAAAAAAAATCCCTCCGAAGTCATAAACATGCCTAAAAGAAGTCTACTAGTGCAGTGCCCGTTCAAACATGCTATATGCCTTTAGAAGACCTGTAGCCCAATTTGCCTTATTCACCCGGTGGCCAGAACGAGGCTACAGGGTACACTTGCCATCCAGTCCAGCAGATGCTGATAATGCACTCCATTTGCAAATTGCCAAAAAAACTTGTTGGTTACTCTGGCAGGCCAGTGGACCAAGATAGTTCAACTTCGTCGTAGTTCATGTCTATGGGCGCGAAGCAGAAAAAAATAACATGCACACCTGATTAAAGGTCATTTTTCTCCAGACTGGAATGCTCAGAAATTTTAATAATGTACCTGAAATGGTCAGAAGGGTTTGAGGATCATGAAAACGTGCCCAAAATTCACATTCCTAACTCTATAGAACCAAGATCTTAGCATATGTGGTGAAATTCTGAGCTATGGCCATAGACTTGAATGGAACAACTTGTGATCAGGGTTCCCAGAAGTGGCTCCTGATGAAATATCTTGAACAGCATATTCTGGATGGCTGGTGGGAATGTCCTTCACATGACCATATACAATAGACATGAAGATGCCAAAAATAGTTGCCTGATGCTGTAAAAGCATTCAGCAAAAAGTGGCAAATTTTTTTTTTTTTAATTTTAACATTCAAATGTTTGATGCAGTGACTATAATGTATCCAATGCACTTACTTTAGTGAATAACTGTGTAACTGATGGTTAAATTACCATTAAACTAAAATCCCTGTAAGTATTGCACAAAGACTATGTTAACGTGCAATTAACACGCACCTGCCATGACTGAAACTTTCCACTGTGAAGGTCTTCATCACTTTATTTATAATGATCTTCGGACAGTCATCCTCAGAACCAACTGAAACATGAATGTGAAAATCTTTATTCACAATTAAACACAAATTTTTTTTTCCAATATTTTAATTTGACAGCTTCCTAAAATCACACAGGAAGGCATATCCACTTACATTTGCGGGAGATGAATTTCTGATGCGCCACTTTAATGAGCAGGGAGAGGTACCACAGACATCTGGCCTGTCTGTCACGAGCCTCTGGATCCACTGGCATCGCTTCCAAATGTCGCATCACTGTCTGAGGACTGCAAAACATGCACACACAAACACACTGAGCAGAGACTAGCATCACTCAACATCAGTAATAAAACCTAACTGGAGAAAAAACAGAACCAGTGTAGTTGAGATAAGACCGGAGTGATGTGCTCTCGCTTCTTAGTTCCATTCAGTAATTTGGCAGCTGAATTTTGGACTAGTAGTGGACTAGTAGTGCAGTCTAGCAACAGTGGAGTGTGGAGTGCGTTAAACCAAATTAGAGAGAATTGCAGTAGATGTAATGTAGATGTAATGAAGGCATGAGTGAATATCCTTATAAGAAACAAAGGGTTTTAATTTAGAAATAGCTCTGAGCTGAAAAAAGCTACCCTTCACCACACTACTGACTTATTTATTAAAATTCAAAGATGAATCCAAGAAAAACACCAAGATTTTAACTAAATGTGAGAGTGTGTAGACAGGGGACCAAGTGAATGGTTTAGGTCTGAAACAGAGCTACGAGGCCCAAAAATGATTATTTCCGTTTTCTTTTTGTTGAGTTGTAGGACGTTCCTTGCCATCCAGCTTTTGAGGTCATTAAGGCAGGTGAACAGATTTTCCAATGAACAAGCACTATCAGGGGTAACTGGGAGGTAGAATTGTGTAGAAGTGTCATCTGCATAACAACGATATTTAAAACTGTATTTCTTTTTTTAAGTATATTTTTTGGCCTTTTTGCCTTTATATCGATAGGGCAGAGAGAGACAGAAAGCAAATCGTAGAGAGAGATGTGCTGGGATTAGAACATGACCACAGGCTGGAATCTGACCTGGGTCCCCATGGGTACTGAGACCCAAATGTGGTACGGTGCTACCACTTCCCCAAAATCTGTATTTCTTAAAGATGGTGCTGAGGGAGAGCGAGCATGTATAATGAAAATAAAAACTGAACCTTGGGGACACCACACTTAATAAGGAGCAGAGGATGAAGAACAGCTTCCTATTCTAACTGAGAAAGTTCTCAAATAGGACATGAACCATTTATCCACTGGGCCATGCAAACCAACTTCATCCTCCAATCTTTTTGAAAGGATGAGGTTATCATTGGTGTCAAATGCTGCACTAATATCAAGAAGGACTAAGAGGGCATAAAAAACAGTATCTACTGAGAGGAGGATGTCATTGTGGATTGCCAACAGAGCAGATTCAGTACTATGGAGTGAGGGGAATCAGTGAGCTCGGTTCCATGCAGCCAATAAACGGTTTTGAATCAGCTGATTGGGAATAAACCGAATATGCGTGTGTCTTGTAAACACCTTATTCTCATTGAAATAAACCGAATAAGGGCATATTCGATTTACTAATAAACCATTTGCACACCCTAGCATATGCCTGTTTTAACTGGAATATTGGTCATGAAAACACCTTAAACGGAATCTGCTCCCAGAAGGAAGAGTGTTGTAGGCCTGCGCATGCTCAATCAAATAATATTGAATATTATTTATTATTGACAATATTGACATAAACGGAATTTGGGCAGTAAACTGATTCAAAATGGTGCATGAAAACGTGCTCATTGTTTTACCTCAGGGCCAAGAATGAAAACCCATAGATATACAATGTAACCAAGTATTTGAATGAAACATCATCATTGCCACTTATACACAAAATGACTATAAACGGAGTTATTCCCATGTTGATTTTTGTGTTTCTACTTTGTTGCAGAGACCTCAATTGTATTTGCAGATAAAACATTGATTGGTGCCATGTGGATACAAAAAATTGTTTACAAGATCCTCAATATCACCAGTTTTGCACTTTCTTCCATATCTAGAGCCTAAAGCCTATTTTATGCTTATGCGTCGAATCGACTGCCTACCCCTGCAGACCCCTCTGCGTCGCCGCGAACCCCTCTCCGACCCCTCCGCCGTAGCTCGACTTGCACCTCCAAAAAATGTTAACTTCGCGTCGAGGCGATGCAGACTACAAGGACTGTGATTGGTCAACTCGTCCTGTGTGTTGATAGTCGGTGTTTCAAGCAGCCTACTGTGGGGAGTTAGCAACATACTAGTTCACTGACATAAGCTTTGCAAATAGCTTGGGCATGCAGTACAAACTTTTAATGGTCCAATCATACTGAGAATATGTCTGTCTTCTACCTACAACAGGGTACCCCCAGAATTGTCAGACCTAAATTTAAGACTTTTTAAGACCTTTTTAATACCACTTCAGATGAAATTTAATACCTATATCGCACCCATTCGGATAGAATAAATAATATTAAAAGGTAAGATTAAACCTCACATAATTACTATTTACAAGTGTTTGAACATGCCAACATGAACATGACAGCAGTGCAGTGGCAACGCAAAGATTTGTCGCGGTAGTAACGTGAATGAGGCTACGTTTATACAGTGACGATGAAAAGAGAAGACGAGAAGTGGCGCCTCGCCTTTTTATTCACGCTTAGACGAAAGCATTCTCAGGGGAAATCTTTGTTTATATGAAGACGCAAGAGTATGTGATATTCGATTGATATGCATTCCAGACCGCTGGGTGGTGGTGTGATAGAACCCCGCACGCCACGCCGCAGACATTCTAATTTGACAGTTTAGCCAGAGAGGTAATCAAGGATCTTTGGTTTAGCCGTTTAGACGGAGACTCAACCCGGGTTCTACACTCTGGAAGGAGTCTTCAGATTTTTGCGTCTTCAAGCCCCGATGGCGGGGTCGCCGTGTAAACTAAAGGCACTTATGATAAAATATTTTGTCGTCTTCCTTCGCAATCGTTCTCGTATAAACGGCCCCTGAATGTCCTGCTTCATGGAAAAATTTACACGGAATAGAACCTAGTTGATTTCAGGGATTAAAGTGAAAAAAAAAAAAAAATTTCAGGCCATAAGTCATACATTGTTCATATCTACCTATAGAGATAGCACCCCTTTTGCGGTCGCGACCTATTGGTTTTTAATTAAAAGATGCAAACAGCAAAGTAAAGCACCAAATAAACACCAAAACGAGGCTACAGGGTACTCTTAAGTTACTATATAATTAATGCCACCTACAGGTGAATGCATAGAACATAACAATCCTATGGTTTATGTACCCTGTAGCCTCGTTTTAGCCGCCAATGGCCGCCATGTGAATAAGGCGAATTGAGAGTGTTCTTGATTGAGATTGAGTTTTCCTGATGAACAAAATAATATTTCAATACCATCCCTGACCATTGCTGATTAGCCATTGCTGTTCTTTTCTACTGCAGCAATATTGTAGCAAGGCTTTAACTTACACTCTTATTGAATTACTTCAGGCCAAAAGTATTTAAAGGGGAGATTTTTTTTCTTGTTAATATGCAATTCAACACCAAGTTGATATAAAATCAAAGTTTGCAAGACTTCACATTTCCTCATCAAAGTAACGAATCAGAACAGTCTAGATATTGTTCATATTTCCATTTGTTGCCTCATCCGCATTTATGTTTATGTATGTTTTTTGTCAACATACGCTCACAACCTACTGTCGTAAGAGGCCTAAGCAAAATAGGCTACAAGGCTGTCTGCGTCATAAAAGACTGACCCCCCTTACTCAACATAAAATAATAATGTCGCGAACTGTTCACGCTCTGAAGTGAACACGCTCAGTCAAAACCTTCCGCCGCAAATTGTGAAAAACATTGTTGTACATGTCATAACAGACGGGAGGCATAGGCTACGGTTTATATTGCGTCGCTTTACACATAATGTTAGTTCCATTGATTAAAAACTGTAACAATAATAGTACATCGGGTGGCATAGCAGACTATCTGTTCAAGTCATAGGTGACACCCAAAATGAATGACCTCCCCTGACAAGAGTTCGCAATAGTAAGAAATTGTCTACATTGATGCATGGAAAGAACACAGGCTCCGAGTTCGCACATAGAGCTCACAATAGCATATCCAAAAAAGTTAAACGGATTGGGCAACCTCATCAGCTGTCTCGATTGTGTCACTATAATCCAACTTTTAGACCGTCCCCCAGACGTGTTCTTTTTTTTTTAAGCAACTGCCCCAGGCCAATGAGACAAGCGATCTCTGATTGACACACAGAAAGTTCTCAAGAACACTATTAGGTCTTTAAACATCTACCATCACCTACATTCATTCATCGGACCTAATATTTGTAGTTGCCTTAAAAAAAGGAAAAGAAAAGGTGATAGACCCCCCCCTATTTTTTTTCTCACCGGATCTGCATCGATCTCAAATATGACATTTCTAAAATCAAATTGATTTGAAATCCGTGCACGACGGAGAACTTTAATCCTTGTGATTTACGCTTCATGGAGGATATTAGACTAAATCTACTGATCATTTGAAAAATTAAGACCTCCGTGAAAAAATTCCAGACTTTGAGGTGAAATTCAATACTTTTTAAGGCCTTAATTTAGGAAAATGAAATGTAATACTTTTTAATACTTTTAAGACTCCGCGGGTACCCTGTACAAAGTTTGGGCAGGCTAGGAATAATACTTTTCCAGATATTAATGCCCAAACATGGCCTCGAAGATAAGGCATTTCTGAAAATGTAAAAATGATACAAAATCAAGGGTGAAAAAATATACGAAAGCATTGGAATTTAACAAAAATATTTTACAGGTCTTAGTTTTGGGACCTAAGGGCAGTAGACAAACTTTAGGAATTAGGTAGACAAACTTTGAGCAACACTGCTTAAAACTGAGTTATATTGCTTAACTGTCTTGTCTGATGGGTATCTTTGGTCTGGTTATTTTTCTGGTTGCTCTTTTATTCTAGGCTGCCTTTTTAAGAACTGGCTTGGGACAACGGATGGAAATTAGCACTCACAAGCTAACTCCGGCTTATTTACAGTTTTTTGTCTGTTAATTAAATAGCATTGTCCCTACCAAATAAACAAATAAATAAAAAATAAATAATGATCTGGGCCTGTGAAAGTTTTGCTACTGAACATTTGAATTTGTTCATTCGACGTCCAGTTAGATGTTCAGTTATGCACAAATCATGTATATCAAGGTGCTGTGTATGTGTGCCGCCTTCATACCAGCCCTGCTCTCTCATCTTAAGCAGCTCTTCTGAGGTGAGCCCAGCCATTTTCTTTCCAACAGGCTCCAGCGCAGCATACTCTACATCGGAAAGCACTGAAAATAGGTAAGGAAACCATGACAAAAAAATATACTATACTAAAACTGTAACCTGTAATAATAACATACAATATTATAGAAATACAATATACTGGTAAACAATATTATTCATATTAACACAAATATATACAGAAACCATGACAAACTGACATCTTTATAAGTAACGTAGTTAATATAGTAGTTGGAACTATTTTCTGAAAATGAACAATTGACAAAAAGTTTAACAGTAGGTCTTTATGCAGTTAAAGACGTTGGACCCACAATGGCTGCCTTGTACTACTCCACTTGCACTACTCCACTTGTACACTTGCACACTTTGCAACTTGTTGTTGTTGTCCTGTTGTCCTGAAAACACTTCTGAACACACTTCTGCTGCTCTTACATAACTTGCACCACTATGCCACTTGCATACTTAGGTCAAACAGAACTACCTCAGCCATTTATTGGCCTGACTTTTGCACTATTATATTGACTGTCTACTGTATGCACAATTGCAACTCAAATTTTGCTGCTCTTATTTTCTTCATTGTATGTGCCTTCTTATTTTTACTTTTTATATTGTTTACTTGAATGTTATGTTTGTCTGTGGACCTAATTGGTAAAATATGTCTTGTCTCCACCATGGGATAGTAGGAAATGTAATTTCGATCTCTTTGTATGTCTTGACATGTAAAGAAATTGACAATAAAGCAGACTTTGACTTTGACTAAAGGATTGACTGAAATGACAGACAAAAGGATACACTCATTAAATGGGTAAACATCTTCCTCTGTATCTGCCTCTGGGTTACACACAGGCAGGTACAGCACTGTGTCTGTCAAAGCCTCTGAATCCGCCACCTCCTGTTGGAGGACTGACCAAGAAAGGAGACAGATGAACACATACATTAGTCTACAGCGCTTTAAAGATTACAAATGGACAAGCCGCTCAAAATATTCAAGACATACAAATACCTTAAAACAGCATCTTTCCTGATTTATACTATTACTAAGGGGGTGTTTGTAAGAGGGTATGTACGTGAAACACATGTGCATCACCTTCTATGCCCTTCTGCTCAATAATGTTACTGGCAGCTTGGGCCACAGCCTGCTGCAGAGAGTCATCAGCAACCTGGTTGTTCCGACGAGAGCTCAGTGCACGCTTCTGTTTCGTTGTTCCAAATGCCTCAATCAGAGAATCCACCTTCACACGGCATGCAAAGAAATGTTGTTTAGGTCAGAACAACAACACACTGTGTCAGCATCCACTTACTCTCTCAAGAACTACTGGAATAGTATACGCAGGCACCCCACCTTATGTCTGTAAGACTTTTTGGTGTCAGGTTCATCAGCGGGCATGGATTCTCCTATGAAAAACAACACAGTGAGCCATTGGATTTATGAGTCTGACATCTAAATGGTACGGACAGATATATCCATAGATTAATAGATAGACCAATAGTTTCCTGAGAGAAATTTAAACATCCAGTAGAACACCAGTACAAACCATTACATTATCAGCATAGTCTACATAAGAGACTGAATAGGGCTGACACTCTGTAAAGTTTTAGATATTCAGAGCTGTTGAGGAGTTAACATTTGCAGAGGTTGCAGATTTCAAGCATGCACAAACCTGGAATGAGAGGCTGCATGTTGAAGAGTTGAGCACTGTGCACTTCCATTTGCATGCTGGTCTTATCCAGGACTCCCACATAGTACCTGAACACCAGCCAACCAGCGGTCGTGTTACATCTCAATCTTTTCACAATTTCCATCCAATTTAACATAAAAAGACAGGTCCGTACTTGCACATGTTGTTGCATCGCAAAGATCCTGTGCCGAAGTTGTTCCCTACATATGACAATCTGTTAGACTCCGCCACCTGAAAGACATGTTAGCAGCACATTTGCTCAATCTGATCATTTCTTTGGGTTTTGTCTTTGCAAACTTGCCACTAATAAAACTTATGTAAGTTATCATAAGCGATTCATTACTCCTTTACCAGGATACGTCGATTCCTTTTTCTTGGGTTGCTAGCAAGTACATTCTTGTAATAGTTGAAATCCAGTTGGTCCGTATTCGTCACGTTCCCATTCGAGAACTGTACTGTAGGCAAATGAAATACAGAGATAAACTAATCTGAGTAAACAATGCACCACTTTAATGCTGCCAAAGTTCAAACGTATTACAGAGTATTTCTTTGGAAAATAAAGACGTATGGTATGAAGTGCATTAAGTGGGCTGTCAACCACGTGGCTATGTCTTCCGTCATCCTTGAAGCTCCATGACTATCTCGGCGAAATCAAAGTATATCTCTTAAATTAATGTCACACCACCAAATGTGTTCTAGAAGTAAACAAATATTGACTTACAGACAGCAACATTGTCGTCCTCTTTCTCTTCCTCACAACACTTCCATGTGTAACTGGAAGCCGCCATTGTTGTTGTTGAAACGTGACGAACGAAAGGGGGAAGGATTGTCAACCAAAGAAGTGCGACACCTTGAGGTCTGGAGTGTAGCCTACTGATTATCTGTATGACCATTATCAAATGACATTGATCATATTGGTTGAGATTAAAATCTCATTGTAAATAGGTATTGAATCAGCATTACAATACCGGGCAAAAATCCAAGGAATCAAGGGTAAAAGTAGTATGTAGGGCTAGAAGCTATAATGAAAGCACTATGTGTGTTCACTTCGCTACCATTTTGGTAACTATAATGAGCTATTTGACGCCTAACTAAACATATGGTGCCTATGCTGAATTACGTTAATCACTCCTATAAAATATTGCTAAATGTGCCTGCTTCGAAACAGATGGTCTAATCAACCAAAACTCCGATATTGTTTGCAGCTCCAAGTGGTCTGTGAAGCTTTTGTGAACGAATCTCTAATATGTTAGGGTTTTTTACAGTCTATGGTTGAAAACAATGTTTGAACATGTTTCGAGAATCCCGAAATCTACCAGAGCACTTTCTCTGGTATTACGCATTCTTCGTAGGATATTTTGCGCAGACTGTATTCAGGAGTCAGGCGCCGTCATGTTACCACCGTGGGGCCGTAACCTAGACAGATGCGAGGACATAGAGTGACGTTGTGTTGCTGCGTTTAACGTTACCTCTACTACCACTGAAACCTCGTTGTTCTCAACGACCTGAGATTTCCTAGCTTGTTAGCTACTTCTGCAATTGTTTCATGTCAATTAAAATAATGAATTGTAGCATCACGTTCACTACCATAATCAACAGGCAGTGTCTGAACAATCAGTTCCGAAAATGAACAAAGCTGTCCTAACCAGAGAGTGAAGCAGACATTAACTAGCTTGCTACATTAGCCTGCTAGGTAAGTGTTGTTGCCTGCGGTATCCGCGTCTCCGACCAGAGAGTGTGAAACAAACGCTGGACGGTGAGTGATCGCTGTTTCTGTTTTCCCATTGCCGAATTAACAATAGGCAAGTGGTGGCGATTGCGCAGAATATAAAATACTGGGGACATTATACGATTTTAATGCTCGCTATAGCTAGCTCCATTACTAGTGTATTAATGGCTGAGCTGTATTACTTGCAAGGTAGCTCCTACACGCACCCTGTCGCTCGAGGAGTCTTGTCTTGCTGTATTACTACGTAACTTAGGTAAAATACATCTCTTACAAAATCGAAACAAAACGAATCATTGCGACATCGAGATATTATTTTGATAGCTGGGAAGAACGTGAATTACTTGGGATATTTCTTGATTTTTGATTCATCATCAGGAGTAATTGTATGCTCTCGTGCAACTGTCAACATCACCTTTTTATGGTGATGTGATGGCATCTACCTGTTAATGAAGTAGTGTTACTGCGAATCAACTCGCTCATGTTCTCAAGTAGGCCTGGAAGAAAGTGGAACAAGAAAAGTGTAGTGTTGTTCTGTTTGCAGACAGGTGCATTCAGCTGCAGTCTTGAAATAAGAGCTGATCCCTCTTTTCGGTTTCCCTCAGGTGATGGACTTTCCAGGGCACTTTGACCAGATCTTCCAGCAGCTCAACTACCAGCGTGTGCATGGGCAGTTATGCGACTGTGTGATAGTGGTGGGCAGCCGCCACTTCAAAGCGCACAGATCCGTCCTGGCGGCCTGCAGCACACACTTCCGTGCCCTCTTCACTGTTGCTGAGGGTGATGCCAGTATGAGCATGATCCAGCTGGACTCGGAGGTGGTTACTGCTGAGGCCTTCTCTGCACTCATCGACATGATGTACACGTCCACACTCATGCTAGGCGAGAGCAACGTCATGGATGTACTGCTGGCCGCTTCACACCTGCACCTCAATGCCGTGGTGAAGGCCTGCAAGCACTACCTGACCACGCGTACCCTGCCGCTCTCGCCCGCCAGTGCTGCTCAGCACCCGCTGCACCACGCGGAGGCGCCCAAAGGGGGCGCTGGCGGCAGCAGCAACAGTGGCAGCCCCAGCTCTCGCCTGCAGCGCTCCTTCCTGCTGCAGCAGCTCGGCCTCAGCCTGGTCAGCTCGGCCCTCAGCGGCGGATTGGTGGAGGAGGGCAGAGAGGGTGGCGCCATCGAGCAGCGCGCATCCTTCCCTAACCGCCGCCTGCACAAGCGCAAGCCCAACCTGTCCCTGATGGGCTCCGAGGCCGAGAGGGCCAGGCAGCGGCTGCGTCCGGCGTCCGCCTCCGAGGGGCTGCTGTGTGGCAACGCAGAAGGCAGCAGCACCACAGAGTCCGGCCTCCTCTCGCCAGACTCCCACAACAAGGTGGGCGAGGACTCCAAACCGGACATCGTCGCAGGAGTCACTGCCATGGACGCTGTGGCCAGCAGCGGGGCGGACTACGGCCGCAGGTCCGTGGCCCAGGAGGACGCCCAGATGCCCAGCCAGTCGGACGGGGGCAGGAGCGGCGGGGGGGCAGAGCCCATCGGCAAGGAGGAGTACATGGACGCTGACGGAGAAGGGCATCTCCATGGAGACGGCCAGGGGAAGGAGGGGGAGGACGACAAGATGCAGGTGGTGGTGAAGAGCGAGCCGGTGAGCTCGCCCGAGCCTCACGACGCAGGCAGTGAGGGAGCCTCTCCGCTAGAGGGCGCTGACCAATCAGAGCCGTGCGTGGAGAAGAGTGAGCTGAGCCCTGGCGTGAGTGAGTGCAGTTACAGCACCCCGCAGCCCAGCACCGAGCGGCTGCATCGCGAGAGAGAGCGCGAGAGGGAGCGAGCGGGGGAGGCGCAGGGCAGCAGCAGCCTGGAGCCTGGGTCACCGGGCTTCCGCATCTCCAACTTCTTGGGCGGGAGGAGCTTTGGGGACGACGTGCTTGGCAGCGGGGCCTCCTCGACCAACGAGGGCCGATTCCTGCTGGGAGCCGGCGACGGGCTCAACTCCTCCTCTCTCCTCCTCTCATCCCCACACCTGCTCCAGGGGGAGGCGCAGAGCTTTGGGGAGGCACAGGCCGAGTCGCTCTTTCTGCGGCCGGTCCACGAGAGCTCGCTCGGCCTGCAGAGGGCTGGCGCTGCGCCCGACACGTTCGCCCTCGACTTCCAGCGCTCCAGCCTGGGCCTCCACTCGCTCCCACGACTCCCCCGAGCACAGAACACCGCCGCAGGAACGGTAGGTTTCGCAGGTTACCGCCGCATCGCCCCCAAAACAGCGCTGGGGGATCCTCAGCACCAGGACCCTTCCTCCTCCTCCTCCTCCTCGTCTGCGTCCTCGTCGGGCGGATCAGTGCTGCTGAATGGCACGGCGGCAGGCTTTGAGGGGGGCTCGGGCTTTCCCAACCACCCCCAGCTCACGCGTGCCTCCGCCGACGTCCTGTCCAAGTGCAAGAAGGCGCTCTCCGAGCACAACGTGCTGGTGGTGGAGGGAGCTCGCAAGTACGCCTGCAAGATCTGCTGTAAGACCTTCCTCACCCTGACAGACTGTAAGAAGCACATCCGCGTACACACAGGGGAGAAGCCCTATGCCTGCCTCAAGTGTGGGAAGCGCTTCAGCCAGTCCAGCCACCTCTACAAACACTCTAAGACCACGTGCCTGCGCTGGCAAAACAGCAACCTGCCCAACGCCCTGCTCTAGAGTCCAGCCCAAGAGCGTGAAGCATGAGGACACACACAGCTACACACACATGCTTACAACTCATCTGAACAAGAACAAGAACTCATACACTTCTCCAAAGAACACGTCCCTGCAAAAACAGTCCTATTTAAACACAGAGGACACTCACACTCTTTGACACAAACACACACATTCAAACACACTGGACAACCTAACCTGCTCTCACCTTTTCTCTGAACAAGGATAGTCATGGCTTTGGTGTGTGACTGTGATTCTGTTTCCTGTATCCTGTTTTGAATCACACTTTCATTAAATGAAAAGTTACTGAGGTGGCCCATGGGTGGTGGTAGAAGATGAAGACTTTCCTGAAAGACTCTCTGAGGGGAGATGATGTTTGTTGTTATGACCTGACGAGAGCATTCATGTGTAAATGCCTTTGAAACTGAAAGCACCTTTTAAAAATTATTGTTTTAGCACTAAGGAAGTAAAAGTGATGATGTTGCTTCCTTCATAGTTTTTATCATTTTTTATTTCCATGCTGGCACTGAGCTTTTTTTATTCATATGAACTAAATAGTGTACTGTTTTGAACTGTGTTAAAAATGAAGTGGAAAAGCATTTAGAAGAATTTGTTAATTATGATGTTTCTACTGAACCACGGTAAGATTTTGTCCCCATGTCACAGTTACTGATTTGCACAGAAAGCTCATTTTTAGAATGGGCGTATTCCAAATCCAGTATTTTTTCTTTGTGCCCATATGTGTGTACATTGGAACAGCAGTGTGTTTGAGCGCGATGTTTGTGTGTGTGTGTGTGCGTGGGTGTAGCACCTGGTGCTGATGCTGATATATCCTACTGTTCTCCTGTATGTAAACTGAGGGGCTGAAAGGGAGGAGGACTACCAACGCCACATCCTGATGTAAATACAGCAAGTGTTCCTAACGAAAAGCTGATAAACTATGTGCAACGCTTTTAAGAAAAGTTTTCGTGTGATGTGATCATTTCCGGTGTGTATCTGCATTTCTCTGTCAGACCTGCTCGAGCTGTACTGTATGTGATAGATATGGTTCTTCCTCTTCCAACCAAAAATCCAGTAACATTCCTGTATGGAGGGTGGAGGGTGGAGGATGGGGTGGGTCCAGTCCGGTCAGGCCCCGCAGCGGAGTCTGCCTACCAGACTGGGTCCATGGGGTCATGGCTGAGCTAACAGGAGTTAATGATTGGTGGAGCAGTCTGGCTAGAACCAGCTCACTCTTTCCAGCTGAGACTGTATGTGAGCTAAACTACTTTCCCACCCTTCTGGGTACAGCTCTCTCACTGCTCACTCACGCCGTCTCAGATGGCTGCACCCAGCTGGCTTTGGAGCTCATCAGTAAACAGCTGCCAGGGTCAAACTGAGCGAGTAGCTGGAGCTGAACTCCACCAGGACCTCTCTTGCTCTTCACCTCCATGACCACAGGAATGCCCACTCATGGTGCTGTACTTGTGTTGAAAAGTTGTCCCTCCACCTCATGTTGTGCTGTGGTTTTGGGCCTGTTACTGGTTTAAAATATGTCATGTTCAGTATGAATCATTGAAAGTGCACTGTATGCAAAGGCTCTGTTTGAGTAGAGCGAAGGGGTGATATGAAAAACGGAAGTGATCCCTTGTGGACATAGTGGGAGTAAACTGCCTCATGACTCTTATGCTTCCGAAGCCTAGGTCTTAACATGCCAAAAGAGAAGGAATGACTCAATGGAAACATACTGTAGTAAAAAAGGAAAAAGGACTAGAAATGTATTTTTATTTTGTTGTTCTTTTGTAAGATGCTAACTAACAATGAACGTTTTGTTGCGATCACTGTATATCCCAAAATAAAAGAGGAACTTTTCAATGGTTTAGTTGTATGTTGTGTGAGTATTTGTTTTAATTTCGCATCAATTACAAAATAAATAGTCCTTACAAAATGTCCTATAGTACTTTAGTGTTTGTCACTTACAAATACTCATTCTTTATTAATGAGGATAAAGGGTGTGACTCATATGCCCCAGCCTTAAAATTGACATGTATATAATCACATTTAAAAATCAGCAATACTTAAAGGAATAGTAATGATTGAATGTCATTTATGTAGTAGAAGGGCACTCAAACTTCATTCATAAAATTAGCAGAGGATGGTTCCCCTGGTCCACTGTAGTCCAAAAACATTCTTTACAGGTGAATGTAAAAGTACAGAAATGTAGAGACTACAGTTTGAGGAGAAGTGATGTCTGTGTGTGTTTATCTCTGAGCATAACCAAAGTTCCCTTAAAGGAACAATTCTAAGGCCATACACGTTTTATCACATTTAGCAAATATCTCCTCAGGATGCGCTATAGCGGTCCATTGTGTGTGCACATTGAAAAAAAATACACAAGTACACAACCCTAGCTCCGTAAACTGAAAACAAACAGAATGTGCATCCACTCAGTATGTCTATGTCTGTATTTAAAGTATGTCTATGTCTGCATGGGAAAGTAAGAAACGAAATTTAAATTCTTTGTATGACCAGTGCATGTAAAGAAATTGACAATAAAGCCGACTTGACTTGACTTGACACTCACACAACACTATTGCATCTAATCACAAACAGGTGGTGCTATTTCCCTATCACAAACCTATGGAACACTGAAGGGACTATTTTCTGACTGTTGAGCTCAAATATCAATAATCTTTCTCCGGTATCATTAACCCTATATCTTTAAAGGCATGTGGTCTATTTTAATGTACAATGTGCAGGTAAGGATTATAGTTGAAGCTCTTTTTCCATTGGATCCCCTCTCAAACCAGCTAGCAGATTATTGGCTGCCAGGGATGACATTGCATTCCGTGTGGTGAAGGAGGCACTGGCAATGTGGGGCAGAATCACTAAAAGAAAATAATTATAAAATAAAACATCAACACAGTGAAATAATGAATTAGCTCTTAGATTCCCTAGCCTAACAAACGATCATGATTTTTCTGTGATCCAGTATTATGTTGTCATTTAGAACCACTGAACTTACCACAGTTCTTCAGGGTGAAGAGTGGGTGGCTGGTGGGGAGGGGCTCAGGCACGGTGACGTCCAATCCGGCGGCAGCAATCTGTCCAGTGGACAGTGCCTCATACAGATCTTCTTGATTCACTACACCACCCCTACACACACACACATTCACAGTAACAACAACCACTTAGAAGGATATTATCAAAAGGCCTGTCTGTCTGGGTTACATTACTTACATGACAAATTCTGCAGTGACCATTCTACATCAAGCCTATTTCCCTGATGTGATGTGCACTTTATGTACCTGCTTGTGTTGATGAAGATCGAGGTGTCCTTCATCTTGGAGAAGAGTTCTTTATTACAGATGCCCTGAGTCTCTGGTGTCAGTGCACAGCACACTGCCAGGAAGTCAGATTGTTTGGCCAACTCGTCCATAGAGACTAAACACAGGCACATTCACATACACAGAAACACATTTAAACAAACTCACACCCTTGTGTTTGTTTGTGATTGCACATGTTGGAGAGCATGATGTGTCAGAGTGCCAATCATGTTTGAATGACCATATCAAATTCACCATATTCTGCCTGAATCTGATTTGCCAGCTCAGGCCTGGGAGACACATCTGAATAGATGAATTTCTTCACTTTAAAGGGCTTAAGTCTCTCAGCAATGGCCAGTCCTGTTTGCAGAGACAGATAGACAGACATAGAGAAAAAAGCCCGACAGAGAGCAAAGAATAGTAATCTGTCATACACTGACAAACAGTAACCCAGACATTTCCAGCTAGATGACTGAGTCACTGACATCTCTCACCAATTCTTCCTAGTCCCATTATTCCAACAGTGCTGTTAGCCAGTTCATACCCACACAGCCATAGTGTTCTCCAGGTACCCCAGCCTCCCCTGCATAAATCATGAACACACAAACACAGAGTGTGTGTGTGTGTGTGTGTGAGAGAGAGAGAGAGACTTAATTTCTTCCACAAAATCTACTGTGTATGTGTGTCTGCTTGCATGCATGTAAAAGTATTGTTTGTACGTTTTGGCTTCGTGTGTTGCTTCAACGAGGCGTCTGGATGTACATAGCAGCAGAGCAACAGTAAGTTCAGCCACAGCATCGGTCAGCACATCTGGAGTGTAGCCCACACGGATCCCCCTATGCACACACACACACACACACGTGTGCATACACTAACATTAACATTTTTAGACTGTCTCTGAGAGGCAGGCAATGCTATTTGAATGAGGAATATTACTGACCTTTTTTTGAGTTCATCTAGAGAGAGATGATCATATCCTACTGACATAGTGCTGACCACCCTCAGATTTGGACCTACAGGTAGGACACATGTAAGATAATAATAATAATAATAATAATAATAATAATATTTATTTATGTAGCACTTTTCAAGCATTGAGCACAAGTGCAAAGATGGCAGTCCATTGTACTACACACACACACACACACACACACACACACACACACACACGCACACACACACACACACACACTCACACGTACACACACACACACACACACACAGGTACACACACACACACCAGCTGCATCCAGAAGTTCAGCGTCTATCTTCTCTGTCAGCACGCAAAAGAGGGCGTCCACTCCTTTGACCTTCTTCAAGAGCTCAGCTCGGGGCACTGGGTCATCCGAGTCCCACATGTCAAACTGCACCCTGTCATGGGCGCAGGAGAGGGAGAGGTTAGGGGCAGGCAGGTGGGGCAGAGCCCAAACAAGAAAAACAACAACACAAAATAAAGATGGAGCCTCTACAGCTGATCAAAGATCTCATGCTACAAACTCAAAAACACGTGGCCATAAAGAGCAATGACTAATAGCCAGATTTTTTTTCCTTAATTGAATTTACATTAAAATTGTTTCTCCCCCACGGGCCAGACAATAAAGACCATTTGATTTGAATATCTATTGAGTTTCCACAATATAGTATGTGAACTATTGAAATCATCAGCTGATATAATTATTATACAGTCAACAGACTTACTGTCCAGACTTTCTAAGAATGTCCAGTCCGTCTGGCGGCATGCTCCGTGTGACGTAAACGCGTGGGAGTGTGGACTGAGCCCGGTGCATGGTGCTGATGGTGAGCTGAGCAGCAGCAATCCTCTGCAACCGCTGAACGGCGACTCGACTCGACCACATCGCTTAACGGTATGAAATCCTGCAACAGCGCGTGGTGGGTTGGCAGCGGAGGATCCGCTGAGAGATGAAAGGGACTTTGACACTTGACCGTCAGGCGAAAGTTTGTGAGTTGACTTTGGCTGTCGGCCAGCAGGGAGGTACTGAGGGGTCGCTCTCTTTAGCCAATATGAGCGCAGGGAGGGTCTTGGAAAAAATGGCCTGCTGATTACACTCCCTTTTGTTTCAGCAATTATTTTTTGTCTTACATAGTCTACAGTTGTTCAAATAAGCAAATAAATAAATAAGTAAATAAAAATATATGCAACTAATGCTTTAAAGGAATTATCCGGAGTAAAATGCACTTTAGATCAATTTACGGATGAGTGGGAGTACATACGTTGAGTTGACATCAAAATCATGTCATTCGGATGTGTTTTGAAAAAGTTAGCCTGGAAGTGACCAGGGCAAGTCATTTCGCCGCTACAAAATGCTATTTTTATACCTCTTCTACAGTTCCAAACAACATTACACTTACGTGGTAGTGAGTAGAGGGTCTCTAAAGCCAAACCGAAATATCCCGAGGTCTTTATGTCATGCTCAGCTTTGGTTGTATTCTTTTTGCGTGACATTATAGCCTACTGGAAAGATTTTTAATTGCAATTTAATTGAATTTACTTTTACGATTAAATAAAATTAATTTATCCCTCTCACCCATAGTTTTCTATTTATTTACAAATATACATAGGCCTACTGTAATTACATTTATGCATAGTTATTCTACTGATCTTCATAGGCTACTATTCATCCTGCACATAGACTTATTCTTACTACTCTTATGTTGTTTCTGCACTACAATGACACTCTGCACATAGCTGTATGTTATGTACATATCTGTTATATATTTGTCATATTGAATATCCATATTTATTCTGTTTAATTATATTCTGTTAATACACTGCACATATCTATATTATTCTTTCTACTATTATAATGTTACTGCTACATCTACATATATTATTCTACTTATTGTATGAGGTATTCAATTTCTTGAATTTCCCCTTGGGGATCAATAAAGTATCTATCTATCTATCTATCTATCTCTATCTATCAAGGTAACTGCTAATACACTACACATATTTATATTTAATTCATATTACTCTAAACCACCTTCTGTAAATCAACTGTATACTACTGTCTACATTGCATATTTCATCACCTTTCTATACTTTGCATCACATTGCATGCATACTGTACATGCTTCTTTGGTTGCTATGAAGGCCAGTCGTTTTAAATGGATGGTTCTATCTCTGCCGTTGTCAAGCGGGCATATCCTAGAATTCTGATTAACCTTATCTTATTTGAAACATCTCTATTTTACTTAGCCTACTTCCATACAGTGGGTCCCATTAAGAAGTGGCCACTTCATTCGCGCTTACCGTGATTCACGCAGCAACATTATTAAATTAATCTGTCACCATATGCCTATGCCCACGTTTGCAAAGAGGAGAACATTTTAATTTGATTCACAATTAATGAAACGTTACATTTAATGTACATGTTGACAACGAGTAGAGCTAGCCAGCCAGGCTAAGTCAAAGCTAGAAGCTAGGCTAATAATTAACATTTGCTAATGGTATCACGTTTTAACTGGTCGAAACTGTCGCCAAAATACACCTAGGGTGTTTTTGTGATATACCCGAGTCAAACCTTGAGCAAGAGGACGGTACAGTAGTCATGGCTCATTGCACCTGTAAGGCAGGCCTAGGAGAGGTCTGCTCTCATGCAGCAGCTCTCCTCTACGCTGTGTTGGCTGCTGCTGAAAAAAAAAAATGGGCAGGCTTGCACCGAGAAGCCCTGTGCTTGGGCTGACACAAGTATGAAGGGGGTCCCATAGGAAGAGATTCACAACATCAGTTTCTCTCATAAACAAGGGCCCCCCCGTCATGTGAAAGGATCTAGTTTTCCTGATATCAGACCATCAGATGAAGAGTGCCAGGCATTCTTTGAGGCGCTTCATATCAGTGAAAGGCATGAGTCCAAACCAAAGAAGAGTGCCATCCTATCTATCATTGAGGGCCACTCACACAGGTAAAATGGGTTACATGCCTGTTCAAAATGCTATTCTGTCTCACTTTTGTGCCTTGTATACATAACACTTCAACTCCTCTTAGTTATGACAACGGGAAACGATGATTAATAGTTTTTTGTATAGGTTAGGCCTAATATGAGTTTAGTTTCTGTACACTATAATATAATATAGATATAATCTAAACTCTCTCTGTCTCTCATGCACAGGTACATTCCGAAGATGATGCAGCTGGACTTGCCAACGCCTCTTTCTGCGCTCTACTCAAACACCCGGCTGGAGATGGACTTTCCCTTGCTGCTGGATGAGAGTGCCAAGGTCTTTGATGATCTACTTGTAACGAAGCAACAGGTTAACAGCAAAAACACCTCCTTTCTCCTTTCAGTTTGCATAGGCCTACCTAAATTCAGTTCTGGTGAAATAAATGATAAGCCTTTGCATTTTGAAACAAGTGCTATGGATGATTTTCACAAACATTTTTTCCCAGTGTTTGATAGTTGAGGAGGAGACCAGGGAGCAAAGTAAATCTAGAGTTTGGTTTGATCAGAGGGCAGGAAGAGTGACAGCGTCAGTTTTCAGTGAGGCAGCCAGAGTAGACACACCTGCATCCTTGATCAAAAGAATTTGCTATCCTCATGCATCTCGTTTCTCCACTGAGGCAACAAGGTACCTTGAGGATGTCAAGCTAGACGACCATACTTAAGACCAATTGGTGCAGTTTTCTTGCGCCTAATCTTGTATTAAATACATGTAGTTTTTTCAAGTTTGCAAAGCCTTTGTTTAGAAGCCAGTATATATATAATACAACACATTCTGGTAAATGTTGATGGGCTGTGATAGACATGTTCATATTTTAATTTACAATGCACGGGAAAGCTTTGTGGCTACGATGAAAGACCACCATGAAGACTTCCAGGTGAGGGCGTCAGGGTTTATCATCAACCCAGAACTCCCTTGGATTGGAGCATCCCCTGATGGTATGATTGCCTGCACTTGCCATGGAGACAGCATTTTAGAAATAAACTGACCCTTCAAATCCAAGAACTGCTCCCTTATGGAAAGCTGCAGGGATTCTTCATTTTGCCTTCGCTTAGGAGAAGATGGGGTCATGGCACTGAGACAAAACCACAAGTATATGTATCAAGTGCAGGCCCAAATGCACATTGCAGAGGTGGGTTACTGTTGCTTCATGGTTTGGACGCCACAGGAAATTTTCATTCAGCAAATTCCATATGATCCTGTCTTCTTCCATGATGCTTACGTCAAAGTTGAGAATTTAATCAAGGTTGGCCTGCTACCTGAGCTACTGGGGAAATGGAATACAGCACCACACTTTACTCCCAGAGATACTGCAGTCACAAATCAGCTACCTGAAGTGGGATGCTACTGCAGTCAACCTGCAGCCACAGATGACATCATTTGCACATCTGGAAACTGTAGGCAAAAACACTTTCACAAGTACTGCCTTAAGTTGACTAGCGTACCTAAGACATGGCCATGTGTGGAGTGCAGAAAACAAGTTTAGCACTATTTTTCAAATAAATGTATAATTGACATAAACATGCATAATAATAACAATAATAATAAAAACATCACAGTGCATTGAATGAATACGATTTTTTATTTCCAAAATCATTGGTTGATCTCTCCCTTTTGTGATGTTTTTTTTTTTTTTTTTTTTACAAAGTAGACAAGACAAACACAACAATTAACTCATGGTAACAACCTTGTATTAAAAACACAGATGACAATCTATTTGTACATTGAAACACTAGGGAACACAATGTTACTGTTAATATTTCTATTCTGAGGGAACAACAGATGGACAAATGTTGCATAGGGCACAGCACACTCTTGTCAAGAGGCGTAGGCTCTCCTGGAGTTGCAGTCTGGCAAAGATAAATGGGTATTGTGCTTTGTAAAATGGTGTACTTGTTTCTAACAAGACCAATCACCCGTTCAACGTGGATTCGAACAGCTGATAGTCCCCTTGAATATTCAAGTTCATTTGGAGTTCATTCTCCATGCATAACTTTTGAAGTCTATCGAACAACAGTACTTTCTTGACGTGAAAAATTATCTTTTAAATTCACACACATCATATGTGAAATTTGTGGCACAATTCAAACTGGACCAAAAAGTAATTGTTATCTCTCCATTAACTCCCGTTCATATTTTTTTGAAAGATAGGTCCCTTGTAGCGGAAGTAAAACGGAAGTCACTGGGACACTATAGGCCTGAGTAATATGCAAATGAAATTACACTTTAAAAGTGTAGGAGTCGATTGCCGTTTAAAAAAAAAAAAAAAACATAGTCCAGTATTTCTTTTGAAATTGAAATGAAGTTGTATGGACTGGACTATGTTTTTTTTTTTTTTTTAAACGGTGAAAATTGTGAATTTCCAGAGCACACTTGGCAATCGACTCCTACAGAAGCAAAGATGGCAACATTTCCGGAAAGGTACTGGCTTGATGAAATTCATTCTGGACTCTATCCGACCACATAAAGACCTCGGGATACTTCGGTTTGGCTTTAGGGACCCTCTACTCACTACCACGTAAGTGTAATGTTGTTTGGAACTGTAGAAGAGGTATAAAAATAGCGTTTTGTAGCGGCGAAATAATATGCCCTTCACAACTTCCACGCTTAACGAGCTTTGACTAAAAACGGTAACATCGAACTTTCTCAAAACACATCCGAATGACATGATTTGGATGTCAACTCAACGTATGTACTCCCAATCATCCGTAAATCGTTCTAAAGTGCATTTTACTCCGGATAATTCCTTTTAATCTACTAAAATTAACTAAAGCAGTCCCAGATACAATTTCCTTTGGGCCGGATCCGCATAAAAGCCTTTAGATCCGCCTGTAGCGGACATACGGTATCTGACTATGGGCCAGGTCTGCTCCTGATAAAGGTTTCAGCGCTGCTAGCAATGCTGTTTTATCACCGGTTTACAAATTTGTCCCAGATCCAATTTCCGCAACTCAACTGGAAGTCAGGAGATGCGTTTAAAATACAAAACACTGATTTGGCCCAAACCTGTGATACGGATATGAGCCGAAGGACCATTTTTTCACAGCAGACCCAGGTGGTAATGATATTAATTAAGGTGCTGACTCTGCTAAATTGATGTCCTTTCCCTACTTCATTGTCAACTGGCTGCTAAAGAAAAAAAAGGTATTTTGGGAATGGCACACATTTAGAAACCATGGGGGTGCACTATGTTCCCATGGCCACTTCATTTGTACAGTAAGGCTGGAAAAGAAGATATAGTTGGCTCAATATTGATCATATGTTCGTTTCATTATTTTTATTATTACCTAGCAGCGGTAAAAGTAGTCAATTGTTGTTTGTGTCAGATCTAACAGTGCTATGAGACAACTCCATATTCTTGCCACGCATGCAGAAGTCCAAGCAGTAACGTTAATCAAGGATCTTTGGTTTGCTCAATCTTTTGACATGATTGCCAGCCTGGGGTTGGACTAGGACAGCCCAACTTTTCAAGGTAGGCTATCTGCTGTTTATCACTGTTGGTTTATTCAGAGACAACAACAAGCAACTGAGCGATTGATAACTTTACTGTAAGGTTATACTATTATTTTCCAGCAATATGGGCTACTAGCTTAGCTTAAGCAAAACAGCCATCACAATAACTATTTTGGAAAAAACAGTGATGACGCTAACAGGAAAAACGAGTGCAATTGTGACTTAGCCTATTTTCAAAAAGGAATAAATGGCTATGTTTATTTTGTGTTGTTTCAGATTGACCATGGAGATGACTGAGGAAGACAGCCTGAATATCGATGGGAACAGTGGAATTAACACGACTTAAACTTTGTCTGGGATTGCACTTCTACAGCCAGGTTGTTGAATGAAAAAATAATAAGACACTTATGTGTAAAGTTTTTTTTACCCGCTCTTGTGTTTGTAGCCTAGCTTAGCCTATGTTTATCAGTTGAGCTGTTGGGAAAACGTTACGAACTTTAGCCTGGGTGAATAACGAACCTGTTAGCAAATGTGTAGCAAACAGATTTTTCAGGATAATTAATTACCAATCACATTTCACATGTCAAATAAACCAGCTGATGTCTGATAAACGGGTCTGTACCACCCACAATAAGCGGAACCTTAGGCCTATTGCATATGATAAGCAGATCTGGAACACGTCAGTAACACAGACTACCATACGGAACTGGGCCAGTCTTAGCCCTTATTGGTACCAGATCCGTCAAACGGATCCAGACCAATTTTGGACCGATGTGCGTTTGGACGCCGGATCAGGTCCATTATGCAGATCCGTGCCGGACGTTGTGGCCCAGTTCCGTCCCAGTGTATGTTTGCTATCTGGGGTAGGGCTGCAGCTATCGATTCTTTTTGTAATCGATTAATCTAGCACGTTATCGATCAATTAATCGGATATTTTTTTTTGTTGCATTTTTAAACAACCAAAACAAATAATGCATAACGAAAATGACATGGCTGTAAAATGATCAAGCAATTGGCACACAGGTATTTATTCTAACTCCAACATTTGGCTCCAAAACTAAGCCCATTTATTGCAATTTACCCATTTAGTGTTTAAGTGCCAGTGCCAACAATTAAATAATGTTCAAAATGCTCTCTGTAAAATTGCAGCCTCTTGTGCATGACTTAGCTGGGCGAACAAAGCTGTCCATACTATGTTGTGAAGTGCTGGGAGGGAGAAGAGGGAAAGCAATTTAATGTATTAATATGCACAACAAGTTTCATGCTGTAATCTAGACCTGACATCAAAGTAAATATCTGTTTTATGTTGATTTCTACACCTGCAGCATTTGCCATTAGGCTACTAACAAATAATTTTACCATTAGGCTACTAAAAAATAGCCTACTACATACTGTCTTGCAATTGAACGTGAATAAGTTTACTACTTAAAAACATCAAAGCTTAACATTATATCACGACATCGCTACAAATACAGTATGTAATTAAAATCAGCCAACATCAATGTAGGCTATAGGCTACGTAGATAGATAGATAGCCTATTTTATTGATGCTTGGTGAAACAGCATGGAGTGGATGTTTTCGGTTCAGATGCTTGTTCTTTTCCTTTTTGAGTATGTAATGATCCCGAAACTTTACTTGAAAACTTTAGACATTCTCTGCCATTTATGGACATCTTGACTCCGCCATCGCGGCAGCTAAATTCAGAATGTATCACGATTCACGCACTAGTGGTGTGCTTCCTGAACAACGGTCCGTGTGGAACAATCAGATCCCTGTGCGTACAGCGCGCGTCATAGGAATTTAACGAGGCTTCGAGGCAAGGTTTTTGCCTGAAGTAATTTTTGTAATCGAGTTATTCGAGTAACTCGATGAATCGTTTCAGCCCTATAAAGCAGTATAGATTAGTGGTGGTGAAATAACTATAACTGTTCTTACTTTTAGGTAGCTAACATAAGGTGACCAGATTTCTGAGACAAAATCCGGGGACATTTTCAGTTGAGAAGCGTAAAACGTGTAATGTTTTAATCTTTGTAAACTTAAAACGGGGACATTGTCCCAGGGGCATCACTAGACTAGATCTCCACAAGTCCCCCTAGGGGGGTTCGGGGGCATTCTCCCCCGTAAGAAAATTTGGTATATTTTAATGTAAAATGCATCAATCTGGTGCACTTTGAAAAGAAATTCAGAGGTTAGACTTCATTATTCTTATCTATGGATGGAAATATTTGTGCTGTAGCCTAAACTTCCACTTCAGAATTTTAACCATGCACACACAGGTGGAATAGTTATAATATTCCAATAAGTTATGATATTGTCCATCCACAAAGCATATTTTCTTCAGTTTCACAGTTCAGAAATGGTCCAAAATAGTATTGGCTACATTTCAGCACTCCATGAAATTGTATCATAGTGGCTGTGTTGTTTAGATAGTTAATCTAGCTAGTTATCTTGGTCATTGTAATGCCTATCTTCTTTTTTTCAAGACAGTCTGTGCTTTACCCATATCTGAGAATGTATGATGTGATAATATTTGTCTTAATAGGGCATATGTGTTGTCAGTCTTATATCAAGACTGACATTTTTTTCTTCATATTTTTGTCTTAATGTCACTAGGAAGCATGCCAGTAGAAATATAGGCTATATTCATATGTGTAGGTGATTGTCTGGAATCTGGCAATATGAGAACCATTATGGTGGGATAGGCCTATCTGGCTAAACAATTTACAAAAAATGTTTGTACTGACATTAATCGTTTACATGAGAATAGGCCTACATTATAATTTTGGCCCAAAGTTGGAGACCATGTAGAACCTTGTTGCAATTTCAAAACCGGACTACTCAGGAACCGCTTGTTGTAGGCCTACTGATGCTATAGTCGTCACATAAGTTCATTGTTAATTTTCCCGCGAACCATTTATAACAGGATTTTGGCGCTAATATCATTGGAAAGCTTAGATTCCAGCCGTTTACGTGATATCTGTGTATGATATGCTATCTGTGTGACAGGTACTCCGCAATTTTAGTTTAACCTGGACTTGAGCAGCTGGCACGTTTGTGATGAATAGTTTAATAATTCCGCCGCACAAGTGGTTTCATTTCAAAGATTCTACCGCGCTGCTATTCCACCAATCCAAATAGCCTACCAGAAATATGGGCATTCTAGAACATCTTGGAGATCTGAGCTGAGCGCTTGCTTTGACTGGCTTGAGCCTGTGCGTGAAGGGTGCGCAACTGTAGGCCTACGTTTGGTCAGTGCTTTCTTTTTTTCATTCCACTTTCGGGTCTGTCAGTCACAGTGAAAACCGGGGACTTTTCCGGGGACGGGTCACCGAAATCGGGGACGTCTGGTCACCCTAAGCTAACATGCTAGCGCTAGTAGCTAGCTAGCAGGGGTTGAAATTAACTTTTCAAAACATTTGCCAGCCACTTGGTAAAATCCCCAAGCCAATCAATAGTAAACCAATGGTAATATTTTACTGTGTATTTGAAATACACCAGCTCCTGTAATATTTTACCAGCATTTAGCTGGTGCTAATTTCCACCCCTGCTAGATAGGTTGCCTAGAGCTAACGTCAGTTCAAGTCAACTTACCCGTAATAAAATGCTCATTGCACAGCCTGGAGTGTTCTGTTGGCGTCCATTGATCCCTTTTAATTGCAGCTATCCATTTCTGTCTCCTCTCTTTGTTCTTGGGAATGTTATAAAATGTGTGTCCATCTTTATTTGACTTGCTGTTATTGCAGCCCACAGCACAGCCAATAGATGGCATGTTTACTTTAGCGTAGGCTATCTAGTGCAGTGTTTTTCAACCTTTTTTTGTGCCACGGCACACTTTTGACACTTAAAATGTCCCACGGCACACTAACATCCTGTGTGAAGAAAAAATAAACATACCATAGCCTAAAATTTCATTTGTAGGTGACTATTTCATTTGTAGGTGACTATATCTAATTTAATTGTTGTTATGAACTGGATATGTGATGATTCTGTGAATACTGATATGGGGCCCCCGTTGTACAATGTCTGCATACCACAAATAGTGCAATCATACAATCAATGAGAGCATGTGGTTATAAATTCTTTGATGCAACAGTTGCTTTTCTGGACCAGTGAGTGACATTTGGGTAATTTTCACTAGTGTGCCCCTGCACAGTGGTTGAAAAACACTGATCTAGTGCTTCCGGTCTCAGGATGGTCCTCAAGATGGCGCTGCGATTCATGTGTGACTACATATGGAACACATGAATCTGCACATTTTCCAAGGGCAAATTGAACGACTTTTAAGACCTTTTCAAGACATCTAAATAGAAAAATGAAGACTATACCACGGCAAAAGATACAACTTTTTTTTCTACTAATTTTTAACACCCACCCCATTTTGAATGTCTACAGAAGTTGCCAAATAGATTTTGGTGAAAGAAAATAATTGTGTGTGAATTACCTTCACAGCTATAAATGCCCAATGTTAGGGTCTGGGCTGCTTGCTTTTGAAGCTGGCTGTACATATCCGGTTGTGCTACTGGCTGAGGCTGTTTTTCACCTGTGTCTATAGTAGCCTACATGTCAAACATGGGTACTGGACTGGATTCCCTTCAATATTTCTTTCATAAGCTATTTAAATATTTTAATAGGCTTACTTACTAGGCATCTATTGTCCCATATGCAGCACAGCAAAATAAAGTTAATCCACTACTTTTTGCATACCACTACATTTTGCATACCAGTTGTATTTAAACCAACCAAAGCTTGACTGAAACATTGTAAAACCATTGACTTGTTTTTAAAAAATGTATGGGAAAAGGGAAACACCCTCACATGTTCCTGCTAAAAAACTGCTGGTTTCATCTCAAGGACGCACGTATTATGAACGCACTTACAGATGCATTTTTTTTATGTAGCCAGTCGCCGACATTCAAAAAAAAAAAGTGCGGTTATATTACACAACTTTTGCGAAGTACTGGGAAAGGCTGGCAAGCAAGTTGCAGACGGATATTACAGGTATTATAACTTAGTTATTTACTTAGGCTAGGCCAGCAAAACACGCTGGAAAGATGCAAACAGATCAACTTAATGTGTATTTCCTCCTGATTGCGAAAACGTTTGTTTCCTGTTATTGTTTTTTCTGCTAACTCACCTTTGAGTCGTCCACCGCTGTCGTGTCAAGCGGGAACAGGCCTGTCTTGATGGTATTGGGCGTACAGGCCTGCTCCACCGCGTACTTGAGCACCGCTGAAAAGTGCCGCTTGCCCAGCACCAGGTCTCCTCGCACCAATCCCATCTCCCTTGTCAAACGGGAGAACGCCGCCTTCAAGGAACCGTACATCGCCACGTCCAGTGGCTGGAGCACATGGGTGGTGTGCACTGGCAGGCACACCACCTCTATCTGGTTGGCCCGACAGAAGTCGACCACCCCCTTCCCAACATGGGCCTCATGTTGGTCCATGAACAGGAGGAGGGGCCGCTCCTGCCGGGCGTACTTTACAAAGTTCCCCAGCCACTTCAGGAACAAGTCACTGTCCATGTAGCCTCTCTCCGACACGCCGTAGAGTGCATTGGTGGGCCCCTCCAGGCTGTAGGCCGTGCTAGGGAGGCACCCCTGAAAGATGATGAACGGGGGTATGCTCTCCCCAGCGGCGTTCGCGCAGCAGTGGACGGTGACGTGGTCACCTGCTGTGCGTAGACGTGCCTCCGGCCTTTATGGCACAGGACACGCTGCCTGGAGTGGCCCTTGTCTCCAAAGCCCGTCTCGTCGCAGTTGTAGATCTGCGCTGGGGTCCCGCCGAACCCATGCTGCTGGTAAAGGGCCTGGCAGATGTGGAACAGCTCGTCCACCCGCGCCACCGTGGCCCCATGGACCCTCTCCCTATCCAGGGGATCAGGCCTCCGCGAGGCCACGGTGGGGTGGCGAGCTCTGAAGCGAGTCCACCACATCTTGCTCAGGCCCTTCTCCATGTTCACCAGTGGTGAAGTCCGCCCCGACGCCTTGCAGATCTCAGTGGCCAATAACGAGGCCACTGAGTGGGTGATGGGGAACCCATGGGCCGCCATCCAGAAAATATACCCCACCAACACCTCCTCTGGCATGAGGGCCCGGTTGGTGTGGGGCAAGTGCCCATACTTGACCTTCCTCCAGTCCTGGAGGGTGGTGTGTGGGACTCCATGGCGGGCAGCCACCTTGCGGAGGCTCCCGCCCTCCTCCAACTCCTTTAGAGCCTTTGCCACATCCTCCCTAATTTATTTTTTAGGCATTTTCCTGAAAAAATAAAAATACATGAAATTGATTAAAACTAGATAGACAGATAGATAGATACTTTATTAATCCCCCAGGGGAAATTCAAAACTAAAGGATTGTTTAATTGGCGGTGAGTATGTTGTTGGAATGTGGCTCTGCAAAAGCGTTATTTTCAATGGTTATTATGTGGTTGGATTCATGGGTTTTTTTTTGTATCGCTATTATTCTTGTATTCACATAATTACAACTAGGTTGCTGCCTTTTTTATCCAGTAGGTGGCAGTCCAGGATAAGATACCGCAGAGCCATATATATATATATATATATATCTCCATGGCTCTGCTATTCCTCAGAGCCGTATATTCCTGATCCTAGACTGCCACCTACTGGATAGAAAAGGCAGCAACCTAGTGGTAATTATGTGAATAAAAATCGCCTCAGTGGTTGTTATACTTACCGTGAGTATCGACAACCTCCTGCCTCATCGTGCAGGGGTGTCTTACTTGCACTGATTGGCAAGTTTAAACTTCAGGACGATTAATTATATAAATCTACGAATCCAAAACATTACACGATGATAAATTATGTAATTACAATCTGACCATCACATTTATTCATGGAAATGGTGAATTCCTTCTGTATGACCAGAGCCATATAAAGGTAGAGTTGTGACAACTCCATTGGCGCTAATGTTCCATTTTTTTCCAACAATGGCGGCTCAGGGAAGCCTCAAAGAGTTCCCGGAAGTTAACAATTAATAATAGCAGCAGTGCGGTTACAGCAGTATAGACTGTTTGTAGCCAACTTTTCAGACTCAGATTTACATTATTGGCTCATCCGAATAATAATAATAGTAATAACAGTAATAGTAGTGAAGTAATAGTATTAATGACCTAATTAGAATAAAAAGCTATGTATCGAATATAACAGCTTTCTGCTGCTCAGGTTTTATCAGTTCCTCATCAAATAAATTAAGAGAGGCTAAAAGCCCAATAAATGTGCTACATAATAGCCTAATATAAGATAAACCATGCCTGTCCCATTTCAATTAGGCAGCACTAGGCTACACTACGAACAAGCTGTCATTAAGTATAATTTTGCGTTTGTACAACTTTCCTGATGTGACGTTTCTTGGGCATTTAGCTTTACCATCATGTCAACATAGTTGTAACGTTATGTTACATTACATTACATTTTAGCCAAAGCGACTAACAACATGTTAAACAGTTCTCAACAATTTTAGGACAATTAAAAAACGGTAAAAAAAAACGGTAGAGTACAGTAAGAATAAGTGCATCAGTGGAAAGGACAGATAGAGCTGTGTCACATTTTTGCCTTTGTCGGCGCCTGTGCTCGGTCAACTTGCACAGGTAAACTTGCTCGTCTTGATCGCGTCCGTCTTAAACGAGGACGGCTCGAAACAAGGGCTGACGCTTCAGCAACAGCCTCTATTGTTATGCTGACAGGAATTGCATGCAGCTGTCCTCGTGTCCTCACTAATGATGAATCAGCGTAGACCGCCCTCTGACGTTAGCACAGCTTAGATTGTTCAAAAGGTTATGTGCAATGCGCATCTCGGCTGGATTTAAGTGGTTTAATTTTAAAAAGTGCAGCAAAAGTGGGATATAGTGCAATTGCTTCCCAAAAACAATTCCTCCATAACTCTGAATTTAATCTTTTGATATGTGGAAAACTTTCAGTGGACTAAACACATAAAAGGTAAGAATGTTATCACAAAGCTAGCTGGTTCGTAATGGCGAAACATATTTTCTGCTAACTTTGTAGGCCTACTTGCAGCAGTGGAGTTTGTTGTTAACATTGTTGGTAACGTAAACGTTTCTTCAGTTAGGAGCAGGACTGTCTTTTTTTTTTTTTTTGCATTCATTTTCATTGGCAAAAGCTAGCCTATGCATGACTGAACCTAGATTTAAGGGAACTGCAGCTGTTAGCATCAGCACGGTCATATTAACACAGCAGGGCACACTAGCACAGTGATGAAGGATCGTGTAAAACTCCCATCCCCAGAAAGTTTCAAACCAAGCTTGCGCTGATGATGCATGATCACTGATCAAATTGCTATTTTCTGACACGATGGACAGCCATTTCTAGGTGCTCACCTGTCTGAATCTCAAGCTCTTTAGCCTAGCATCTTAATCCTGTTCACAGCACGGTGATTGACAAACGATGACAAAATGCTGTTCATGTTTATGAGTTCATAGCCTGGTTATTTATCGATTATATATCGTTTTATATTTTATTATGATCACTCGCATTACCATGGGGTTACTGAATAGGTAATGCTACAGTTAATTTAGCATGCCCACCATTACACTGGAGATGTTAAAACACTTTTAAACTTTTTTTATTCTCCCGTGACGATAGGCTAGACTTGGCTACAGGTAATTCGCTCATTAGCTCAGATCAGTGACTACCAGAGGAAACGTGGGGTAGAAAACTCAAACAAGTTAATGTTAGACTAGCTGTGTTAGTTTCTCATTGCAAAATCAAAATTTCACAGGAGCTCCATGCGCTTTTGTAGGCTACACGCACTCACGCGGTCTCAAAAATACTGTTTACAGCTTTTCGAGTCACTGTACGAGGTCATTTATTTTATATAGCGATAATTTAGATACACTTATGGGGTGGTTGCAATTGCGTTTTCTAAAGAATCTCCCGTCTTGATTTTGTACAGAAATTAATGTTAAGTGACACATACGTAAAAGGACGGAAAAGGTCACCTTATATAGCAGGCTAAGATATAAGGTCTTGAATTTAATTTAATATTGTTGTAATGGTAGGATAACTACATAGTTTTACACAATAATTACACTGTGTTATAAATATGCATTTATTTACTGTCAATTACCCAAAATCGTGTGTCTGTCTATCATTGAACAGTAGCCTATTTAATGTATTCTAATCCATCAATCACTTCCGGGAACTATTTGAAGTTTACATGAACCACGTGACCTTAACTAATTTTGAACACCCATTGTCGCAACTCTACCTTTATATGGCTCTGTTTATGACTATTGCATATCTAGGCGTCAAGCTAACACGCTTTGTTTTTTTTTTTTTAAATCTGCCGCCATTTCCTGGCGTATTTACATGTCACTAATTACGCCATGAAAACGTCTGATAAAATGTCCGCTAATGTTATACTAACAATCTATTCAAACAAAATAACTTTTTCAACATGTTTACTTTAATATTTACTACGTTACACATATACACACCACATATTTTCACAAATCTCGAAGGTTAATCCCTCCCCGGCGCCATTTTTAAATATTCATGCGTTCCATATGTCGCCACACATGAATCGCAGCGCCATCTTGAGGACCATCCTGAGACCGGAACGACCGGAAGCACTAGATAGCCTACGCTAAAGTAAACATGCCATCTATTTGCTGTGCTGTGGGCTGCAATAACAGCAAGTCAAATAAAGATGGACACACATTTTATAACATTCCCAAGAACACAGAGAGGAGACAGAAATGGATAGCTGCAATTAAAAGGGATCAATGGACGCCAACAGAACACTCCAGGCTGTGCAATGAGCATTATTACGGGTAAGTTGACTTGAACTGACGTTAGCTCTAGGCAACCTATCTAGCAGGGGTGGAAATTTTTGGCTTGGGGATTTACTAATACTAGTAAACTTGGGGGTTTACTATTGATTGGCTTGGGGATTTTACCAAGTTGCTGGCAAATGTTCATATTTTGAAAAGTTAATTTCAACCCCTGCTAGCTAGCGCTAGCATGTTAGCTACCTAAAAGTAAGAACAGTTATAGTTATTTCATCACCACTAATCTATACTGCTTTAGTTAATTTTAGTAGATTAACTTTACTTATTTCTGGTAGAGCTGAAGTCTGTGTGTCAAACACTGTTCATTAATGTGTCATTATATCTTATTCTACCACTGTAGGTCAGAAGAGTGAGAATCCTTTACACCCAGACTATGTGCCCAGTTTGTTTGCTTATCTCAAACCTGGGGAAAGGCAAAGAAAAATAAACAGCTACAGCAAATTTGAGCAAACTCAAGCTGTCAAAAGAAAGAGAAGTCTGACTAAGGATCTTGGAGTGGTGGCACCCAGAGAGAACAGCAGTCCGGTTGATGACGATGGAGATACCTCGGCTCAGGAGGGTAGAGATCATGCTGATCACAGTTACTGTCAAGAAGACACTGTGTATGCTGAGAGCGGTGAAGCATGCTCTAATGAAGCCTGCCAAACAATGGTGAGAAGACTGACAGAAGACTGTAATGCACTGAGGTTAGAGGTAGTGATGGGGACGAGACCGCCTATGCCGAGTCCGAGTCAAGACCGAGTCCGTTGGTTTTGAAATACAGTCGAGTCCGAGTCAAGACCGAGTCTTTGAGGAAGCAAGTCCGAGTCGAGACCGAGTCCTTTAGGAGTCGAGACCAAGACCATAAATTATTTAATATCACCCCAGTTAATAATCAACAGTTAGGCCTACAGACTAAGCTAGATTGGGAATTGTTTAGAGGAGCAGTCTTAATGTCTTAATATGGTCTATGTTTTCACTATCATTAAAAAAATCCCTACCACATGCATCATCTTCTGCCTATTTTTCTAAATTGCTTCAACAGTGCTGCTCTTTCATCAACATGTTAAGCCCTCCCTGACTTTTTTTTTCATAGTTAAGACATGCAGAGCAAATTAAAATTTTCTAGTGGTATAAATTAGTAGGCTTAGCTACTTTATAACATTTTCCAATATTTTCCAATTTTAAACATTTTGACAATACACTAGAATGCAGTATCTTTTAAAACTTTATTCCCCCATAACACACATAAACATTACACCCCCCTCCCCTTCCACAAACACACACACCCAAATACACACACACACACATCACACTATGTCACACTGCTGTTAACAAATATTCTATGTTATTAAACCCACCCCCAGTCCACAAAACATGAACATGTACAGTGGGGAGAATAAGTATTTGAACCCATGCTAAAGTTGACTAAAAAGAGGAATATAAAATCCAACGGACAGATGGTTGACTCTGCAATCTTTCAACAATAGTCTGCTTCACTTGGTTCACCAGTACTGGGATTCTTTTCTCGGAGATAGTGCTTCTCGAGATGGGGGTGTATTTTGAGTCCATGACTTTCAGAAATTTTCTAAAGTAACAATTCTCCACCAAAGCCAGAGGCAGTGCACAGCCAATTACCAAGTCCTTAATGATGGATGCATTAATTGCTTGCTGCCGAGGGGATTTAGAACTGTAGACCGTAACATTGGAGAAGCATGCAGATACTGATGGTTGTGCAACGTCAGTTTGGTCTTGTGCTGCCTTGTACTCCAGGAACCTGTAAGAGAGAGGCAACATCCACAAATTATTATATATCTATTATATATCAGCATGTTTTAAAATTCATAATGTTCTCTATTATAAACTATTAATTGCAAAACTATATACGTATAATTTATACATTTTAAAGGCATAAGCTCTCTTACTGTCTGTTGGAACTAGGTCCCCTTCATTTCTAATCCAAAATAGCCTAGGCCTAGCCTAACACATGCAAGGTGATTTCCACATTCCTGATGTGAAAGAAAATGACCAAGGACAGCCTATTATTAATATTCAAAATTTGTAATATTTAAATTTGTAACCACCTGTAGCGACCTAGCCAGCCCACAACTCCTTTCACTGCAGAGCGATCTTAATGGTGGAAATTATATTAGGCTACCTACTCGAAATTATCAGCCTATGTCTACATACTGCTGAATGTTGTAACAAAGGCTTTACTGTATGTAACAATATTAATGTAGATTAACAATTAAACAAGATGCAGATGTTGTAGATCTTGACTAATTTTAATAATCAACAAAATGTATGTGGACATTAGAGGAAGCAGTCTCTCTTGTTGTCTTACACACAAGCACTAAAATAACCTCCCTATGTAGCCTAATATATAATTCAAGTAATATTCAACTCCACACGACACTGAGTGCCCTAATCAAGACAACTAAAGTGTGTAGCTCAGACGAACAACTAGCTAATGTATTTTGCCCTTGCTCTTGTGTGTGTGGCTACAAGCTCGGCACATAGATAACGTTTCCCAAGAAATTCTCCGAAATTCTCTTCAAAGCTTTACTTAAGACTCACTGTAAAACTGTATAGCAGATAAACAAAATATATCTTGGTATTCGTTTCCTGAGTGCATTTACGAGACACGTTAACATTGAATAGAAACCGATTGGTTAGCTTAAAGCTAACGCCTATGGAGAAATCCATATAGATGCTAACGGTTAGCATTCACAAACTAACTAATTGAGTAGCTAAATGGCCACTTGAAATTAAACATTCAACACTTTTCACTGATAAAATAGAATGTCCCTGACACCATCTAAGAGAAATTAGTTTATGGTATTGTCCTGCTTAAGCCTTTCCCTTAACTGTGTTAATGAGACAACTTACAGTTCACATCTCTGCTCTCAAGTTGGACTAGGCTACTTGGTCAAGTAGGCTAGTACAGTAGATACTGTAGCTATGGATAGCTCTGGGCGTCAGAAAAAGACACCAGTGGTGGGCTCGTGGCTTTTTGGGGGGTTTATTTTACCAACAACCATCAAACCATCAAAATACCATCTATTATATGTCATTATAATGTAAAACTAAAACTAACAGCTTTATGTCAAACACACTTTATACTCATGCATGGTTAGGTGAAAGCACAATATGTTAACGAGCATAGCATAGCTCAACAAATACGTTAACGTTAATGCACTCACCTGTTAGGATGACTTCTTCTGATATGGCGATGGAAGTTTGAAGTTGTGCCCAAAGTTTCCGTTATTGAGGTGTTGCAGAATTGGCACCGCGCAGTGTGCTTTTTTTAAAAAATCTTTTCCCGTGAAGGTTTTGTGGTTTTGGTATGCAAATTTAATGATGGCAGACTCATTGCTCATCTTGCCGCTATTATCACACCACAGCAACTGAACTGAAGTGAAGTCACTGACACTCACTGCAGCGCTGACTGCAGTATCTTTGCATTGCACCATGGGATGTCATTTTCAAATAATGCCCGTCAACATGGCATTTTATTATTACAGTGCATGAAAATGCACTGTACTGTTATTCCAAGGCTTTTTCTTCTTCTTCTTCTTCTTCTTCTTCTTCTTCTAACGCAGTTAATGCAGCTTAAACCGTGTAACGTAGAAACTTCATTCAAACTATGTTACGTAGGTCTTACTTAGGACATGTGGGCTTTGTATTTTTCAACTTTGTAACTTTTATACTTTTTAAACTATTAATTAAAAACTAGTCAAAATTTCCCCATAGACTTAACATGGGCTGATGACATCACAATAGAGCCGTTAAGCAATTAGAATCCTATGGCAGGTGTTCGGGCCACCTGGACCAACTGCCAGTCTCAGGCTTTAAGCATACAAACTGGCCCTATTAAGACTACACATCCTGTTCAACTGCTTCCTCTGCCAAAAACTGTTTCAAAATAAAAGTCCTCACTACAATATTTCACTGTTAAACAATTTAACGCTTTAAACTACTGAACTTTTTAACTGTTCAGCCATTGTAACTGTTACTTGTCATCAACTATGACTCCTACCCACTGTAGCTAGTTAGCTAAGTAACATGGTTAGCATAGTTAGCATGCTAGCATGTTAGCACGCTAGTTAGCATTTTTAGCAAAACTGCTAAAAATGATTAGTTAAGTTAGCTAAGTCACATGGTTAGCATAGTTAGCATGTTAGTTAGCATTTTTAGCAAAACTGCTAAAAATGATTAGCTAAGTTAGCTAAGTCACATGGTTAGCATAGTTAGCATGTTAGTTAGCATTTTTAGCAAAACTACTTATAATGATTAGCTAAGTTAGCTAAGTCACATGGTTAGTAAAGTTAGCATGCTAGCATGCTAGTTAGCATTTTTAGCAAAACTACTTATAATGATTAGCTAAGTTAGCTAAGTCACATGGTTAGCAAAGTTAGCATGCTTGTTAGTTAGCATTTTTAAAAACTGCTTTAAAATGATTAGCTGGGTTAGCTAAGTCACATGGTTAGCATACTTAGCATTTTAACATTGTTAGCATGCTAGTTAGCATACTTGGTTAACATTATTATCTTTGTTAACATAGTTAGCATAACTGCTAGCAAACATTAGAGCCATTCCAAGTGTCAGTTATCGTCAACTATCTACCTAAATAATTTAACCATTTAAACTATCCACTTATTTAACTGTTCAGTCATTCCAACTATATTAAACCTCATCTACCTAGCAACCAATATAGTTTGTTTTTACTCTGTATGATATTTTACATCATATTTTTGCATTTTCATGCACTGTATTTCCTTCAGGAAATGCTTTTCTAGTTATTGTTGTTGTTATGCGTTGTGTGGGTTTTTTATATGAATATAAAAAATGCGTTGGTCTCGAGGACTCGGCCTGAAATTACGAGTCCTTCTCCTCCCACTGTGGTCCGAGTCCGAGTCAAGACCGAGTCTTTGAAGGAACAAGTCCGAGTCGAGTCCGAGAAAGCAGAAATCGGTCCGAGACCGGACTCGAGTACTACATCACTGGTTAGAGGTGTATCATCTTAGGGAAATGGTGAGCAAGCTATCCTTCAGTCAGGAAAGCTTCAAAGACAATGATGACATGGTGCAGGACTTAACTGGCCTTCCATCTTATGCCAAATTGATGGTTGTCTTCACTTTTGTGTCAGAATTTCTCAAGGTTGGACTCTCTGGAATGTCTCCCTTTCAAAGCCTTTTAATGACATTAATGAGAAAGAGACTGAATTTACCACTGCACTTCTTGGTATACGTATTCCATGTGTCAAAGCCTAGTGCGAGCCGAATTTTTAACAGTACATTAAATGTCTTGCATGAGAGATTGTCTAGATTCATACGGTGGCCCAGTAAGAAACAGAGTCTAATTAGTTTACCCATGTGTTTCCAAAATAGTAATTACAAAAATTGTACATCCATAATAGACTGCTTTGAAATTTTCATTGAGCGACCTAAAAACCTGAGAGCCCCTGCACTATGAAGGTATATTGGGTGCAAAAGTGGCGAGCACATTAAACTGCAGATTTTGCATGTGCACACTAAAGTCATAAATGTGTAACAGTAAAGTTGAAGTTGTACATATTTTTTTTATATCTTGTTACACAAAACAGGGGCTACGGGTTCACAAATCCTTTTTACAGGTACACAAATCCTATCCAAAATCTGCAGTTAAATGTGCTCGCCACTTTTGCACCCAATATACCTTCATACTGCACAAACATATTCCCAATATAAGCATCACAATACTGCCAAGTTCTTGATATCAATAACTCCACAGGGAGTCATATCGTTTGTGTCTTATGGTTGGGGAGGACGAGGAAGTATTACAGAGAATAGCAGATACCTGGAAAATCTATTACCTGGTGATTTGGTCCTAGCAGATCAAGGGTTCACAGTAGCAGATTCAGTGGGATTGTACAGTGCTCAACTCAAAATACCTGCCTTCACTAAAGGGAAACAACAGCTGCATCCAAATGAACTTGAATATTCAAGGGGACTATCAGCTGTTCGAATCCACGTTGAACGGGTGATTGGTCTTGTTAGAAACAAGTACACCATTTTACAAAGCACAATACCCATTTATCTTTGCCAGACTGCAACTCCAGGAGAGCCTACGCCTCTTGACAAGAGTGTGGTGTGCCCTATCCAACATTTGTCCATCTGTTGTTCCCTCAGAATAGAAATATTAACAGTAACATTGTGTTCCCTAGTGTTTCAATGTACAAATAGATTGTCATCTGTGTTTTTAATACAAGGTTGTTACCATGAGTTAATTGTTGTGTTTGTCTTAGTCTACTTTGTTTAAAAAAAAAAAACATCACAAAAGGGAGAGATCAACCAATGATATATAAAAAATCTTACTAATAAAAATAAAATATATATAAAAAAATCTTATTCATTCAATTACACTGCACTGTGATGTGTTTATTATTATGACCGCCGCGCAGCGAAGGTTTAGTTTAGGTCATATAGGTTTAGTCAGATTTTTTCTTTTTTTTTTCGCATGCCCAAATTTCCGTCAATGATTCCCGGGACACTGAAAGACCGGGGTACACAAAACTTGGTGGGCATGTAACCCCACATGGATGGCATGGAACCATCGCTTTTCGTTTTGATCTGGACCCCCCGAAAGGACGGTAGGGCAGACACAGTTTTCTGTGAATATCTCGAAAACCGTAGGGATTAGGAGGACCATTTTTTTTTGTATGTTGATCTCAAGGGGCCATGTCAACCCATTCCATAACCACTCATTTCATGTATAGCGCCACCTAGTTAAACACAAAAAAGTAAAAATGAGGTGTTGTAATTGAAGGTATCTGTGACCTACCATAGTCAAAACTGCACGAAATTGGAAGTGTAGGATCATTATGACACCCTCTGTATGTACGCCAAGTTTTGTGGAATTCCGTTCATGGGGGGCCACACAATAAATGAATTTATGTTACTATACACCAACTGGCCTGTAGGTGGCCGGAGACAGTTTTCTGTGAATATCTCGAGAACCGTAGGGCCTAGGAGGTCCACCTTTTTTATGTATGTTGGTCTTAAGGGGGCATGTCAACCCATCCCATTACCACTTATTTCATGTATAGCCACCTAGTTAAAAAAAATAAAAAGCCAAAAATTAGGTGTTTTCATCACAATATCTCTGGCTGACAAGGTCAAAACTGCACGAAATTAAAAGTGTAGGATTATTATGACACCCTCCGAATGCATGCCAAGTTTTGTGTACTTTCATTCATGGGGGGCCTTACAATAAAATAATTTATGTGTACATTTAGTGACGTACACCAACAAGGATTCCCCGGACACTGAAAGACCGGGTACACAAAAACTTGGTGGGCATGTACCCCCACATGGATAGCATGGAACCGCCATTTTTCGCTTTGATCTGTAGCCCCCCCCGCTGGACTGGACCCCCGAAAGGAGGGTAGGGCAGACACAGTTCTCTGTGAATATGTTGAGAACTGTAGGGCCTAGGGATGACCATTTTTTCCCGTGATGTTTGCCTCCAGGGGTCATGTTAACCCATTTCATGTGCACAAACAGATACACACACACACACACACATTCACAGTAATCATACGTATGACACATACTCACACAGTAGACGTATGTACGCTTGCATGCACAGGCACATACGCAGGCACACACACAAGCACGCACACACACACACACACATAACATAAACATAACACAAACAATCAAGAATTTCTCAGAATTATGAACAGGCAAGATGGAGGTGGGGTTGTATAAAATGAATTTTACATGTGAAATCTATGAACTAATCATGTTTTGGTACTTGTTGTCTAGCAGATACCAGTGAGAATTGAGTGTGGATAATGCAATTTAGTGAGACAGAATCATATAGGCCTTTCAGCGTGATTTCTTTTTGTGGAAAAAATGTGCTGGACTGGGCGGCGGTCATATTTTGTACCGCTCTGCGGTACATCTAGTTATTTGGTTATTATTGTGTGATTATTTGGTTAATTGATTTTTGTTAGCATTGGGGCAATCTAGTGGGAGGGGCTACAGCTAGCCTAAGGCTGTATTAGGCCCCATGGCCTCAGTTGCAAAGGGTCTGTGCAGAGAGAGAACTGTTTACGAGAATTGTGGACTGGTTAAGTGTGCAGGGTCTTTTGAGACATAGCCTGGCAACTTGATGCCTATTTATTTTCTTTTTGAACAGTTTTTGTTTTGCATTTTTGCTCATCTTGACACTGCGTGCTAGCTAGCTAACTGTGGAACTTCAGTATAACATAGCTAATTATCTCACCTAGTTGTAGGAAATAGGCTACATTCATATTACAAGTGATAGAATGAATGTGTGACTTATGTTTAGTTGATATTATGACATGTAAAGTTAAGCTTGCTGAACTTAATTATAGTCAGCCACGGGCAGTTTGACTGTGCCTATCGATACATTCGTGACACTCCTTTTAGTAAACTGGAGAGAACAAAACATAGGAACATGGTCACATTAATCCCATAAACACACAGATAACTCTTACACCAACCTTATTTTGTGCCTTTTATTCATGTTTGTTTCAAGATTTAGTAAGTTTACTATAAGCACTTTTCGCTCTCCACTTTGATGCAGCATAGATTTCCATTATATCAGTCATCTTCCCCCTAAAAGGGGGCGTGTATTCAGCACATACGTTCCATTCCATTTGTCAGTGCGTATTGTTTAGTTTCCGGTCTGGCTAGATCGGTGTGGTGTTATAGTTGTTCTAACGTTACTAGTTGTTGCAACAGCATGTGAAAAAACTACAAAGTTTGTTACACCAAAATGAACGTTAATCTCGAGATAAAAAAATTGACGCCGTTAATATAGGTTTCCGTTAACGCCGTTAATAACGCGTTTAACTGACAGCACTAAAAAATATATACATTTATTATAAAAATGGAGCTACATGACATAATGGACATGACATAAGACTGGACAGAGGCTTAATCACTGGTGGGACAGCAGAGAGAGAGAGAGAGAGATCTATCATGCAATTTACACTGCACTGCAAACAAGTTATGACAAACGACTGCAACATGTGACAAAAATTCACGTCAGACACACCAGGTGAAATCAGTACGGATGACTCCCCCCTTTGAGACTGTTTGCCCCCCGCCTCTCATCGAATGGAACAGAGACAAAACAGCAGCCCTTAGGTGACGGCGGGCAATGCACCAATGGCCAATCTTTAATGGTAAAAATGTGCCGTCTCTATAAAAATACAAATGGTATAGTTAGTCCATATAACTATGGGATAAAAACTGTCTGTAGGTCTACACCGTAGGCGAGCATCAAAAAATGCAGGAGCTTACCTTCATGCTGCACAGAATATGCCTAATCATAACGAGGGACCGGCCCTGTTCCAAACTGAACAAATCACGTCACCCAGCAGCCGCAACTCCTTAATGAAAAACAGCGATGAGCTGACGCCAGTTTGACGTATAGCAGCTCAAGGAGCTAACCAGCTAGTTCGCCAATGCACTAGGCACTTCACCAACAACACCATGATCAGGTCCCCGGAAGGGGGAAAGGCAGGAGTGCTCAAGAGAACACATGTTCTTCTTACTTTTAATCGTGTAACAGGCAATGCATAAAAAGTCTATGAAGTGAAGTCTATAAAAAACATCAGGTGCTTTCAAATTTGGCAAACAGTGGCGAACAAGTTTTCTCTTAACAGTTAAATTTGAACGATTTGGTGTAAACAGCCCATTCATGTAACGGTAACACTTCGTCCAGTTCACGTCCAGCTCCACTGTATGTTCGCGGAAAACAAAGCTTAACGTTAATGTTACCTCCCCAAAAACTCAAAACAAACTGAAAGTTGAACGCACCTCAGGTCTTTTCATTGTAAACCTGTATTTTTCTAAGGCCAGCACACCATTAGCAGATAATTAAACAGTGAGTCTTGGAATGCACTATAGTCAGAATGAGAATTATGAATAGTAGGCTAATATTAGCTCCATCCATAAGCATTAAGGACAGAAACACAGTTACAATTTTACGATTTAACTCTTTCCCGACAGGGCCAAAATAGGCCAAAAATGACTCCTTGATATTTCATTCTGCTGTGGGTGACCTAAGCATATCTCAAAGGAACTATCCATTTTCTCTTGAAGCCAGATAGTTAGGCTACACAAATATATGTTTGACATGACAATTATGTATTATTTATATATGCTAATTAGCATACATTTGCATATTCCGGACACATTTTTTGAGTTTGTGAAACACAACATGTTATAAAAAAAAAAGTGAAATAGCAGAAAGTTGCATTTACCTGTTGGCTAAATAAATACCAAGTTTGGTAGCAATTGGGTGACAGGAACTCTAAATAACTAATTTTGAAATTATGTATACAGACGAGCCTAAATAACCATTATATAGTTTTATTATCAAAATTAGTTGCAATATCAATACAATCACATTTGTATCAAAAAAATAACTTACAATTTCATCTCATAAATATTATTTTGGTTAATAATCATGTTTTTTTTGGTCAATGTGTAATAATCATGTTAACACAGTTTAGATTGTTAAAACAGATGAACAGTTAAAATGACCCAACAGAGTCAGTGTTGCTGAAAATTACAGATTCAGATACCTCCCACACAGAGTTACACTACAGATTTGGCCCCTACCCTCTCACACCACACATATGTACTGTTAAAAACAGATGAACAGTTGCAGTGACCCAACAGATTCAGTGTTGGTAGTCCTTGCTATGAAAAATCGCAAAACAGTTCCTTTCCCTTGTCAGATGAAGATACCTCCCACACTGAGGTGCACTGCAGTAAGAGTACACCTGCTTTTGCCCCCTGCCCTCTCTGTAACACACCACACAGTTTTCGTTTTATGTCATTAGAAAACATGGGCATATGTACTGTCTCATATTGATCCGGAAGGGGGGAAGGGGTGCTGTACTTATAAGAAGGGGGCTCATCATACTCCACTAAACCACAGAGTTGCCGTACTAGCTCCTCTCTAAAGTCCACTAGACTGTACTTTGAACACCTCTGTAACTCCTCAATGTTAGGATGATCGGCCTGCTGCTGTTTGAAGAGCAAGTAACTGTTTACCACAGCAATGTCAATTATAGGGAAGAATAGGGTCTTCCACCAACGTGTACATTTACGCAGAACATTATGTGTTGCTAGAATCTGATCTGACCGATCGACACCATTCATGTACATGTTATACCTTTTTATTGCCTGTGGTTGTGGCACAGTTATAGCTGCCCACTTGTCATTTGTCTTTGATTTCCTTTGTACTTCCAAAACATTGTTGGCATGGTCTATTGTCGTTAGAAGAGACACAACTTTATTGTCCTTCCACTGAAGTGTAAGAACAGGACCATCCCTTTCCCAGTGCATAGCTCCTCGAGACACTCTGACCCCACTTTTTTCCATTTGTCAGACATTTAGGAAACCCTTTTCTTATGTCATTGACAGTTCCAGTGCTTGGCACACCCAGAGCAAATAAGTCCTTCACAAGTTGAGATGATGTGTAGAAATTATCAAAATAAAGGAAATATCCTTGGTTGATAAAAGGTTGAATCAGTTTCATTACAACATCATACCCAAGTCCATGTTGACTAATCTCTGCCCCTGCTGCTTTTCCGATGTAAATGTCAAAGTCTAACGTGTACCCATTACAGCTATCTGCTAAAACCCATAATTGTATTCCCCATTTAGTTGGTTTGTCTTTGATGTATTGCCTTATACCTGAACGGTGCCTGGATTTAACCATTCTCTCATCAATTGCAAGATTTTGACTAGGCTGATACAAACTGAGACATCTGCATTTAAAATCATTGACAAAAGAATGTACTTTTCTGAGCTTATTGCCAGGTGTTTGGATCCACAATGTGTAGCAAAGCCATAAGGGCCTTGAAGCGTGTTCGTTGCATCATACTCCGTGCCCAAAGGCCATGATACAAAGATTTGATACTCCAGTATTTCACACTATCTGAGGTAACTCTTACCAGACCAAAATAAATTAGTAATCCAATGAGTCTGTACATTTCCTCAGGGGTTGTCTCTTGCCAGCTGCCACCAGGGCCTGTGTAGGTGTGGTGTGATCCCCCTACAATGTGAGTGTACGCATAGCATTTGTGTGCGTGCAGATGTCCACAACCATTTTCAGAGTGAAAAACAACTTAAAATATTCTACAGCAGTGGTCATCAAATGTCTAAGGTGAAATCCTCCGATATGAGCACCAGGTGGTCGGTTGGGAGTGAAAGGAGGCAGAACATTCTGACATCAGGGTCATTGTAAGTCTTTCTGATCCAGAGTTCTGATCCAGACCAGCTTCAAGAGCGCCACAAGCCCTTTGTCCTCGTCCAGCAGGAGCTTCCTGACGAAATTCATTTTCAGTTGTAGCATCACCAATCATTGTCACAGTCTCACTATCATATGGGTCACCGGAAGGATCTTCATCTTCAGCACTAGAAGGGTCTTCATCACTACACCAGAAAAAAAATGATGGTTATAACATGTCTGCAATAATAAAAAGCTGTAATCTTATCATAATGTAGTCAAACATTTCATCAGTGTCTGAGTTGCTGTAACCAGCTCTCAGAAGCAAACAAACATATAACGTACATGTTTATTGTGCCAAAGAAAATAAGACAGCTAGTGCAATGCAGTATTATCATTATTATTACTATTATTATTATCATTATCATCATCTTGAGAAAGATTTGTGGTTTCACCTCACCAACATGACTAGTGTTCGTTTTGCTTTAGCTCAGAGCTGATGTTTGTGAGCTAGGTGTAGCCTACATCCACACAAATCTACACGTTTCTCGTTGTCTAAGTTCATGTAGTGCATTCAAACACACGTCCTAATATATTTGCAGATAAATATTGTTTGTTGGGAAATATCTGAGGTTTCAAGATGCTTATCAAAGACAAAACGAGGACAAACTTCGTTTCACGTTACAGACACAACTGAAGTTCTTTCTAGCTCTGAGCTGAGCTGAGAGTTTGCGCGCTAGGTCTACTTACAGATATGGTATTTACGTACATGGTAATGGTATCTCGCTGTCTAAGTTCATATACACGAAGACACAAGTTCACATTTATTTCATAATGAATAATTAGTTTGTTGTGAACTATTTGCAGTTTCAAAATGACTAGCGAACAAGCCGTTTTCACTTGTGGATACGGCTCACGTTCGTTTCACCTCACACATGTTCTAGCAAAAACTTTCTCATGAAGATGTGTCGTAGCTGGCGTTTCATTTCACTCACCTTGATTGCTCCAAAAGTTGATGATCAAGATCACTTTCTTCATCACTTGACATCCCCAGATGTGCATTTCCTTCATCATCGTCGTCCGAGGCATATATTTCGCATATAACCTGTTGTACGTCATTACTACCACTGAACCTCGGTCGCTTGTTATTACTCGCCATATTAAAATATCGCGATCGGCGCTTGACAACCAATCACAAAATATAAAATCTAACCAATAGCAAAAATTCAACACATATCCAAGGAAAACCCATTTAATTGATTGGCTTAGACACTCATTGACTTACAAACACGTTTTCGCGGGGTTTCAGTGAAGAAAAATGATACTTTTATTAATTTTCATCATCAGTACGTACGTACTGATTTCTCTATGGGCTGTCGGGAAAGAGTTAAGCCTGGTGCATTACAATGCTAGCCTGGCGGGCCATCCTATATCATTGAAATGTATAGTCTGGAATCGAACCATTCACCTCGCTTAATCCAAGGGGCGAGCAGAGAATTGTCTTTCAAACTGCCTAGGCATGCAATAGGCCAGCGCTACGACCATATCCGTATCCGGTCGGCAAAACGGCAAATACATCCTTCTTCGAAAGGAATGACTTAAGTGCATTGTGTTGCTCAACTTTCAAAGAAAAGCAAGTCCAACTCCTCCAAAGTTGACGCCAACGCCGATTCAAACAACAGCTCTTCGTTCGCCATAGCCACCTTCCTTGTTGTTCACGTCGCAGGACTGTCGTCATCCTGTTAAGCCCGTCTTAAGACTCTCTAACAAAATAGAGTGCTGTGATTGGATGACGTCCACGGCGTCAGCCAGTAGAAATCCCTATGGTTTGATACTAGACGTACAGGCTGAGCAAATTAATTTGCCGCCGTTAGGGTGCGTCTAGATTTCTAGGCTATTACAATGCTATTATATGTTACAACCACTGCCATAATAAGGGTATCTGCAGTTAAGCTAGTGCTAACCATAGTTATGTCAGCAGATGCTAGCAAACAACTGAAATATTGTCTTTATACCGTGCATGCACAATATTTATTACAATAATAAATTACATGGAATTTTGATAGTAAGGGGTTTGGTGATATTTTTGTCTGCAGAGTTTAAAAGAGAATGGCTACTCCTGAGTCTTGGCTTAACTTGCCTCTCCTTGTGCTTCCTCTCCAGGTGCCTGGTAAAAGTTGACGTAGTCCCATCAGTCTCTGTTAACTTTATGTTGCAAAACCGACATTTAGCGGAATGCTATAGCTATTTCACTACAGCAGAATTTGCTGACATATCTGACTCCTGACTATGCCTGAAGCATATACAATGTAACATGTTTTTAAAATCAATGCATCTTATTTTGTTGCATTTGAAAAAGGGCGCAATACACAGTAGTGCTGCATTACGGTAAGGTTTTGTGTTGAACAGAGCATGATTGGCTTGGTTTTTGCACAAATCCCTCAAGACCACTATGGCCGAGACCAAGACCGAGACCAAATGAAGTCGATTCCGAGACAAGACCTAAAAGTGGTCTCGAGACCAAGACCGGTCTCGAGTACTACAACACTACAGTTGAGTCAGCGGGAACATCAGGGGAATTGGCGGGAGCATCAGTGGAAGGCTTTGTACCACAGCCATCCTCTCCTGGAGGAGCATCATTCCTCGTTTTCCATATGATGCTGAAATGCAACTACAGCATGGGAATGAAGCATTCTCGTGATGACTGTTTTCCGGCCAAAAATGTGAAGAAACCAAAAAAAGCTGAGGTACACTACTGTCCACCTCAACCCACTGGAGAAACTGATGACAGCCTAGAGAAGTTAAGACTTGAACTACTGAATGATGTCCAACAGAGAAACAATGAATCTGTTGTGAGAGCCAAGATATCCAAAACGTTCTCATACAGGAGGAAATTAATAATACAGGTTCCAGCAGTTGGTGACTTAAAACTGAAGGGGCCTGCACTTTTTCATAAAGAAGAAGTAAATATCTAAGTTTGATCTCACATTCAAGGTAAGTGTTGGGTGTTTAAAAATGTGTAAGATGCTTGTGTAGATGATGCAATAAGCAATACACATGCAATAACAAAGCCATGCGTTTTGCTAAAAGGTGGATGGATAAGGCTAAAGAATATACAGTGGGCATTACTTTCAAATGGCCACTTCAGTCGCGTATTACGCGGCGTGAAGCTTTAGCACCACTTTCAGCCACTGTGCGTCGCTCTGCCACTGTACATCGCTCTGTCAGTAGGCTGCCTGCCGCCCCTTCTGAAAAAGCAGGAGGCTACCTTTAAACATAATTGTTGCCGAGAGGAATCCCAGCCTATGAATTCAATAACAAAATAAATCATGCATAATTAAATACCTCGATTTAGGCTACTTGGGTATGGCTTAAGGCTTGGCTACACAGTGGTAACGAAAATCGAAATCTGCTTTTGATAGCCTACCGGTGCCGCTCCACAAAACGAACAAATATCTTAATTTGCTGTCTACGTTATTGTCAGTGTTGGGGGTAACACAACTATGCAAATCAAAACAGTGTCTTGTGCAAGAACTGTTCATGCAGACTACAACTGGCGTGGTGTAGCCAAGGGCTGGGATAAACGTTTATTTTTTAAACGATTAATCTAGCGATTATTTTTTCGATGCATTGATTAATCTAACGATTCATTTTTTCAGTCCGATTAGATTTCGATTCGATTATCTCCCCATTAATTCACTAATAGCAACTTATACATGTTTATCTGAATGAAAAAAACATGAATTCTTCAACATTGCAATATATGTTTATTGCTCTTAAGATTCCAAAATAAAAGACTGTACAAGTGCAAAGTATTAGCATCCTTAGTCAGAGGTAGCATTCAATAAAGTTCAGTAGTGTAGCCTATGTCATTTTAAAACGTTTGTGTGGGAATCCTTGCAATTTACATTAACACAGTTAAAAGGCTGCTGATGTGTGGATGCAATTCATAACGTAGTTAGTTCAAATAACGGTTCGTACTTCTCCTTTGGACAAGCACTTTTGAGTCTTGGAAAACACTTTTCCATTTACATCGGGATTTTGCGGGAACATTCAGAGTCAATAAAACTAGTAAAATTTCGTCATGAGCCCTGCATGAGTAACGAATACAAGCAGCTGCAAGTAAGCATGCTAAACTTGACATCCAAACAGTATTCTAACGTTAGCTTTGAGATACTGCTTGATTGCATACTGTAACTTAACTTAGTTTAGTCTCCAAAATGTACTATGTTGTGATAAGACCAGAGTTTACTTTAACTTTAATGCAGCAGTTTTGAACAAATTTGCGCAGCATGGTCACAATGCTAAGCGGATTTAATAGCAATTTAGCCCACTGTGTTTTATGCAGTGCTTCTATTTGGCAACAATCCTTCAACAACCGTGAATATTTTGTTAAATGCACATGCAGAGGAGGAGCAGCGGGCTTGTTACGAGAGAGAGAGCGGGCAGGGCGAGGAAAGGCTGTGTGAGTAAAAAGTGCAGCTCAATGAAATTATTTTATCTTATCTTTAATTTAAATAGTAGGCCTACAACATAGAACATCAATGTGTGGTGGCCAGTTTTGATTTTGTGGTGCCCAGCCACAGATTAGTCAACGTATGGAAAACACTGAAGGTGTAAAATTAAAAATATTTAGCAGCACACGTTATGCTTGACGAATCAACGCTCATATTTTGCGTTGACGTATTTTTTGCGTCGACGTCATCGATAACGTCGACGCGTTGTCCCAGCCCTATTCGTTTGTGTCTCATGACGTCACTGTAGCTTTACGCCGTCATCTTTACGACCGATTCGGGCAGCTCAGCCGCCCAGTGGTCACACAACAGCTGACCGTCTGACAGCTAACAGCTGATAACCCACCACAAACTGTTCCCATTAAGTCACAATCGCCTCGTTTCCCATCCCTTCATGTTCTTTCAATGAGTATAAACCATGGAGTGTATAAAATACGTATAAACACATCTTACATTAAAAGACATTATCCAGATTAATGACAGCTAGCTGTGATCGAAATGACACTAAAATGAGTGGTAGGCTAGCTTGCTAGCTTAGAACTCACTACATGTAGTAAGAGTAAACTACCACCAAAATCATACATTTGAATTGTTTTTACATAATACTTACATTTCCCATGATTAAATATACGGTTTTGACCCATCCAGCCACAGCAAATTGATAAGAGCAGTTGAAACACTTTTTAATTAGGTCTAAACAAACCGTTTAGCCAACAAACCGATCGTACCACACTGAAAGCTAATATTTGGTCACTATAACCTACATCTGTCCTCTGTCAAATACAAATGCATTTCCAGCTTTGAACAAAACCGTTCAGGAATTATTACAGCAAAAGTGGGACATGCGTTTCAGTCCTCCCTCCTCGGGACAGTTGAATAAGGGGACGAATGAACATAGGCCTAAGACTACAATAATATAAAACGTCCCACAACTTCAATATTTTACTACATATCATGAATGGTGGGCCTACTCCCAATAGGGGTTATTTTAGATAGATTGTTGCAGGGATATAGCCTCTTCGTGCATGTCTGATAACTCATTGCCATCATCGTGAAACTATTGAAGATTTTGAAATCATGCCCTATGGATGATTCTGCGATGTTTATAGCTAGAACGGTAAGCTTTCCCATTTATATCATGTTTATATTGTTGGAAATGTCGTTTCACTAGGTTTTGGTTAGGCCACGGTACATCCAATTAAGTAGGCCTAGGCTTAACGACCCACCGGTGTTATACTGGCTTTCATGTTAACTGACTGGACTGTTCACTTTGCCTCTGGAGTTAACGTAACCGCCCCCTTCTTTTGCAGATGTGTTCAGCTGATGATTTAGCCTCCGATACCTAGCCGCAGATTCGTCTGTTTAACTGAAGTTCAAATAGATATATGTTTGTGATGCTCCACTTTGTTGTTTAATAAAGCTTTAGGCTACAACACGATGTGTCGGTGTTGGAAGTGTCAGGTTGTCTGTAGTAGGCTAGGCTACATTAACCTGACCCTAGCCAGATGAATGTCGTTCCGCTTAGCTCCGCCTAGCTTCACTCACATCCATCTGGGACCTCTTCCATTGAGAGTGATTTCTCCAACCAACTTTATGGTTTAGCCAATCCGGATGCAGGGCGGGAGTTTCATAGATGTGACATAGCGTAGACTGTGAGTCTGTTATTAGCGTCACGGGTTGGCTTCGATGTGAGTGGTTGAAGTAGCACGTCAATAGATGACGGACAAGTGGCTTATTCAATCATATGCAAGCATTTTTTGATTAGGCCCAGCCTTCTGAAGCAACACTTCAATGGATCGGTTCCAGATGGATGAGTGGAGCTAGGCGGAGCGAAATTCATCTGGCTATTGCCAGGTTAAGGCTACATGCACTGGACCATGAATATGCCACCAAATAAATAAAACTAAATAAACTCCACGTGGGTCTCGAACCACTACTACCAATGTCTCTCATTTTCTCCACATATCTCTCTCTCTCTCACACACATTCAAATGTGCAGTGCCATACTGGGCGAGATCGGTCGTAAATATGGCGGCGTTCTATTTGATAGTGACGTAGATGGCACCTATGAATAGCCTACACAACTTTGTTCAAAATTGATGCATTCAAGTTAACTTTGCAAAGTTAGTGTTATAGCCTACTTATCACAACGTTGTCAATCGCAAACGCTAATTTATTCTAACGTCTCTATACGGAACTACCTGCTTCATTTGCAGAGGACGAAAAGAAAGCACCTTTTTTATAATTGAGCCAGTACAAAAATAACTGTTTAGAATTAATCTGTAGCTTGGGTAGGCTTCTGCAGAAAACAATGTTGTTGGCGATTTAATACTATCTAGCAACGTTTTTAACAGGCTACGCAATAGAGGCTTAGACAACTATGACCCACATTCTGGTTTCGTAAATTAATTTGCCCTACTTCTTGACTGCAATGTAGTCAATTGACTGCTTGACTTGTCATTTTTATTTTTCTGTACAATAAACAAATACATCTGCTTTATGCCGCAGAATTAAATTCATATTTGGCTGACTTCTGCAGACGCACAAAAAAGCACTGCCACTTCCCTCCCCATATTCCACTGATCACACATCAGACATCAGGGGTGCGTTTCCCAAAAGCTACCTACGCTTAACCCAGATTCGAATTCTTGGACAGGGGACTGATAACTGCTGCACAACGGCGGCTGTCATCAGCCAGCCTTAACGCACTGCGCCACAGAATTGACGGTGTGAATGAGTGAATAGGGGATAAATAACAATAGAGTACACAACTGTTTCACCAGCACATTTAAATGACACATGTTAAACGTTAATTCAAAACAGTTAATTTACAAGGTCAGTCTAACCAATGAATTAACTTGATGACTCTGAGAAAAACAGATTTCACAGATTAAACTAGTCAACATTAAGTCTCCTGTTATGTGCAGGTGTGCCCATTCACATGCTACTAAACGTCATTAACCACCTTAGTCCAGAATACTGAAGTTTGGAAACTATCATGGTCCAAACGTACAAAGTACTTAGTACCAGGAGTTTTTTTTAAATAAGACTTGCCTGATTATCTGCTACTATACTGCTGCGTCAACGTTTCTTCCGTGATTTGGGAAAAGCCCGTAAAAGTCCTGGCAGAAAGCATGCATAAGGATGTAGATCCAGGAATGCACTAATATTTTGTTCGTAGTCCAGTTTGCAACAATTATTAGTTAACACTAAGTTGTAAACACTTCGGAAAAAAATATTTAAAACTGGATATACTGCAAAGACTTTTACAGGCTTTTCCCAAATCACGGAAGAAACGTCGACGCAGCAGTATTGACCCCTTGCAAGTGACGTCACGTTTTGTTCGCGCCACAGCAAAATAGCCTAGTGGACGGCAAGAACACGAATCAAATCAATGGGTTGTAATGGGACATATCGCTTTAGCTAGGAGATTATAGTGAGATTTAACCGTAGTAATGTCCTTCCACGACTGTTGGCTTATTGTTTGGAATACAACAACATCCCATGTTCTTGCATAGATATATTTTGGTTTGTTTTCTTTGTGTTTCGGGAGTATTTCAACCACAATTGCATGCTTATCTCCTCAGTGTATGAAGCACAGCAGCGGTTGCTATAGCAACCATAGACTCTGAACAGGACGGCAGATAGCACTTAGGCAAAGTCTTTGGCAAGATCTGAATGTAAACAGATAATACCGTTCAAGTTTTTTTATTCAATTCAATTTATTTCAATTCTTTAACTTAAGACATGTAGGCCTAAGAAGTAAGTTTATTCGCTGGGCAACGTACAAACTGACGAGTTACATTAGCCCTAGCACTATGAGCTACGATAAACGTTAGCTAGAATAGCTAGCTTCTAAGTGTGGCAGCTAAGTTATTATTTCATGTTCTGTTATGACATTCTTAACGTTTTGACTATGTTACAACTGATAAAAGCAAGACAAATAAAGTAACCAAATCGCTTTGCAATATTTTAGTCTAGAAATACTTATGGGTGTTCATTTACCATAATGTTAATTACAGTAGCCTAACGTTATGACCTAACGTTATCTCCACTTGCTGTTACCACCAGTTTTAATAACTTTACATTTGCGATCATGACCCATTTCATCTAACAACACCACTGGCATCTTTCCTTGACTATCAGACCCCAAACAGCAATACATTGAACTACAAAGATGTTATAGTAATGGTGTTCAGTTCATCATAATCGTTATAACATAATGTAATTTGCCGTCCGTCTCCTATCTTTTTGCCGTCCAGCATGGAGCCGTCACGTGACTTAAGTCACGTGTCTGCAAGGGGTGAATTGTAGCAGATAATCAGGCAAGTCTTATTTAAATGAAACGAAATGCTGTTTTACATCTAACCAGTGGTGCAAATAACTGATATGTCCAAATGGGCCTTGATTAAATGCGTCGCTAGACTGTTCATACACATTTTAACGGGCCAAAGTTGAAGAGCTTTTGTCCGTTATTGTTCGAGCAAATATAGGCTGATTCATGTTCCCTTGCATTGTGTAACTGAGGTCCATGGCTAGTCTGGCTTTCATCAGACCAAGCTCAATCTTTTAAGAAATCAAAAAATAAATAGCGGGCAGATCAGGCTGGGTTCACCCAGCCTAGTCCATAGGCACCGATATTGTTTAATTTTCCGATTGAGATATACACGCTCTGGCTATTCTAAATGCAAAAATGCATCAGGGAGTTATGACAAAACGGTAACTAACAAACTAGATCCTAATAGAAAGCTGTTAGCTTCCCTAAGCTACAGGTATGATTATAAGGTAGGCCTATTTACAACATCAATAGGCTATGCTGGCGACACAAATAAAATCTCCTTTGGAAACCAATGGCTTACGCCTTACAGTATCAAGCGGACTTAAACTGCCATATCGTGGCGAAAAGTTGTAATAACATTCACGCAGCTCCATGAGTCAAGGAAAGCGCGAATGAAGTAGCCACTTCTAAATGGGACCCACTACACAGTAGCTTAAGGTGTGTTGCTAAAGCAGCCATAATGAAATGAAGGTGTCATTGTTTGGATACACATGTGCTTTTTAATTTCACAGACTACAACTACCAAGCTGGAATCAAAGCACATCGATTCCCCTCTCACACCCTGCACGCACTTAAAACAAAATAAACAGGCGTCTCAGTCTCACGCATGTATAGGCAAAACTGTATCAGACCGGTGTAACGTTGGTAAATCTTCCATGGCACAGAATGATTTTGTAGCACGTGCAATAAATGACAGTCGAAAGATACAAACAGTGCTGCTATCAATTTGCTTGGTATAACCGCATTTATAGTTTTCTACAAATGCAATCAATCAAATGGGCAACGGTAACATTACCTAGGTCCTTATTGATATTACAAGATTAACGTACCTGCAGTAAAACCAAGCATGTCCGATAAACATCCTCAGATTTATTTCGGCTTCAAGAAGAAATGGGAATTACACTTCATGTGAACATCGCCCTATCCTTATTAGATGTTCGCCATGGTAAATTACAGTCCTTGTAGGAAGCGTCCATTGTTTTTCCAACCCACTTTTAACTTCCAACAAAATTACGTCTCACTGCAACGATGCGCCATCTAGTGGACAAACGACTACTTATCGCCAATACTGAAAATGCAGCCATGATGATGATGATGAATATTTATTTTGGCTTTCTTTTAATCCTACTGAATTTGTAATTATGTATCGGCCGTTCTAATACCGATAGTATGTGGGTGCCTGTGTGTGTGCATGTGTATATGTGTGCACCGCCATTTACAGGCCAATGAGTGTACAGTCACTAAATGTACACATAACCTAATTTTTTAGACCCCCATGGATGAAATTCTACGAAACTTGGCATATCCCCAGAGAATGCCAGGTCAATCATACACATACAATTTGGTGCAGTTCTGAACATCTTAACTGAAGATAGGGGCGATTAAAGCAGAATAATATTGCATTTTCATTTTTTACCAGGGGGGTGGGGGTGCAAATCACAAATGAGTGATTATGAGCCAGGTTGATGTGGGCCCTTGAGACCAACATACCATAAAAGATTCTTCATCCTCAGTGCCACGGTTCAGGTAGTTATTTAGGAAAAACTGTTTTTTTTTTTTTTGTTTCGGGGCCCAGCACGGGGCTGTTCCCGGGACAAAATTAAATTTTTCGTAAAAGTCTAGTGGGGCTAGATACCCACCAAATTTCATGTACCCGGTGGTTCGTGTCCCGGTATCAATGACCAAAAATTCAGGAAGTAGATGACGGGAAAAATTCTTGAATTGTGTGCGTGTACAAGTTTATGTTTATGTGTGTGGGTGTGTGTGTGTATGTGCGTGCTTGTGTGTTTGCCTGCGTATGTGTGTTTGTGCATGTGCATGCATGCGTACATATGTCTACTGTGTGAGTATGTGTCATACGTATGATTACTGTAAATGTATGTGTGTGCGTGTGTATCTGTTTATGCACATGTGTGCACATGGAATGGGTTAACATGACCCCTGGAGGCAAACATACGGAAAAAATTGGTCATCCTAGGCCCTACAGTTCTCAAGATATTCACAGAGAACTGTGTCTGCCCTACCCTCCTTTCGGGGGGTCCAGTCCAGCGGGGGGGCTACAGATCAAAACGAAAAATGACGGTTCCATGCTATCCATGTGGGGTACATGCCCACCAAGTTTTGTATACCCCGGTCTTTCAGTGTCCCGGGAATCCTTGTTGGTGTACGTCACTAAATGTACACATAAATTATTTTACTATAAGGCCCCCCATGAACGAAAGTACACAAAACTTGGCATGCATTCGGAGGGTGTCATAATCATCTTACACTTTTAATTTCGTGCAGTTTTGACCTTGTCAGCCAGAGATATTGTGATGAAAATTTTTAACTAGGTGGCGCTATACATGAAATAAGTGGTAATGGGATGGGTTGACATGCCCCCTTAAGACCAACATACATAAAAAAGGTGGACCTCCTAGGCCCTACGGTTCTCGAGATATTCACAGAAAACTGTCTCCGGCCACCTACAGGCCATGGTGTATAGTAACATAAATTAAAGGTGCGATTTGTAGGATTGTTACCAAACGTTCTGCAGGCCAAAATCAAAACACTGGTGAACGTTCTCAAGACTACCAGACACGAGCCTCTTCTGGGTTGCCAGATGTAATTAAGACTTAGCTAACGTTAGTTGACCTGCAGCTGCTTTAACGTTTCTCCAACCATGACCCAGCTACACATTACGGAAACAGTGAAAACAAAAAATACCTCTCTAACCAACGTAACATATTTATCTGAAGTTAGCGATGCAGATGAAGTTTAGCCTAGGCTACCTGTTGTGGAGAAATATGGCCAGCTCTGGCCAGACTTGATATTCTTCGTTTGATCGAAGACGTCACCATCTCAGGAAGCTCCTCCGATGTCCACTTAATTTGTTTCTTGTTTAAATTTTGGAAATTTGCCTGCCTCTCGTAGGCGTTCATGACTACAACTGACAGCTGTTGACAGTTGGCCTTTGCTAATTTGGCAACCCAAATAGGAGGACGCGCTAGCCCATTATTAATACGCTATTCTAGAATGAATCGTACAAAACATAAACAAAAATTCCAAGACATTCCGCCCCGTAACTCATTTTTTTTCATGGGTTTTACGGGTTAGAGTAATGTTGTCAAATAAGCCATTACTTCAATTCATCGTGTTTCCTTACTCTCTGACAACATATGGTGATCATTTTTGGAATGGTTACAGTTTATTTTCCATTATTTCCTACATACTGGACCTTTAATTTATTGTGTGGCCCCCCATGAACGGAATTCCACAAAACTTGGCGTGCATACAGAGGGTGTCATAATGATCCTACACTTCCAATTTCGTGCAGTTTTGACTATGTTAGGTCACAGATACCTTCAATTACAACACCTCATTTTTACTTTTTTGTGTTTAACTAGGTGGCGCGATACATGAAATGAGTGGTTATGGAATGGGTTGACATGGCCCCTTGAGATCAACATACAAAAAAAAATGGTCCTCCTAAACCCTACGGTTTACAGAAAACTGTGTCTGCCCTACCCTACTTTCGGGGGGGCTACAGATCAAAACAAAAAACGATGGTTCCATGCTATCCATGTGGGGTTACATGCCCACCAAGTTTCGTGTACCCCGGTCTTACAGTGTCCCGGGAATCCTTGACGGAAATTTGGACATGCGAAAAAAAAAAGAAAAATCTGACTAAACCTATATGCTTCGCTGCGCGGCGGTCATAATAAGGTGTGTCTGATCATTGTGCTGTATCAAAATTCCCACATTTATGAAAGCAGATGGTCAGACAAATGTCTTACTTTGCATTTTTGAGTGGCAAACTAACACAAACTAACAATGTTCTATTTTCTGCTTTTCTCTCCTGGTTCCACCACCAGGATAAAAGACAGCCCACGCTTTCATCCACCATTGTACACAGTATGGCACGCTTTGGCACAAGTTGAGTTTGTTTATGTTATTGTTTATTAGTTTATTTCTCCATGTTGTATGATTTATAGATAGACTTAAATTGTCATTGTGCAGTTGGTCCGTACAATGTAATTTGCTTGTGCAGCTTCTAAAAACAATACTCACATACACACTCTGTTACGAGACCATACAATCAATGAGATGGTTCAACATAACATAACAAAGGCCAGAGAGAAGTGACTGTTTAAGCATATTTAATTGAACAAATAGCCAGAAATAATAGTTGTTAACAGTGCGTTGTTTGACAAAGATGAATAAAGCGCAACGAAAAACAACAGAACAAGGTGGTGCGTTAAAGGGGAACTTGGCAACTATTTCAACGTAATAAACCCGTTTAGAAATCATTTGGATGGTTAAATGACCTGTTCCGGTGAAAATGATGTGCTTTATCATTACCTTTTTCCACAGTTTGAAATAGCATAATGCACAATTTCTCCAGCAGAGGGGGAAATCCTGCCAAGTTTCCCTTTAACGCTAAAGAATAACAAAACAGAAATCAAACCCTGTGACTGACTGACTCAAAAGAAAACCAAGCTGACTCCCGACTGTAAACAAAAGATAATAAGGATTTGTGAGTCTTCTCGGGTCTGCTTCACTCCCTGGGCCTGTTTCTAATAACGTGCAATAACCCGCCACCAAACACCACCCGCTCAGATAAACATAAATAAAGTACAAGTGCTTTACAACTAGCCTGTATACGTGAGTGCTAACTTAACGAACGTATATTGCAAACAAAGGGAAAATGGCGATAGCAGAGGACGATGCAGTGCGACGCAGCCAGCAGTTCCGCTCCGAGAGAGGCGAGAGCGAGGAACGAAAAGAGAGCCCTCCTTCTAGGACGCGGCCGTCTTATATAGGCCCTGCCCCGCCCCGCAATCGGGATGACCTAGAGAGGGAGACAGAGAGACAAGACAACCCACGCCCCACAGCGCAAACAGGCAACACAATATTAATGCTACAGTAGCATCTGCGTAACACACTCACACAAAAAAATAAATAAGAATACACATTATAAAAAGAACATATCAAGGCATTAACATGGTTCCATTATTGAAGTCCATTTTAAAGTGCAACTGTGCAAGCTCCCATTGCTTAAAGTGCAACTGTTTTGCTTTGTTTTATAAAATAAAAGTTTGAAATGCTATGGAGTGCCCTATTTTTCGACCCTCAAACTGATATCTCAATTGTAACTCCTACTTCTCAACAGTTTCTCATTGCAATGTCTCCTCATTTGCTCTATTATTTCTCCAAGTTGTAAGTGAGACTACACTCAAACATAAGAGATCTCCCGTATTTCTCCTGCTTCTCAAACTAATATCTCTTATATGACTCCTACTTGTCTCATTGCTATGTGTCTCATCTTTTGCTTGTTTTATAAGGCAAAATTAGGAGAAATAACTGTGACAAAAGTAATACTTAAATGATCCTTAAAAGAAAATCACCATTTTGCCTCCTTAGCAACAGAAGGGATACAATTGAGAAGCAAAAGTTTCCTCTGGGTACAGGCATGCTCAAACATGTCCTAAAACAACCCTTAAAGGTCTCATTTCATCGTTTTTTCATTAATTTTGCTGTGGTCTCTAGTATTAACCCTTAAAGGTGTAGGTTTTTGAACGTTCTAAGTTCCGCAACAATTGAAGGTTCTACAATTCTATGTTGAATTCAATGAACCCAGATATTCTTTAGAACGTTCATTTCTCAACATTCCCGTCAACGGTACTCCTTTAAGGGTTAATGAATGCCATGTGAACCGGTTTTGGTGAAAAAAATGCTCTCCTGTACGGAGCCCGCGAGGTGACATGAAAAAAAAAAAATACTGAGAAAACACCGTATGTTTGCGACTTGAGTTTGACAAACACCGAGATCTCGAAGTTTGGTAGATCTTGAGTTTGTTTTTCTCGCAAAACCATCAATGAACCACAAACGTTCTTGAGTTTGTTTTGCCAGCATGAACAAGAGCAAAACTCTGCAGGCCAAGCTGCAGTGTCATAGAAAAATAATCTAAAAATTAATTAAATAAACGCTTTCTGTGGTGATTCTGCATTAAGTGTGCATTCATCGATGTGTCTCACTTACCAGCTTAAAGCATTGTTGCGTGTTGTTTCTGGGAGTTTCCCTATTGGCTGATAACGATTTATTTTTAAAAAATGTATCAAAAGTTACCCCTCTCCCGTGGGGAGTAGTAGGCTAGGTTAGACGTGACCTGTCAAGACGTGAGGTTGAGAGATTCTGTTCTCGGTAGCGTAGCCAGAAATGTTCAAATGGGTGGCCATACAAACATTAATCATAGGCATGTTATATATATGACATAAAAGTGGAATTTATTGAAGACATTTGATCACAGCTGACAAATTACGCAGAGACATTGTCAACTGGAGCAAAACAATGCATGAATGTAGCTTGGGTGCGTCTTGAATTTCCCCTAGGGATCAATAAAGTATCTATCTATCTATCTACATGAAACACAATTGAGACAATAGATTGACTATATTAGACAACTTCAAAGCCTTATCATAGGCATTTTACATTCATGACATGAAAAGTGGAACTTATTGTACAAAAATGACACATTATGCTGTCGGCTAAACATTTTAAACTTGCGCAAAACTGCATGAACCCAGCATCGGTGTGTCGCATAAATTAAAATACAAATTGAAGCAACAGCTTGACCATCGGAAAATTCTACTGCAAATCCTTTTCATAGGCATGCAGCGTTTATGACATAAAAAGTGGAATATGAACGAATTTCATCACACCTGACAATTACGGAGCTGCCGGCTGTAGCCTACGCGATTTTAATGATTCTTGAACTATCAGCGCAGTGTTGACTTGCACGTCTTTTTTAGATGGTGAACGTAAAAGAAGGAAAGCCCTCTAATTGGACGGGCTAGACTGACAAGTAGACAGGCCCGGTCGTGGCTACGTGTATGCTTTGTAGGCAAAACTAATGGGAAAATGTCTGTCTGTAAACAAATTTGGTAGCCATAAAAAAAGAACATAAACAGAGGATAGAAAATACAAAAAAGGAAGGAGAGAACGCAAAGAAGGTAGGCGGCCTATGGTTCTTGGCTTCACGTTCGGGCAACAGACGAGTTCGAGGATACGGTAGGACAATGATGACATTAATACAGTAACCCGCTGTGGCATGGTCGCTTGCAATTGTATGGTTCATCTATATTATTTTAACTAATTGATCTGAATTGGTTGATGTTTCTCCTAGTAGCCTGTGCTCGCCTGTTCTGTGTGTGTATACCTAGGCCATAATGGCTGTTGCGGTCGTGGGCGTGTTGCTCCCCGGCACAGAATAACGTAGGACCGGCCCTGTCTAAAATCAAAAGACTATCACTGTGTGTGTGTGGTAACGTTAACTTCTGGTCTTGACTCACTGCAGAATGCAGCGGCTTGTTCACTGCACTGGAGAATACAGCTAAACAAGTTAAAGAAAGGGAAACGAAACTTCATATTTTTAAAGCCTTTAAAATCAAATTGACTATTGAAATCGAGGTTTAGGATGGAGCGATGACGCCCCCCCTCGGCATTTTTCACAAATCGCACCCTGACTAGGTTAGCTTGTCAGTGTGGAACGCAACCTCAGACCAACGCAGATGCCAAAATAAGGAACGGCAACGTAATTCCAGTGGCTAAAGCTCTCCGGAACATTTCTAGTGGTTCTCATATGCATTGATGGATTTGCGAGACTCGCAAAAGAAAGTCAAGATCTCGCAAAAGAAAGTCAAGATCTCGCGAAAGAAACTCGAGATCTCGCAAAAGAAACTCGAGATCTCGCAAAACAAACTCAAGATCTCGCAAACCTAGTCAGTGTTTGTCCCAAGTGTTTGTACCTTTTCTCAGTTTTTTTTTTTTTTTTTCACCTTCGTTTTTTTTTTTTTTTTTTTTTTTTCATGTCACCTCACGGGCTCCGTACTCCTGCATCTATTTCATGCCGTTTTAGTTTGGTGGGGAAGGTGGGAGGGGAGGAACGTCAGGATTTTGCCTCTTACTCATGAATATTCATGACATGTTAATGACCTCACGTCTGATTGGTTAACAGTACTTTGACACTCCCTCCAGTGCGTCCTCATTCGATTCTGCCTGTGCTGTGCTCCATATTCAACTTTACAGTGCTAAAACCTGGCTAAAACTCGAGTCAAAACTGTTGCACAAATTGTCTTCGGAGATACAACTTCATGTGTTTGATCTTTGTATCCGAGTAGGAAGAAGAACCGCTTCCTGATCGTTTGTCGGTGAACGTTGGTTTAAGAGAATGGTAACAATTTCTCTTAAAATAGGTAAACGTTTGTGGCAATCGTCATCTTGCTTTCAAGTAATAAACAGTTGGAAACTTTTTAAAATAAAGACTTATTTCTTTACAGTCAAAGGTCTTTGCAATCTTCCTGGTAGATATTTTACTTCACAGCACAGGTTATAACCTTTGCCTAAATGCAGTTCAGCCACTGACCTAGCCTGCTAATTGAATGCTATCGGAATAGATAGTATCATGATACTATCATTGAAAGACCACTTGGTCATAGCCCAATATATATATAGATCTAAATGCAAACACACCTACCTAGCTATATTTTGCTGAAATTGCACCAGAATGCCTACAGAAGCAGAGAATGTGTACTGCAAGGAGACTTCTCCGGCAATGAGAACTATGGCTTTGAAAGCCTACATTGGCAGAGGTTAGCTTACTCAAGTTGTTTTCTGTCACGTATGACCCTTAGGAAAAATATTATAGGAATCTCATAGTATTTTGGCACTAAATGTTAACTTACTATACTCTGTAATCTTATAAGAATACTATAGTATTTGGGACATACTATAGGTACTATAAGACTAATATAGAAAAAGTATAGGGGCTATATATTATAGTTATTAGTAGTACTTCTAAAGTATGTCCCAAAATACTTTGGTATTCCTATAAGATTACATAAGATTCCTATACTACTTTTTCGTAAGGGGATTGCTCATGTGGTTAGAAGAATGGGCAACACCAGTACTAGGGATGTCCCGATCTGATATTTAGATCGGATCGGCCGCCGATATTAGCAAAAAAATGCATATCGGCCTGCACGGGAAAATCCCGATCCAGACTGCCGATCCAGTTTGTTTTAAAAACTCCGGTCCGTGTTTTCCAGTGCACCGATGTAGGTAATCCATTCCAGTTTTTTTTTTTTTTTTTTCCCCCCCTAAATCCGGTCCGCGTTTTTCAGCACACCTAGCCACAGCATCCCACTTGTCTGTGCATGTCCCACTTATAGGCTAATTTAAAGTTATCGATAAAAATGTCAGCTGTGTGGGATTATTTTACCCTAAAAGACGAAGAGGCGGAGTGCAATACTTGCCACAATAAAGTCAAGCGTGGTGGTAAAGCGGTAAGATATTTTAATACGACCAACCTGATCAAGCATTTAGCGAAATACCACAAAAAACAACATGAAGCGTTTCTAAAGAAAACCGAAGACAAGAGAAAGAAAGGCCCTACACAATCAACACTGGCAGAATCGTTTGCAAAGTGTGACAAACTGCCACAAAACAATGCCAAAGCCCAGGAAATAACAAGAGTTATTGCCGAGGAAATAATACTGGATGACGAGCCACTATCTCTCGTGAGTAAAGTCGGGTTTAGACGCACCATCAAACACCTTGAACCACGGTACAATATCCCCAGCCGCCATTACATCGTTGAGAAGACTATCCCCCAGATACACAAAGATGTTAAATGTTACATTGCCAAACAAGTGGAGAGTGCAAGTGCGCTTAGTTTCACAACCGATATCTGGAGCTGTGATCACCGCCCTTTATCTTTATTGAGTTTAACTGCACACTGGATTGGGCCCGACTTCACCCCAAAGAGAGCTGTTTTGCATGCGTGTGAGTTCAGAGGCTCACACACAGCGAATGCCATCACAGACGCCATGCAAAATATGTTGTGTGCCTGGAAGATTGACAAAAATAAAGTCCATGTCATTTTAAGAGATAACGCAGCCAATATGAAAAAGGCCATGGATCAGCTTGGAGTGCCAAGCCTGGGATGTTTTGCGCACCTCTTACAGCTCGTTGTCCACCACGGTCTATTGGCACAGCGAGCTGTAAGCGATGCCATCGCCAACGGGAGAAAAATTGAGACTCACTTCAAACACTCCCCCAAGGCCTACTCGGAACTCGAGGACGTCGAGGAAGAGTTGAACATTGAACCGCGTCTGCAACAGGACGTACAAACCAGATGGAGTAGTACTAAGATGATGATCGACAGCAGGCCTATGCATCGGATAGCAACAGCTATCTACCAGCCACCCTAACAGGCAACCAATGGTCGCTGCTGGAGAAAACGGCGACAGTTCTTAAACCCTTCCAAGAGCTGACAGCCGAGGTCAGTGCAGCCTCCGCCACAGCAGCCGATGTGATCCCCTCTGTCACTGAGAGCGAAGCACACAGATAGCAATACGTAGAAGGCGTGACGGTTATTTAGGTTGTTATAGCAAATTCAGTGTGTGTGTGGTAATTTGACTGTTTTGTGTGTGTTGCTTTTATATATAATTTTATATTGTTTACAATATTATTTGTGTTTGTGTGGTTAATTGACTATTTATTATTTTTTCTATTTTTTATTTATTTAACCCTGTTAAAAATAAACAGTTCAGCTTCTTATTACCAACCATTGTGGATTATTCAAACTAACCTAATTAAGTTGGCTAGTTGTTCTTAAGAGTAAAATCCTTTTCATAGGGTTTAAATATCTTTAATCTTTAATACATGCTTGGATCGGCCGGTATCGGCCGATGCTAAAAGTTACAATATCGGTATCGGATCGGAAGTGCAAAAAGCTGGATCGGGACATCCCTAACCAGTACCCCTGTTGTCTGTATGACCCTGTACCCAGGATTAGAACCAGTCTGCCTTAACATAATGTACTCCCTTCAAAATGCACTAAACATTTATAGACAACTATGGCCCCCAGTGAGACAGAAGATATGAAAGGTAAGATAAACCTTTAGCTTAAAAGGGAAAAAAACTGATGAAACTCCTAAAATGAATATATGTTATTGTGGAGATGTCACTTCATCCTCCTCCTCTTGATCAACCCATGGTCTTCTAGCTTGCCTTGGATGAACAGTCTTGATGGGAGTAGAGGTAGCAGGCCCCCATGCCCATGATTTATCCGAAGTGCTTGTAGCAATACTCATACTTTTCATGAAGTATTCTGTTTGGGTACCTAAAGTAAATAAATGTGTATTACAGTCAAGTTACAAGATACTAATAGTACACAGGACATTCACTATTTCACACAAAACTGTGGTAAGGTGTATGATGTACCAAGAAGCACACCCACAAGAAGACATTCAGTAATATCAATTCTATATGCAATTCATGGGTTTCATCAGGTCCCTTTACACAGAATCAAGCACCATGCAGTCTGCATTTATACTGCATTCGAGGTGCTTGATTTTATACACCTGTGGAAAGTGACCTGTTGAAACCCATGAATTGACTTTCCCAAACATTGACGAGCACATAAGAACCTGTAGCCTACTAGAAACTAACTAGCACAACAGAAATTGAAATAAAAGTTAGATCACAAACCTTTGCTTCTAACGTGATTACCTAATGTAGGCCAGAAAGCTGTGTAGCCCGACATGAAGATGTGCTCTGGAAGACATACAAAACACTAACTAAACGGCAAGTAATCAAACAAAAAAGACATACATTAGACTGAAGTGTAAATACCTGAGCTCTGATAGCAACTTAGCCTAATAGTGCATGGGCATTGTGTTTTTGATTTTCCCAGTTTAGTACTAGAACAATACCCGTACTTAGTTGCGCATAAGATATTGTTGCTAATTATCATTATCATCATTATTAGTGGTTTAAGTGGTTAGGAAATTATAGGTTAAAACAAGCTAAATCTCTGGGTAATGTGGTCATACAGTTTCTTATGAGTGTAGGGATAAGCCATACCAGGCACGTAACTGAAGCATTCCGTTGACATTGTGTCTTCTGCAACAATTAGCTTCCAATAGTCCTAATCAATGGAAGTAGCTACACCTGGCGTGTTAGTGGTCTGTAGGCTACGTTCGAAAAAATAGACCATTCTTCTAATGGATTTTACATGTCGCGAACAGAACACTTCAGTTACGTGCCTGGTGTAGCTTCCTAGCTTGTGCCCTTTTCATGCATGCTGACGTGAAGAATATGAACATGTTGTTAGGTGGAAAAGTTTGTTTGTTCTTACAGCCTGTGAGCAGGTGGTCGATCGTCGTGACGGTACAGATCCAGGTATTCAGAACACTGATGCAAAACCACTTTCTAACTGTAGGCAGTGAGTCACTGTGTGGTCGAAATGATTGGAATACAGAACTAACTTTGCACTATACTTCGGTGGTGGTGTTCCAACAATAAATTCCAACCGTTTCTTCCTCAACTCTTCTTTCTAAGGCAAGACGTGCAACGTTGATGTGTTATTGCCACAAATTTGTTTCGCCATGTACAGTGGGTCCCAGTTAAAAATTGACACTTCATTCACGATCATGGTGAATGGTGAAATGTAAGTACAACTGCAGCCGCTTGGGGCAGCATAGTCCGCTGTGGAGTTCCACGGTCGAACCAGACGGGCGATTCCGACAGCAAGGGCTGTGATTGGCCGAAGTTTTTTGAGCGCTTTCTCTGTGTTTTTAGCAGCCCCTGCAACATGCTAGTCCACTGTAGCCTAAGCCTTGTACATAATGTTAAACATAGTTTTGGATTCAGTGGCAAGATTTCTTGATTGTACAGTGTCTGTCTCTCAGTAATGTTTTAAAATGAGAGCTTAAGTCAGCTGGCAGTAGGCTACTTTGTCGGTAGTCATGAGAAGTTAAACTTGCTAACAGAACATAAATATGCTGCCCAGAAACTACACTAACGAGGTTGAAATATAGACTTTGCCTACAGCATCTCCTTAACAGTAATGTTAACAAAATGACAGCATTCATATGACAAAGAAAAACGAATTCGGTCACTCAAGACTGTGCCACAGCAACCAGTGTAGGCTACAGTCCTGCCCAATAGGCCTACTCGCAGCAGATAGCGTTGTCTGACGGTCGAGTGGGTGAATGCACGTATTTCCAGAACAGGTCTGCAACTTTCAGGTAGTTCTGAGTTCGAATCTAGGCAGGAGCAGAGCCATATAAAGGCCTAGGCCTATTGTTATCATTTTTTGCAAGGTGTTGCTCCTGGCAAGACTTGTTTATAAGACGTTTGGTGATTAATTGATAGCTGTTTTTGGGACAAGTTAAACGTTCTTTATAATGAGCGCATCCGGGGAGTAAAACGACTGTTATGCACTGTTACAACTGTAGGCTACAATGATTGCAATACAAAAATATGCGCGTATTAGTTTAGTTAGTTTTGTGATGTTTTGCCTCATGTGTTTTCAGGTTTGAGGGCTTTTTTGGCAAGATTGACCTTGGTTAGACTCTGCATATGTTATTTCTCCGTATGGAAAATAAAGTAAATTTTCGACACACGTCTGTTATTAGTTCAATAACAAGTGTTGCTTGTTAAAACATGTGACTAGTGAAACTCAAATGATTTTAGAAATATTTAGCCAAAGCCAAAAGTGTTAGAGAGAAGGAGAGACCCGGTGCAGCTCAGATGTCTTCTTAATTTTCTTTATTCTTTAGTAAAAGGTGCAGAACATTATTAAACTTTGACTAACGTTTCGATGTTAATAGTCAAAAAAACATCGAAATGTTAGTCAAAGTTTAATAATGTTCTGCACCTTTTACTGAAGAATAAAGAAAATTCAGAAGACATCTGAGCTGCACCGCTCCTCTAAAAATATCTGTCCTGGCCTGGTTACCAACGGATTGTGGCCAAACGACAGAAGCTGAGAACCCTCCTTTGTCTACCAAAAGTGTTACTTTGTGCCCCGTGCTCCCCACTGCTTGTGAAAGAAGGGGATGGGGAGGGGGGCTTAATGTGAAAAAGCTTAATGTCACAAAGCGGCAGCGAGTCGTTTTAGGCTACAGGCCTTCATAATGGTAGGCTACAGGAAGTGGGGGAGGGTATGGGATGACCAGAGCCGTCATCTATCGTCTTTCAGGCACACAGCTCGTTATATAGCCTATCGACTGCCTTAACAGATAGGCTTTGCTCTTGGGTTTGGCCTTACAGCGAACTCAATGCTCTTGTTGCTTGCAGTTTGTTAAATAAAGCGATGCAGATTACATGATTTATTTCTGATTAATTCGTCTTTTGATGTATTTTGCAACATTTGCTTGTTAGGCTGGGCTACTGTCAATGTCCTGTACAGGTCAATGTTCAACAATTGCTGGTGTAGGCCTAGGCTATTAATCAATTAGGGACTGTTCGTTATTTATTTAATTAAGGGGGCTACGGAGGAGTCTTGGGGCGTTAGTCAAAAAAGCGTGACCCTCCCTCGCCAGCAAGAATTTTTTTTCTATGACCCTCCAAAGTCATTGAGAAAAAGCATGACCCTCCCCAGTCCCAACAATTTATTGATGCCTTAGGCTACTGGGTCAATTTGGGAGCTTGCATGCTCACGACTCCTTCCTTGAAATGCCTTGAAAAGGGGAATTAATGGGCATGAATCATTGTGCTGAACGGTATTTGTCAATGAGCAGAAACACACACGACATTCAAACTATTGATAAGATGTACTGGTCTGTATCTATAGGCTAACATTGGACAAATAAATGACACTGACTCGCCATATCCTGACTCAGGAAAAAAAACATTTTCTTGCTTTGCCGCAAACTCAGCAATGAAATCATAGGCCAGTTTGCAGGTAGCCTAACGTCTTTTCATAGAAGGGAGAGCCCAGTCTCTCCTGTGACATGGAGGTGCATAAATAGTTTTTAATAGCCTGTTCACCTTCCGAAAGCCGTTCACCCGATGCCAGTCACTGATCGCAATTTCAAAGTTAGGAAAGCTTCATCTTTTTTAAGTTTTAAGTGCAGTGGCCCCTATCTGCCCCTTTTGGAATTATATCTCGAAGCCTATTATAAGGTCCAGTCGCGTTATGTCCTGGGATTCGATGTGCTCAAAAGAAAAAAAAACACTTTTTTATAGATGGTTATGAGGAGCAATGTGAGAGAAATTTGATGATCATTGATCGTTGTTTTGGGGCGTTTAAGCCTTTTCCATAGGCGTCAGTGAAGGAGATTGAAGAATGACCATTTTTTTATCACGAAAATATTTCTTAACTACAAAAACTCAAACTCAGTGTCATTCAGACTCAACCCTCTTGTTTTATTATCTTTTTAGATTTGTCGTTTGAGCGTTGGCAGTGTTAGGTTGCAATTTAAGTGAAATTTCTACAGTAGGCCTACAACATGCTGTTAGGCTGGGCTACTGGCAATGTACTTGTACAGGTAAATGTTCAACAATTGCTGGTGTACAGGTTATATAATCAATTAAGCTAAATCATTTGTCCAGCTGTTTAAACATTTTTAGGTGCTACATACAAGCGCCAAAGGTGCTTTGATATATTTTTCGTTTAAACGTCGGCGAAGCAGGCATGCTTTGGTTGCAATGAATGAGGATAATTGCTTTTTGCATTATTTTGAATATGACTCGCTCCAGTCTCAACAGCACATACTTTTTCCACACGCTAAGTTCTAACACACATAGGCCTATCCCCTCTCGCTTTCTCTCTCTCCATCCTTGCACACTGTGCTTTCTTAAAGGAGCTGCACAATTGCATCTACATTTTCATATTAGAATGTTTTGTCAAGTGTAAGCTTAAACTACCGTGATCAATTTAAGTTCCCGTGCCCCCGCTGCGTCATGGAAGCAGTAAGTCAGTCGCATCAAAAATAGTAGTGGCACCCAAGTGACACCTTGTGGTTGTTTGTGTCAACTGCAGTTTGTGCCATTTCTGCTGAGAAAATGGGGTGCGTGATTCATGAAGGAACCCGTCCAAACTTAACGGGGACCCACTGTAAGCAACTTGCTGTTAGCTTATAATAGCTGCAGAGAGAGAGCCTCAGCAGCTCTGCTATCTCCTGGCTGCAAAATCTTCCTGTCTTCCTGTGGGCGGTCGCGAGCCAAGGTGGGCGAGGCCATGAATAATTGTTTTCACTGCGGCGTCACACAGAAGGGCTTTTTCTGATTCGCTTGTTTTTCCATGTATTTTCTTTCATTGGCTAATGTGAGCAATGGCGGTAGAAGATCATTTTCACGTGCAGCATGCATTATTATGCAATTTGGAGTGAGCTATAGTATTTCAAAAGGAACAAGTATTAAATGGTTTCTCAGGGAATGAGACCTTTAAAATGGCAACCCCGTACGCTTTGTTAAAGTTGGACCAGTTCCATATGGAGGGTCCCGGGGTCCACATCTGTTCCCACTTCCTGTAATTATTTAAAAAAGGCAAGGAGCACTCTTGCAGCAGAAATATATCTTGAGTCTTCACACTTCTAACATTAATTGTTCAGTCTTCGAAAAGATGCCCAATTTCTCTATACTTCCTGCACACTGTTTCTTGGCACGCTTCGGCAAGGTGCCCAAACTGGTTGCATTTGCGACACAGTTTGGGCATTCCTTGATAGTAAATGTAGCCCCGGTTCTCTCCCAACACAATCATAGACGGTATTTGACGGAGGCCTAGGTAACTGCTCGGGTCTTCCCATCTTCCCACTCTAAAGAAAACTCCTGTTAGTTCTGTAAAGAAAAGACACAAAGATAAGACAAGACAAAAAAGACAAAATGCAAAAACACTGATATTCACAAATAAGTACAAAATATACCTCTCTAGTGAAAACGTCAGATCGTCTCTGTACCCAGCAACCTTCGCCAGCCCCGCCATCAGAGCCTCCAGGGACAGGACACCCCCAACCTGCCGCACCACCTCCAAAATGGAACCAGTAACCCGATTGCGGCCAAACCCCATCCGGTCCAGGACCCTGAACAGGAAGGAGTGCACACAGTCAAACGCCTTCTCCTGGTCCAGGCTCAGGAGGGCCAGTGGGACACCCCTCACATCCGCCCAGCCGACCACATCCCTCGCCAGGACCAGGTTCAGGCTACACATCCGACCCGGCACCCCACAGGTCTGGTCCAAGTGAACCACCGACCCCATGACTCGCCCCAACCTACGCGTCAGGACCTTGGCCAAGATCTTAACATCGCCGTAAGGACTGTGATTGGCCTCCAATTGGCCAGTTGTTCCTTGCAGCCCTTCTTATAGAGAAGGGAAACCAACCCAGTCCTCATGGAGGCAGGCAGCACACCGCCCCAGTAGCACTCCTTGTAAACCTCCACCACGTCCGGCCCCCCAGAAGGCTCTGTAAAACTCCACCGGGAGACCATCGCCCCCCGGCGCCCAGCCTCAGGGACTTCATAGCCTCCTCGGCCTCCACCACCGTGATGTCCTCATCCAGAGCCCGCCAGTCTTCATCCGACAGCCTGGACCCCAAACCGTTCAAGAAACCAGCCGCCAGGGCATCATCCCTCTCCCACTCACAAAAGAGGCCCTGATATAAGGCCCTAGCCACCTCCAGGATCTCCTCCTCCCCCGTGACCCACCCAGAGGGCACCTGCAGGCCCTCTATGACTCCCCGCTCCTGCCTGGCCCTCACATCAGCGAAAAACACCTTAGACAGGGTCTCCCCCAGCAGGCAACCCCGCACCCCAGACCCCACCAAAAGGGCCTTGGCCTCCGACCAGAAAAAACCCATCCAGCCAACCCCCAATCTGGGACTTATCCCACCACTCACTCAAAGAATCAAACATCCCTTTCATACTCCACCAGCCCTTATACAAATGCCGGAAAACCTGTCAGAAGGACGCATCCTCAAAGAAAGCTGGCGTTAATCCGCCAGGCCCCCCGCCCCCGGCAACAACACCTCCACCCCGACACCCACACTGGCTCGACCCAAAAGTCCCCAAACACCTTAGGGACAAAGATGTAGTCCAACCGGGACACATCCCCCTGGAGTTGCTCCAAGTCACCCCCGAAGACCCATCCCCTGCCACCACAAAACAGTCCTGCAACAAAAAGTCCCCCACCAAACAACTCAAATCCCCGCCCGGAACCCTCTCCAGAGGCACATTAAAATTAACCCCAAGAACCACTACCCTGCCCGTGTACAGGAGAGGAGCCACCTGCTAGATGAAGCCCCACCGCTCCCCGACAACGCTTGGCGCTTAGACATTAATGAGCCACAAAGCAGCCCCCCTCCACCTGGCGTCCAACACCAACACACTCCCCGGCACTGGCTCCCACACAGACTTCAAAAAGAATCCCATCCCCTAAACAAAATACCCACCCCATCAGCGTGCACATTCCCACCCTCCCACACAGAAGGCCCAAACCTCCACCCCTCTTTAAACAGAGCAACACCCCCCCACACACATGACATTGTTGCACAAACATAACATGAAACTCCCTCCCCCCAATAGCCAGAAAAAAACAGCCCTCCTAAGAGCCATCCGCAACCCTCTCACATTCAAGGATTCCACCTTAAGACTCCTCCGGCCCGACAAAGTCCCCCTGGCAAGGAAACCGCCGGGGCCTTAGAAAGGGCCGCCACACCTCCTCCAGCCGATCCGGACTGCTGCCGCCATCCTTGCCCACTGCAGGAAACTTCCCTGTGCACTCAGCCCCATTCCCCTCTGCCTCCGGGGACTTTCTCACCGATCACCATCCTCTCCACCATCGGCCCGGATGTCTGCCGCATAGGAGTCCTGGTGCCTGGGGCAGCTCCGAAACAAGTGGTCCTCACTCTCACACAGAGAGCACTTCTTTGGGGCACTGCACCACACCGACTCGTAGTCCGTCCCCCAACAAAACCGGCTCCTCCGACCCTGGCACCGTGACTTGTCGTGCCCCTTGGCCCCACACCAGCGGCAGTACACGGGCTGACACGGGTATGACAGAAACCCCCGGTCAGGCCCAATGCTGAAGCTCCCTGGGGGGTGCAGGAACTCACCTGGCCTCGCTGGATCCCCCTACAGCCGCACCGAAAACAGCCACTTCCCCGTCCAAAAGTCGAACTGGTCCTGCAGCTTAGTGCCTCCCTTCAGGTTCGCCACCTGGTACCTCAGGAAGGTCTCCACGCCCATATTGCTGACGAATGGATTGCAGAGGTGGATAATCAGGGGGACCCATTCCTGCAGGTACAAAGGCACCAGGCGTAATCCAGACAGAGCCGGAAGACTCTCCTTCTGTGCCCACTCCTCCTGGAATGCCAAACACCGCCGTAAATTAAAAAAGACAAATAAAAACCCTTGGCTTGCAAAATCCTGCACACAAAAAACCACCACCGGAGTCAAACAAAAAGTCTTCTTCAGCACAACCAAAGTAACAAATAAACACCTAAACCTACTATGAATATCCGCTGAAGTGCCGTCCACCACCTCGATCCGGACTGAATTACGAAGCCGCGCCTTATAGGTCGACATACAGCCATGGTCACTATCTTTTTATTATTGAGATGTAGTCAAGAAACAATCAATTCACCATATTCACACGGCGGCCATCTTGTTTTGACGTCACGCTCAGGGTGGGAAGTTCGAGTTCTGTACAGTTGTGTGTGGATGTTGTGGATTGTATCAGTCACGAATATGTCTGCTGTGTGCCTGGGTGTAATTCCTACTACAAAAGACGGAAAAACAAAACACGTTCGTTCCACCGGTTCCTGACAGACACCAGATTGAAGAGAGAGTGGATTTCAAAAATTAGAAGAGACATCGGTACATTTTTCCAGGTAAGTGCATAATTATCTAGCTAGCCAACCGGTTAGCTTAACCTCAGGCTAATGTTAGTTATAAAGATAGCCATTGTCTAACGTTATCATGCTACTTGTTAGATGAAACGCAAACATGATGTCGTTTTATTTATGTATGTTAACGTTACGACAATGCCTTGATAGAAATGCCACGTCTCCAGCAGTAAGCTTGTCTTTTGCTGACTTCAGGGAAAGCCCTGGTCACTGTGTATGTAGGCTAACTGCAGCTAACGGGCAGGCTGTTTGTTGTTTGTGGAGATTAACGTTACGTCCAACACAAAAGTTTGTGCCAAACATTTCACTGAGCAGTGTTTTGTGCACCATGATGAGGCTGGAAAAACGTGCCTCCTGCCAGGAAGTGTCCTGTTCGCTTAGACAAAAACGACTCATAAAAGACCAATGCGAATTAGAGGGGGAGAGGTCAGTTAGTGAAAATTGTTTCACACGTCTCCTAATGTCATGTTTACCCTTTGTCTGTTACAAAGAGTTGATTCATTCAGTTTTGCAAGAACTAATGTTTTATTATTACATACACAGCAATGAACCTGCTGGAGAGACAGAAGATGCAAGTGTAGACCTGGCTGGAGTTGACACTGGGTAAGACACGTATAAAGTATATTGCCTATGTCCATCTTGCAAAATATCACACAGCTGCTGCAAAGGACATAGGCTATGTGTAGCAGCAGGGTATAACATGTAATCTCCATTAATGAAACAAATTCACTGTAGTAGGTTAAATGGTATACTATACAACTTAAGTGATACACATGCAGTTGGAACTTAACTAGGGTTGGTAATGAATAATCGATGATCGATTATTTGTTTGTAAGAATTTATTCGACTAATTCTAAGCCTAATAAATAATCGTTCTAGTCGCGTGCATTATGAGAACAGCAATAACTTCCAGTATCTTGTGCGACAACAGACGACGAGACGAGCAGAGATGAAGCGGGCTAGGAGAAGTGCAGTGTGGGACCATTTCTCTAGAAAAGACGATAAAGTCCAATGTAATTATTGTGATGCCCTGTTTACCTACCATAGTGCAACGTCTCCACTAATATATCATCTGAAAAATGTAGGCTACATCCGAACGTTAATTCCGGCGAAGCCAGCTCAAGTGGAGGGATCCAGCAGCCAACCATTCAGGCTACACTAGCCTCCGTCCCATCTGAACGAGTTTTTTCAGCTGCCGGACTGACAGTAAATGGATTGCACACACGCCTTACCCCAGAACATGTGAATATGTTGATTATTATGAACAAGAACACATAGGTGAGTCTGTGATAGGTAATGTATGCCCAGGCAGTCCATGCAGGCCAGTTTCTCACCTCACTGTAGCCTGTAAGGTAGCCTGCATCTCGCCAATACGTTGCCACGACAGTCAGTTAATAACAGTTCAATGATCTAATATGGCAATAAGCCTGGTTTTGATATCGTTATTGTGAATTTGTGTCCAGTTTGATGGCCGTCAATTTCGTTCATAGTAACGTAATCTAAGTTAAAACTCAATTGTCAAATAGGCCAATTGCCGCCAGCGTTGAGCTGAAGTTTAACAGAATTGTTATTTCTGAATGTCATTATTTTCCAATGTTATTGTTATTTTTTATTTTTCAAAGGTCTAGTCTAGGCTGTAGCCTACTTTTTTTTTAAAGTGATCAGGCAGTGATGCGTTTGCATAGCCTACATGTTAAAAATCCGTCGGATGCCATAATGCACTGTGATAAACTAAAGTTGACTACTAAATGGCGTATTTCTTTAATAAATCTATTTTTGATAAATCAGTCCTGTCATGTGCGTGTTTTGACCTTAATTTGTGTGGGGGTGATGGTGAAGGCAAATTCAAACCATGTCGATGGCTCTGGGTGGAGACAAGTGACGTCATGCTTTAGTGAATAATCGATTAATTGTTTGATAACGTTATCAATATTCGAACATGAAAATTCCTGAAAAGTCCCAACCCTAAACTTTACGTTTTTGATTTGTCATTGTCTCCTATAGTGCAGACCAAGTTGTTAAGCCAGCACCCCACTCTGACCATGACTATGCTGAACTCTCGGTCACTGGAAGAGCAGCTAGAAGCAGCACGGAAGGAGATCGCCTGCCTTACGCAGGAGAATACCATCCTCAAGTCATCCTGTTTCAGCTTGAAGCAAAAATGATTCATAGTTCTTGACATTCTACACTGGATTTCGGGTGAATAATTATCAAACATGATGTCTTTTTCTACAGTGTTGTTACTATAGTACTTTCTACAGTATTAGCAATACTTTGTACACAAAAAACTCATACAGCAATTTATTTTCCTTGTGCATTAACATTGTGCTGATCTCTGTATTGTACAGTAAAAATAAAAGGCGTCAATTTTCTATTTTCTTCTATTCTATACTTATAATATTATTTTTTTATAGGACTACGAGACACAGATCATTGTTCTTGTCCCTTCAGCCAACGGCAGAGGGCATGTTTTTTGCATCTTTTAGGCATGGAGTTATGTCAGTCATGACATTTCACATTCTTAACTGAAAATTAAATAAACGGAATAGATTCTAAAGCAACACAATGTAGTTATTTTACTTGTAATGCATTTAAACTTTGGCTTTAAAAATGTTGATGCTACATTAGCTTACAACATGGACATCAATAAGGTGAATACAGTAGCTACAGATGAAGAAATAAATTTTTAATGATAAAGTTTATGTACGTAACAATGGGGCACTTAATAAGACAGCATCAAAGTGCACTCTCTCCAGATAGTAATCCTCTTGGCACATTACAAAAAAAATAAACCATTTTGCTCCTGTAAGAGCCATCTGTCCCATGACTTGTGAGTGATATTCATGGCCATGCTTGAAGGAAAAGGTTCCACTGTTCTCAGGTATGAGCAGTTTGACTCTCTTGGTTTGGGCTTTGATTTCAAGTAGGCCATGGCCATAATCTTTTTTTACTCAACTGTGACAACTGTAGGTCTTGTTGGATTTCACCTTGTTAATTTTTAAGAGTGACAGGTTTGGGCCCTAGGCCTAATTCTCAAGAAGGGATGTGCCAAGTTTGGGGTGAGGAGGTTTTACATTTGGTTAGGGGGACTGATTTGTATCCTAATTTAGAGTAATGAGCAAGATTATACAGGAGGCCAACAAGGTGTGAGCAGTGCCCGAGACCTGCTTCACAGGCACAGCTAGTTTGTTAAATCCGGTGATCAATTCAACCTGAAAAAAAATTATATATATATATTGAGAGAGTGGAGAAATTGCAGGATTGTTTGGCTCTGCCACCTAACCACACCCAGTTTACCTGCTGGGAAACCCTGTAGCTCCGGAGCAGGGGCTCAGACCAGGATAAATTGTTTGCTAAGCCCTCAGTTCACTCTTTTGTTCATCTCAACCCAGCACTCCAGTGTGTCCTGCTTTGTGTCGTCTTTGAGTTAACGTAGTCATCACTTTAATGACCCTCACTATGACTTTTGTGATGTTTATCAGTTTGTAGAGTAGCTCTGCCATCATGTGTAAAGTTAAGGTCTTTGTTTGTTGGTTTGGTGTGTTGGAGTCCCATGTGAGAGATGATTAGGTGATGTTGGTTGACTTGGGATGTCAAGTATTGTTTAGTTGTACCTTATATAGCCATATGATTTCAGTTTATTGTTCAAATGTCAATTGGTTTGTTTGAGTTGGGATCTGTACTGATTTACCCCATTTCACTGATTACTCCATTTTCTGTTTGTTTCCTCTTTGATGCAGCACACATACAAGTAAAGAACAAAAGAACAGATGAATTGAAACTCAAATAAAGTTCACTTGTGTTGCACTGAAACCTGCCATCTCCGTGTCATCACTTCATACCATTGAGCCTTCTGACCGAGGCTCTGCCTGCTCGCCACACACTCACTCTACCTCGACCCACATCGCCCCCTACAGTTCCTTCAGCTGGGTTGTGGAGGTTAGCATACTAGAATAGAATACTGTTAAGAATACTGTTGGGTTGTGGAGGTTAGCACACTATAACGTTACAGCTACTTGTCAGGACTTGTCGTGCAAGGCAAGTATAACTGCATAATTATAGGCTGTTAATCTTATTGACTCCAACACAGAACCGATAACCCAAAATTTGGGGTACTGCACCCAAAGGTGGCGCTATTGGGAAAAAAAGTTAATTATGCTTATTTCTCCTTACCAGATTGACCTAGACTCAAAATTCTTTCATAATATTAATCTCTAAACTCGTGATGCATCTTTTTGGCCCTGGTCTTATGGTCTACAAATGTTTAATTTTGCCACAATTTCATGGAAAAGCAAAACATTATAAAAAGTTTCACACTCATCAAAAATTATCAAATCTTCACCAAAATTCTCATAGACAATGTTTAGACCAAGCCTCACAAAAGTTATCGCTCAGAATTTTGATATTTTGTTCCATTTCAGAGATATAGGCCAATAAACTTAGACCACTTAGGCCTTTTTTCCTAGATCACCTATATTCCTATAAACAGTAAGTCCTAGAAACTTGACATTTTCAAGTATTGTTACCAGTACCCCCCACTACCCATAACCCAAAATTTGGGGTACTGCACCCAAAGGTGGCGCTCTTGTCAAAAACGCTTATTTCTCCTTACCAAATTGACCTAGACTCAAAATTCTTTCAGCATATTAATCTCTAAATTCAGATGCATCTTTTTCACCCTGGTCTTATGCTCTAAAAATGTTTACTTTTGCCACAATTTCAGAGAAAAGCCAAACATCATAAAAAGCTTCACAGGCTTCAAAAATTATCACATCTTCACCAAAATTCTCACAGACAATGTTTAAAAAAAGCCTCACAAAAGTTATCAAAAGAATTTGGATATGTTGTTCCATTTCAGAGATATAGACCAATAAAGTTCGACCACTCAGCCCATTTCTCCTATATCACCTATATTCCTATATGAGTAATTTCTTTTTCTTGGATAACAACCATACAGCCATCATTAGGTGGATACCATTAACAGTGCACATTTTCAGATCTGTACTCTTTTTATAAAGCCCTTAATTCTATTGTCAAATGTATACTAGAAGTGTTCTTGATGTTGTGTGTTTGCCAACACACATTTTCACAATGTGATTGTGACTACACAATATGTAGGATTGTCAGTGGCTCAGTGGGATAATGCCTTGTACTGGTGTTTCTTAGGTTGAGTGTTCGTATCCCCGTTAGAGCTTTAGGATTGGTCATTTAAGATTCACACCATTGAACAGCACCTGAATGACATCAGCCAATCAACATTCACACTCATCAGTTGCCAAGAATCAGAATGCCAGGACTCTCTATTACATTTAGGGGAACTTCTTTGTTTACTATTTTTCCTTCATCATTACGTCTATCATATTTATATTTCATCCATTATTGTTCATCTCTACAAATGTCTAATTGTCCCAGAATTTCAAAAAAGTTTTCAGGTGTACTCTTTTAGGAAAGCCCTTCATTTTATTGTCAAATATATGCTTGGAGTTTTTCTTGTGTGTTTACCAACACACATTTTCAACATGTGAATGTGACTGGCCAACATGCTCAGTGGGAAAATGCCTTGTACTGGTGTTTCTTAGGTGGAGAGTTCAAATCCCTGTTAGAACTTTAGGATCAAGCTGCACATGCTATTGGTCATTTAAGATTCACACCATTGAACAGCACCTGAATGACATCAGCCAATCAACATTCACACTCATCAGTAGAATCAGAATGCCGAGACACTCTATGACATTCAGGGGGACTTCTTTGTTTACTATTTTTCCTTCATCATTAAGTCTATGTGGCGCCATAGAAGGTTGTGGCTGTTGTTAAGTACTTTGTTTCTTGTTTTGGTCAGACCCCCCATTCTTATTTTTGGTCTTTTAGAATTAAGACTCACAATATGCAGTACCGGAAAGTGTCATGGGGTGGCGCTGTGAGATAACGCTGGTATTAGGTAGCCACTAGCCAGCAGCAAGTCTCGGTTAGTTATTCGAAGCCAACGAGACGAACGAGTATCAAGCCACTCATGCACTTTTGTTTTGATGCTTTATTTGATTTCAGGTGAGTCCGAAATCACAGGAAGGATATGTAATTCATTTGTTAGTAATTTGTGTAATGTTTGAGCAGATGATACACGCTGTAAAATGTGTTCACTCGTTAAATACATGTTTATTTGTAATCGATGCTAGCTAGCTAAGCCAGTCTGCTCGAACCAGTAACTAGCCATCATAGCCTGATGTGAACGAGTAGGCTGTTTGGGATATTTGCGGGTGATTATGCGAACGAGAATGTTAATGCATTGCTGTTTGTAATGCGAGTTAATGTTAATGTAAAACAGCAAGTCTCGGTTAGTTATTCGAAGCCAACGAGACGAACGAGTATCAAGCCACTCATGCACTTTTGTTTTGATGCTTTATTTGATTTCAGATCAAACTTTAAAAAAATAAAATATGTGGCACTGAAGAATATTGTCTCTTCTCTGCGTGGGCAACATCTATCATATTTATATTTCATCTATTAGTGTTCATCTCTACAAATGTCTAATTGCCCCTCCATGCTTGGAGTTTTTCTACACATTTTCACCATGTGAATGTGACTGGCCAACATGTAGGATTGACAGTGGCTCAGTGGGATAATGCCTTGTACTGGTAATCCTTAGGTTGAGAGTTCAAATCCCACTTGAAGCATTAGTGTTAGAATACTGTTGGGTTGTGGATGTTAGCATACTACAATAGAATGCTGTTGGGTTGTGGAGGTTAGCACACTATAACATTACAGCTACTTGTCAATATGGTAGTGCAAGTATAACTGTATAATTATAGGCTGTTTATCTTATTGACTCCGACACAGCTGTAGGCTATAATTATTTGTTGTTCTTATAATATTTGTCATTTCTTATAAATATTTAGTCGGCTCTTCCACTTGACAGAACAACTCTATATCGGTTAAGGATGTCACGCATGAAACAATGCTGCAGAAACACCTAAAAATACGACTTTGAGTTTAGTAGGCTATAATTTTCAGTTCCTGTTTATCTATTGCACGATGGGTAATAATTTAAAGGAATCGTGTTGCAGTCTTGTAAATAGTGACCCTGCAAGATCCCTAGTCATTGCAAAATCATAGTCTGTGACTTAAAACTCTACTACTTGTCTTTAGATGTGAGAGGGTCTGAGACTGTAGTCTTTCAGAAATCTTTTCCAAATCTTTGCAAATCTTTCCAAAGTCTGTCAGTGTAAGGAGGGCTTGAGGTGAAAGTGTTGTGGAGAAATTGCAGGATTGTTTGGCTCTGCCACCTAACCACACCCAGTTTACCTGCTGGGAAACCCTGTAGCTCTGGAGCAGGGGCTCAGACCAGGATAAATTGTTTGCTCGCCCTCAGTTCACTCTTTTGTTCATCTCAACCCAGCACTCCAGTGTGTCCTGCTCTGTGTGCTGTGATATCACGAGAGGCTGCGTCCTGGAGGGGCGCTACATTCCCCTGAGATGGCTGCAGTCACGGACAGCTTTGGCTCCATCTGCTGGTGGAGTTGGAAACTCCACCCCTCAACACACGAGATCCCAACACACCTGAGACCGATCAGGGCCTGATGAGCTGAAGGGCTTTTTAAGGCGCAGAGACACAGTTGGTGTCAAAGTGGGGTTTGGGAGACAAGCTCCAAGAAGACTGGAATACTTACCTGAAGACTGGAATACTTACCGCTGGATTGGCCACGGGCTGCGGCGCTGACTAAAGTAAGGCTGAAGACCGGTTTCCAAGAAGATATTTTCCTGAGGGAATGGGACTATGATTTCACGTTTGAAGAGACATTACGTTTTTGACTGTTGAAAGATCAACCTTATCCTTAGTTACCCTTTTGAACTTGGCATACCTTTTTGTTAATTCCCAAGGACTTTATTAAAAAGCTTCGTTGTATTATAACCTTGTGTCCTTGCACTGCTGAACTGTCCCGCTGAGAGCCGTGTAGCCTCTCATGATATCACAGTGCGTCTTTGAGTTTACGTAAGTCATCACTTCAATGACCCTCACTATGACTTTTGTGATGTTTATCAGTTTGTAGAGTAGCTCTGCCATCATTTGTAAAGTTAAGGTCTTTGTTTGTTGGTTTGGTGTGTTGGAGTCCCATGTGAGAGATGATTAGATGATGTTGGTTGACTTCCCAGAGGAAACTTTTGCTTCTCATTTGTATCCCTTCTGTTGCTAAAGAGGCAAAATGGTGATTTCTCTTTTAAGGATCATTTAAGTATTACTTTTGTCACAATTATTTCTCCTAATTTTGCCTTAGGAGAAATAAAACAAGCAAAAGATGAGACCCATAACAGTAAGACAAGTAGGAATCACATAAGAGATATTAGTTTGAGAAGCAGGAAAAATATGGGAGATCTCTTACATGTTTGAGTGTAGTCTCACTTACAACATGTTTCTCCTTAGGAGAAATAAAAGAGCAGATGGAGTCACATAAGAGATATTAGTTTGAGATGCAGGAGAAATACGAGCGATCTCTTACATGTTTGAGTGTAGTCTCATTTACAACTTGTTTCTCCTTAGGAGAAATAATGGAGCAAATGAGGAGACATTGCAATGAGAAACTGTTGAGAAGTAGGAGTTACAATTGAGATATCAGTTTGAGGGTCAAAAAATAGGGCACTCTATAGCATTTCAAACTTTTATTTTATAAAACAAAGCAAAACAGTTGTACTTGGACTTTAAGCAATGGGAGCTTGCACAGATGCACTTTAAAATGGACTTCAAGCAATGGAACCATGTTAATGCCTTGATATGTTCTTTTTATAATGTGTATTCTTATTTATTTATTTTTTGTGTGTGTATTATTTTTAAAAGCTGCACAGGGCAAATTGCATTGTACGGACCAACTGCACAATGACAATTTAAAGGGGTCAGGATTTTGGACATACAGTGGGCAGTGCTTCGACTTGGCCAGCTTCACTCGCGGTCTGCGCGTGGGATCACGCGACTTTAATTTGTATTTTTCCAGTGAGACACTGCAACAACCCAAACAACCAGTAGATGGCTCAAGTGAGCAGGGTGTCTCATAAAAAGAAATGGAGCCTGGAAAACCCTACACAGGCTTCACTACAGACTTTAGCAGACTGGTTTAGAAATAATGTAATAGCCAGAAATATGCCTGCCCTGCCCTAATAAAGAAATATTTGGTTAACTGCGAGTGAATCCGTTTGCAGCCGTAGAGACGCGGACAAATTAAACATTCTGGTTTTCTCTGAGTGCAGCGATGATAGACAGAACATCATTTGGACAAAATATAGAGTATTAACCTCCGTTGCTCAGCCAAATGCCTTCCTGTTACGTCCTGTCATCACTTGGAGTTACAGGCGATAAACGATTTTTGATGGTCACAAGTTTACTTCATTAGGGACTGTTAGTTATTTATTTAAGGGGCTACCGGAGGAGTTTTGGGAGCATTAGTCCAAAAAAGACGTGACCCTCCCTCGCCAGCAATACATTTTTCTATGACCCTCCAAAGTGATTATGAAAAAAAATCACTGTAAACTTTTCGGGTTTATAAGCCTACTGTATTTTAACGTTTTCACATATTTGGCCATAAGCCGTTTATCATAGGCTATCACGAAACCAAACTACAAAGGCAAACACTTTAACAGGGGGAATTAATTGGGCATGAATCATGCTGAACGCTATTTCACTACCTTAGAATTCGCTCCGTGCACAGCGTCTTAACCGAACGTTCGATCTGACAGGAGGGTGGCACTTCTACTTCCGGTGTGATTTGTTGTCATCGGTTGTCAAGCTACAATATGAGTGCAGTACAGAAAAACAAGTCATCTTTTAGGAATTCCTTTAAATTTATGAGAAGGGCAAGTGGTTCAAATGACCACTGCTGTGTGCCACAGTGTTCGGCATCTAGTCGGTACAACAGCGAACTTAGTTTTCACAAGTTTCCTAAAGACTCAACACTTCGGGCGCAGTGGGTCCATAAAATCAGAAGATCAGCATTTACCGTCACACCGCACACAAAAGTATGCAGCCGTCATTTCGAAAGTCACCAAATCATGAAAACGGATACGAACAGACGAGTTTTAGTGTCAGGCTCTGTCCCATCTCTGTTTGAATGGAACAACTACAGCACCGTTCAAACCCGGCCCGGTGTTTGGGAGCGCTGCACTCGATCAACAAGTCCGCTGCCACCTGAACCTGTCCCGACAGATGAGAACCTCCCTGAAGAGCTAGAGCAACCTGTCACGGTCCCGATGGTTGTGGAGCATGATTACGGAGCCAGCCCTACACTGTGTGTGAACCGGGAGGTGTATGAGGATATGGTGAGGGAGCTTGAGGCGCTAAGGGAGCAACTGCAGTCATTTGGACTCCAGCGTTTTTCTTCATCGCCAGAGGATATCCGATATTACACCAGGTACGAACTCTACATTTAGCCTACACATTTTAATTTGAAGAGTTTTTAACTAGTCACTGCTAAGAGGCTTCAAAGCTTGTCTTCTTTGCCTGTTTACTTGGCTTGTTTTGTGGCTGTCAAAAATGAAAGTGTGCATGGTGACCTGGGCTGAGGCTAGACTGACCAGGGTTCGCCACGCATTGATTGTGTGTGATAAACAAACAGAATGGCAGGCAGGCAGACCGACAGACAGGTGGGTAGGTAGGTATATAGATAGATAGAGAAGAAATAAAGGTGTCCAGTAGCATGTAGCCTACACATACATACAAGGAAACCAGACATCCAGACAAACATAGGCCTACATACTACCCAAATGGGGTATAAAGGGAGACATTCATGTGCCTGCTTAATACCAGTCTTACAAAATTGCTGTCTGCCCTCCTTGATCATGTAAGACAGGACACCTAATTCCAGTTTCCTAACTGTATTTTAGATTCCCTTCTTACCGGCATTTGATGGCATTCTGGGATCTGATTGAAGCAGCAACAACCAAAATGGTTAGAGTAACAAGGGCAAGGAAAAACTATGTTGCCAGCACAATAACCGAGAGCCCATTAACCAGACCAACGGTAAGTTCCCCCAGTCAATATACTGTAGACACATAAGCTGATAAGATAAGAAACAAATATGTTTTAGGTTATGCTTTTTCTATGTTGTAAAACATAATCTCCCTTGAATCCTTTAACTAAATCCTTATGCGTTTCTCCCCCAGAAGCTGCTGCCAATAGATGAACTCTTTCTGTTCTTAACGTACCTTTCCACCGGCTGTACACAGAGGGAGCTGGGTCACAGGTTTAACATCCATCGAACAACAGTTAGCCGAATTATCGTTACCTGGGCAAACTTTCTCTACAGCCTTCTCGGGTCTATCTGCATCTGGATGTCTCCTACAGCTGTTAAGGCCAGTCTTCCTCAAGCATTTGATGGTAACTACAGTGACACAAACATCATCCTTGACTGCACTGAACTACGGTGTCAGACTCCCTCATCTCTGCTCCTCCAGAGTGAAGTTTTCTCCACGTACAAGTCCCACTGTACTTTTAAGGCGATGGTAGGTATGTCCCCGCATGGAGCCCTGACATTTGTGTCAACGCTCTTTGAAGGGTCCATGAGTGACCGGCAAGTCTACCGTCAGTCGGGCATCACAACATTATTAGATCCTAACACTGCAATAATGGTCGACAAAGGTTTTCTTGTAGACGACCTTGTGCCAGGGACTGTGTATCGCCCTGCCTTTGTCTCTCAGAGGGCTCAGATGCCAGAAAGGGATGTATTGCAGACCCAGTCCATCGCAAGACTAAGGGTGCACGTGGAGAGGATGATTAGAAGAGTGAAAGAAAACAAACTCTTTGACACTACCAGCCCTCTCTCCATATCAGGAAGTATTAACCAGTTGTTCACAGTTGCTTGTTTGCTCTCGAATTATCAGAATGGACCTCTGGTGAAGGCATGGACATTTGAAATGTAAACTAAAGCCTGTGTAAATATGTCCATGTACCCCTATGCCTATGTCAATGTAAATATGTATGTCCATGTACCCCCCCCAACCACCCCAAGTTTGAAGTCCACAAATCAGTTTTCTTGTCATTTTTTAAACTAGTAAAATTATATGGCTAATAATACAAAAGATTGGTTTTAAATCTGATATCAAAGCTTTTTATTTGTCAAATCAGCTACCTCATGTTTAATTCATCCTCCCTTAGACATACACACACCAGTATAGTTATTTACAATTATTTACAGTTATACAAATATTGCAACAAATATTGTATACATTAAACAAACATGTAACACAACACAAATATTGTATACATTAAAAATATACAATATTATGATTACAGTGCATTGTCTTATAAAACTTTACCAACTGAAATCAACATCCTGAATTTAATTCAATGGCAATGTGATGACCTATTTTACCTCTGGACTGCAGCTTAACGCAATGAGTCAAACATGAACAAGAAAGCAAGAGTGCAAGAAAGCAATAACCCAGGGGGAGCCCAGTTAAGTAAACTTACCAGTCCTGTCTACTTTGATTACTGATTCCATTAAAGTTTTGTTATTTGATGAAGTTGTTGCATGTTTTTGCAAAATACTGCACTTCTGCAGTAGTGCAGTATAGCCTAGTGTATGGCGTTTTCCATGTCTAAATAACAGTTTTCTCTGCATAGGAAATGCAGTAAAACTGCATGGCATAGAACGTGTTTGTTTTTAATTGGTATGGGCCTTAGCTGAACCCCCCAGAAACAACAGTAACACTGGGTTAAAATAGCTTAATGATAGTGTTAGCGCAAGAAGGTGAATGTTTCAAAAATGCAGTCAGAAACAAAGTTAAAACCCAGTGGGGACCAGCAAGGTAAACTCAAGCTATTCTTACTTTATGAACAGGGTTAAACTGAACTTGTACCCTTGCTAAATCCCCGTGAACGTGAACGCTGGGTTGCGAAAGCCATGTAACAGAAACTGTCTTAACATTAGCTAACTTATCCCTAGCTTCACCATACACTCAAACTGTGGGGTTTCTCCGACTTCTTCATCGACCTATGGCACAGTGCCCTGATGATAACCTCGCCTGTACCCTGATCCTTTATTAGAGACTGTGGACAGAATTAATTACTTTATTTTTAGCACCACAAAGACAAGGCAACAAAATATAATAAATACAATATAATAAAAATATAATAAATACAAAGCAAACCCTGGCTAACATGCTAATATTGAAAATAGCATAGCGTGGCTAACTTACCTTCATAGTTGTGAATGTAAGATAAAATGTAGAGCTTTGAAACCCTTGTTCCTCTTAGACGCCGGAGTAGTTGAACATGAATCAACGATGCGGTGAATGTCATTAACAGTAAGACATGGAAGGTCCTGCAGACATCTAGTAAAAATAGCTGAAGCCATTTCTCAATCTCGGTGACTGACAGTAGACAAGCTTAACTGGACGTTAACGCCAGACCGGAATCGGAAGTGCCGACCTCCTGTTGAAATCGAACGTTGCCTGCCACGCTGTGCACGTAGGCTATAATAAGGTTCTATCTGCGTTTTGAGTAGGTACAACCGGGACTATTGAAACAGGGACGAATGAAACATTCCGGTTTTCTCTGAGTGCAACAATGATAGACAGTCATCATTTGGACAAAACATGGAGCATATTAACCTCCGTTGCTCAGCCAAATGCCTTCCTGTTACGTCCTGGTATCACGGAGTTAAGAGCGATAAACGATTTTTGATGGTCACAAGTTTACTTCATTAGCGGTTTATTTTTTTGGATTATTAAAGAGTGTTTTTCATTTAAAGGTTTGACTTCATGCTTATTCAGTAGAGCATTTAGTGCTCTCCCCAATCCCAGACGTTCACATTGCATGTTTGTTTGTAATGGATGCAACCGCGATAGGCTATCGCGTTTGACAATGAGTTGTTAACAGAACCAAGACATATAGCCCAGCAGCAATCTAGGGACTGATCGTTATTTATTGAAGGGGCCACCGGAGGAATTTTGAGTGCTTCAGTTGGAAGTTGCATGAACCTCTCTTGCCTGCTAGAAATTGTTCAATGACCCTCCGACAGAATTGTTAAAAAGACATGACCCTCCCTGCCAATTGTCTTCCGCCAGCGCCACAGCCACACACTTTGTGATAACGTTCTTAAATCAATCTTTCCCGTGAGCTTGCATGCTACCAGTCCTTCCTTTTCAAATGTGTTAGCCTGTTTGCACAATTTCACAAATAATCATATGTGATTAATAGTATGACAAATAATCCCTGTGCACGGGGGGACCAAAACAATGCATGCCAACTTTTTTCCGTGTTTATCACGATTTTAACTTTCCCCGCTGTCTTGCCGCTTTAATGTTTTCCCCGTAGAATATCCCATATTTTAATACTCTCATAACAGCCCTGCCATCGGGCCTGTCTCTGTGTTGCCCTGTTGCTACCTTGCCCTTCCAACGAAACAGATGTCTTCAAATCATCGCTTTTCCTTGCTTGAAGGCTTAACTTAGAGTGATGTTAACCTATTTAAGTTTAACGGCGCTGATTGTCGTGAGAGCACGATTCATTGGCGCTTGCATGTTCGGCCTTATGTCTACGTGCGCACCTGAGGCTACTCAGCTGCAAGAGAAATAATTTCCTCTGTTTGTATGTTCACTGCAAGTTGGCCTACCATAACTTACCAACTCTGCACTGTAGACTGGCTATTTATATTTTTCTGTGAAATAAGCAAATGTATTTGTTCAACTTTATGAAGCAGAATTACGATAGGGTACTTGGAACATAATACATTTGACAAAGGACAGATGAATGTTGCTAGTGACAAAATATTAACTTTCAGTGTTTTACGATGTGTCTTTGTCATGGGGAAGTGTTTTCCCCATGCATTTATTCTAGGTTACTGTCAGTGACTGCCGTGAGAAGCGAGTTCTGTGTTTCGTTCATGTCAGACTGACTGTGTTGTGTTGTGTTGCGTTATGCTAATTTATTTTCATTGGGCATACCGTGCCGTGCAAGTCCACAGCTCTTCAGTTCTGACAAAGCCAAAATTACTCCTTTTGAAACAATGAGTGCAGGAAGGGGGTCCCCTAAGCAGCTTTCAGCCATAAGGCTACTTTGAGAACATTTCAATTCACCCGACACTAATATTCAAAATGTTGAAAACTATTTCGGCATAGCCTATAAAGCAGTTTAATTAAAGGGAATGTTAGTTGTAAACAAACAAGCTACTTGGTGAGGCTTGGCCTCACAGATCTTCGTGCCTTAGATGGCAGGAAAAATCTTCACGATAGGCCTATTAACTAACCACCCGATTCCGCGTTGGCTGGGGAAGGGGCCATCAGACAATTGTGCCCAGTTAATCCGCCCCTTCCCCAAAAAAATCACACCTTCCCACCTCTGACAGCTTAAAAGAAGTCAAGAGGACTCCTTACTCACAGACCTATTCACAAACCTGCGGTTTTGAAATCCTATGCAGCTACAGGAGCTTCCAATCGCGATGAAGCAATTTTGCATTGTAGGCATAACTAACATGCAATAACGCCAACAACAACAACCAAAACTAGGCTAATCATTGTCAACATGTAAATTAAATGTAACATTATTGTGAATCAAATTAAAATGTTCTCTTTTTTTTTTTGAAACGTAGGCATAGTAACAGAATCATTTAATAATGTTACAAAGATACTACATCAATCCGTATGTTTCATTGGGCTACTAGGCTATTTGTTTTGCCTTGATTAATTTAGGCTAGGCCTTTTATTCAGGGGCCATATTCAAAAGAATTTTAAGGCTAAAAGTAGCTCTAACTGGCAGAATTTAGGAGCAACTCCTAAAAATAATGGGCGTGTCACTCCTAACTTTAGGACTCTTAATTTTTCACAAAAAGTAATTCACGAAGCATTTTAGACCTAAAAGTAGCACCTAAGTCTGGGACAGCTTAAGTCGAGGGACTCCTAACTCACTAAGACCTATTCATAAACAGCTTTTTTTGTGGCATTTTACGCTATGATGTTTTGAAATAGCCTATGCGCAACAGGAGCTTCCAATCAGCGAGGGGAACAATTTTGCATTCATAAAAGGGATGCAATAACGCCACCAACAACAACCAAAACTACTCATTGTTAACATGTAAATGAAATGTAACGTTTCATTGTGAATCAAATTTAAATGTTCTCCTCTTTGCAAACGTAGCCTAGGGATATGGTGACAGATTAATTTAATAATGTTGCAAAGGTAGGCTACTGCATCAATCCATAGGCCTATGTTTCATTAGGCTACTAAGCTATTTGTTTTGCCTTACTCTTTATTCATTTAGGCTAGGCCTTTTTATTCAGTTATTAATCATCTTCCGTCCTTAGCACTACTTGTGTAGCGACGCATTCTCGACCCGTCACCTGTCAGTCATCATCGGAAGAGAGGTGTTTGGAATTCCCCAAGTTACAATCGTCAGCCAATCAAGGTGGTCACTTCAGTCAAGCTCGTGCATGAGTAATGACGCGTCATCCATAGCCACGAAGACTCACTCCTAGTTTAGGAGTTGTCTGAAAGGCTTTGTGAATAACTTTTAAGAAAAACTCCAATCTAAAATCTTTAAGTGCGATTTAGAGTAGCCTACTCCTAGTAGTAAGATAAAAGCCTTTGTGAATAGCCTACGGCCCCAGTTATTCATCATCTTCCGTCCTTGTGTAGCGCGCGCATTCTGAGACCTGTCACTCATCATCGTAAGGGGAGGTGTTTGGAATCATGCCCGCGTTACAATCATCAGCCAATCAAGGTGGTCACGCTTTGCCCATTTACCCAAATTAATGATCAAATATTACTGATGATCATTGTTATTTAAGAACATGCAGTGTCGTAAGGGGTACCAAAAAAAACATATTGCTCGTAAAAGCATCATAACGCACATTCTGGGCGGGTCTGTTATTTACTGTAGGCTCGCAAAACCACATGCCTTTATTTTGGGCAAGCCTGCATTCATTCATTCATTCAACCTTTATTTATTCTCGGAGGGTCATTGAGGGAAACCCTCATTTTCAATGAAGCCGAAATTACAGAAGCGAAGCAAAGCACTCCACAAACAAGACAACATTCGAGGCCTTCTGTTGAAGAATTTTATATAATATTGCAACAGATTCTGTGTTCTGGACTGTAGGTAACTTGTTAAGCCAGTGGTTATCAAACTTTTATTTCATTCCCCACTTTGATCAAGGGGCATGACTGATGATAGTGGAGATAACGTGTTATCCCGAGGCTTTTGCAAGTCAGCATCTTCGACGGTAGTCTATTAAAAAGTTTTCGATGTCCCAAACGGAGAGCCATACTTTATTGTTTTTAACGATCTCTATGCTACTCACAAAAATGTAGGCATGGGGACATGATAAAGTAGGTTATCCAACTGTCGTGTGTTAAATTATTGTGATTACGAGCCAGTGGTTTTCAAACATTATGCGTGACTCGGACATCTAACTAAATGCAACAGGCTCATATCGTCCTCGCATTCGCAAAATGAGGACCAGTGTTTTGTCAAATTGCAAATAGCTATTCGTTTTAACTATTTTTTTATGATAGTAGCCTATACAAAAAGCACTTCATACTATCTTAATCTTGGAATATGGGGAGGGAAGTGGCACGTCTGCAGTCAGCCAAATATGAATGTAATTCTGTGGCATAAAGCTGTGTAATTGTTTATTGTACAGGAAAATAAAAATGACATGTCAAGCAGTCAATTGGCTACATTGCAGTCAAGAAGAAGGGCAAATTAATTTACTGAAACCAAAGCGTGGGTCATAGTTGTCTAAGCCTCTATTAGTAGCCTGTTAAAAACGTCGCCAGATAGTATTAAATCGGCAACAACATTGTTTTCTGCAGAAGCCTACCCAAGGCTACAGATTAATTCTGAACAGTTATTTCTCTACTGGCTCAATTATCACACCACTGTTTTGATTTTATGTGTTGCGTTAACCCCAACACTGACAATAATGTAGACAGCAAATTTCGATTTCGATTTTTGTGTAGTCAAGCCTTAAGCCATACCCAAGTAGCCTAAATCGAGGTAATGTTTAATTATGCATGATTTATTTTGTTATTGAATTCGTAGGCTGGGATTACTCTCGGCAACAATTATGTAAGGGACGGCAGGCAGAGCGATGTACAGTGGCAGAGCGACGCACAGTGGCTGAAAGTGGTACTAAAGCTTCACGCAGCTTCACGCCGCATAATGCGCGAATGAAGTGGTCATTTGAAAGCGATGCCCACTGTAGGACCTCATTTCCAAGTAAGCAAGTGTGATATTTATCAGTGGAGACCGTTTTAAACACGTTTCATCCAGTCGTTCTAATTGCAGAGTTCGCAGGTCCTAGGCTAGCGCAAGTCAACGGTATGTGCTAGCCTGCCACTAAAGACAGTCTTACCTACTCCAAAGGACACTCGAGGCAAATTCCAGACAATCGATGTAAATGTCTGTGTTGATAGAATAGTGTAAGAAATACAACTACCCTTGCATCGCGTTGCAATAGTTATACTTTGTTCCCTGAAGTTGGTAGTAGTCATTTTGCATCTCAGCCGTGGACTGATATTACCAAGGCTACTACTAGGTATCCCCATTGGAGTGCGCTTTACTGTTTACTTTTTGGCACAGTACTACTAACTGGAGCAAGTATAATTCCGCCGCTGCTAAGACACTAGTCCCTCAAAATGTAATGCAATCGTTGAAATGCAAGGATGGAATAATGTTAGAAATAAAACTATCAATACAGACATTTACATCGATAGTCTGGTGTTATAATTTATTTGCCTTGGGTGTACTTTGGAGTGGGTAAGACTGTTTTTAGTGGCAGGCTAGCACATACCGTTGACTTTGCTTAGCCTAGCACCTGCGAACTCTGCAATTAGAAGGACTGGATGAAACGTGTTGAAAACTGTCTCCACTGATAAATATCACACTTGCTTACTTGGAAATTAGGTCCTATGTCCAAAATCCTGAACCACCCCTTTAAGACTATCTATAAATCATACAACATGGAGAAATGAACTAATAAACAATAACATAAACAAACTCAACTTGTGCCATACTGTGTACAATGGTGGATGAAAGCGTGGGCTGGTCAATCTGAGTCTTTTATCCTGGTGGTGGAACCAACCAAAGGGAGGAGGGAGAGAAGAGCAGAAAATAGAACATTGTTAGTTTGTGAGCCACTCAAAAATACAAAGTAAGACAGTTTGACTGTCTGCTTTCATAACTGTGGGAATTTTGATACAGCACAAAGATCAGACACACCTTATTAATCACTTAAACACAGAATGGGGGATGTGATGGCTACCACTCACATTTGCTATATGTTGCCCAATTGAAAAACAGATTTTATTGATATATTTGTCAAGCTTAAACAAGTTTGTTGAATTCCCTCACCTCATCTAGTGAGTAAACTGTATTGTCAGGCTAGGATTAACCCCTATCCAGTTTACCACTAGGCAAAACCTTGTTTTGGTTGGACTAAGCCTATTCAGTGTAAAAAAAAAAAAAAAAAGGGCATCTGAAAATGGTTTAGTTCAGTTAGTTTTGTCATCTGGGAGCTGGCTCCATAGTCAGAACGCATAACAACTAAATGCGTTGCCTTGTTTAGTTCTGATAGTGGGTTTCAACAGGAACATTTCTCCTGTGATCAGTGAGGTTTAAGTGATGAGTATTGCTGGAATATGTCACACAGTCTCATTGAAGGGCAAATCTGGTGTAAACTGATTCAAAGCCTTGTTGTTCGAGGTCACCAGGCACTGTCCAAAGGACAAAGAACAATAAAATGTCATAACCTATGGACAAGAAGGTAAAGCTGACTCAATATGGCAAAAAAGCCTTTGGTATCTTCTTTCCATTACAGGGTTTCCCCAGGTTTGACCACCCCAAATAAGACTAGACCTTTTTAAGACCACTTACATGAAAAATAAAACAACACTTCCCCATGATGTGCTGTTCTCTCCTTTTGACTGATTATGTTGATTCATTGCTGCCGGTGCGAAAACCCAAAGTATTGTTTGCGCATATTCCAAGAAATTAGACTAGTGTAGTTGTCACGATAGCAAAATTATTGTTTCGATACCGATACATCAAGAATAGCGATTTCGATACTACTTCGATAATTCTTAAAAAATGTATTTGATTTGGGGGCCCAGACCACCTTGACATCATCAGTAATATTGAATATAGTGTTATCATTCACACCAGTGGGCATCTTAGATTCTGCTTGACTCTTTCCACACACACAGAAAATTATGGCTTATTTCATATGTTTCTATTTCTTCTTAATTGCTAAACATATTTAGTCATTTGAATACTTAATATTTATTTTTAAACTATTACACCTAGGCAAATTTTAATGTGGTGTGTAGGCCTAAGTGTAATTGAGTGCTTGTCACTTTAAGAAATACGTGAGTAATTACTGTAGCCTTCAGTCTCACGGTTTTAGGCTAGTGAATAATAGTTGCACATATGTGGATGCAATTCATTGTTGTCTGTCATTAGATAAAATAAATGTAAATAAAAAACTATCAAGTTCATAGAAGGGATCATGTTCAATAATGATTTTAGCACTAATGACGAATGACATACATGACCTGAGCTAGCAGAATTAGTTAGCAAGGAGCTCTCTCCAGATATAAAGGTTTGCGCTGCCTATTTCTAAATTACATTAAACCCAATAGTAGACCTACGTACATCTCATAGCCTAGGTAGGTTAGCAACACAAAGTTGAGAGGTGCAAGTGAGCAAATCAACTTGATATTAGCCTATTAATATGTGTTACCACCATAGACAGTAAAAGAAATGGACGAACAGACTCCGTCGTTCTCAATGGGAGGGTACTGAGTCATTTTTCAGTTGGTCCCCCCAGTACTGCGCAGACTCACCTCACACTTAACTTTGTGACGTTAGCCATCGAACTGAATCTTGTAACTCATATGATAGATACACAGAAATTCTTCTCACACTTCCTTTGCCTTTAAAGTCATCAAAGTTAAACATTTATTTATGTATTATTATTAATATCATCCTCACAAGTGATATCAAGTCGTGTTAATGTTGAAACTACCACACATGATCATCTTAAAAAACAGTCATGGTAAAACAAAACAAAAAAGTTATAGCCTTGAGGCTAATCTTCTTTCCACTTTCCACCTACGGTCAATCCATCGAAAACCTCTGAAATGATTATTGTTAGACTACCTAACGGTAAAACTACTGTTTTTCATTAGGTTTACTTGCCTCTATGCTTTTACCTTAACATAGGCTACAATGCTATTGTAGCCTAGGCTACATAGCTTTGTTCACGAGTTTCCGTGCTGGCTGGACTACGCTTCTTATCCAAACAATACGGTTATCTCCCTTTAGTGCATTAGCTTCCCTTCAACCGGACATGCTAAACATTCTTCTTATGGGAACCTAACGTCACGTACGAGGTAGTCGAGTCTTGTTTTGCCTTTTATTGTTTATGTAGATAACACAGAAGCTAAAATATCGGCACATGATATATGTTATATGAAGTTATGGGAGTTCAAAAAAATCCTAAATGAATGGGCGTTCTATGGGGTTAGCAGAGTTGATAACCACCGCTACATCGATGCTTCTACTTCCGGGAATTCGCCTGCCCCCATTAGTTACCACAGAATCACTTAAGCTAAACTAGCAGCCATGTCTCGCTGTTTATGGCACGACAGCTGCGCATATGTGTGTGAGGAGAAACGACGCACAGCCACAGGCTTGGGGAGGAGGCACTAGAAGCATGCCTTGTGCACACGAACAAGAACATGGTCATTCTTAAAAGTATTGATACTAATAAAATTAGGTATTGTGACAACTGCTAATAGCTATTGCGACACTTTTGTAGTATCGGTGCACCGTGCAACACTAAATTAGACGATCTAATTACGCAACCCCCTATTGAATTTTCACATTGTTGTTGGTTTTTCCCCCATTTCTCCTTGCTTGCAGGCTAGTACCGTAAAACTTCAAATAATCGCAGAGTCCCTAAGAGACGCCTGTCTCTTTTAAACGCCTGGCATGGCTACAGGTTTGGGTTAAAGGCCGGTCTCCAGTAGAGGCCTGGTCTGTTTTTTAGTTTCGGGTTGTATTTAATCTTCTAAAACCCGTCAGATCGTCTGTTTAAAGATTCGCAATGACACGAAACCGTTACAGAAAGGAGGTTACAGCAGTGTGAATTAGATGTTGCACGTTGTTGCAAGCCATCGCAAAGCATTCACCTTGTCTGGTCACAGTTGCAAGGTTTTAGAATGTTGCATCAAGTTGCTGCTCATCTCGTCGCGAATCTTGGGTGTGATTTGGGCTTAAGTATGGCGCAGACTCCGCACGTGATTATGGCATTAAAAGACTGAACTAAGATGAACTATGCCTATATATGTCCGACTTTGTCATCGTTCAATTCATACCTTGTGTTTAAAATTTGCGGATAGGCCAATGGTAAGCGTGTTTTTATGCTGGCAATAAAACCAGAACGGTTCGCGAACGTTATTCTTTATTCTAAATGCCATGGCGATACAGAGAAAGAAGTCAGAAAAGGAATTTACCTTAGACTAGGCTATATCAGAGCCCAAACATCCCAGCACCTCCCCTCCCCATACAGCTCACTGTACTCTTCCACTCTTTTTGCAAAATTCCCCAAAAAAGAACGAAAAACCCGATATGGCTCCACAGCAGTGGGGTATACTACGAAGCACGTTATCTAGGCTATGTAGACATAGCAAGGCTTGACAAAGCCTTGACTCAGGGGTATATGTTAAGTGATACTACGATAGCAGTTATGTGATATATTTGTCAAATTAGGCTTTCAGCTCAGATCTGTGTGCGTTCTCGGTGTTGGGATGACGTTGACCAATCGTGAAACGTGGAGACGCACAAGACCGCCTCTATTTAAAAACAATTACTTCCGCATTCATGAGCGATAGCTTAATCTACACTGCGGTAATTTTTTGTGTCTAACCAATAACATCAAATAAATCACCGCCCTATTAAAGCGCATTCGAGATCCAAAATGTTAGTAGAGGCGGAGCTCCACCTGTAAGATATATGACAGAATCCTACACGTGAGAACTTCGTTTTTAAGACAATTGATTGGTCAGCGGGTGGTAGATTACACGATTTGAGCTATAACTTAGCACATAACCTCCTCCCGACCAGGTTTGGTTGACAGCATAAGATACCATGGTGATATAGCGACACTAAAACAGATCCACTTTCGTGTCACAGCATACCCTGGCTTTGAGCGCAACATACCTCGCTAACCCACTACTCGAGATTCGTAGTACACCCCACAAGCCTTTTTCCTAATGCAGTCCTGCCGGCAATTCCACAGGGCCATTTACATACGAAACCAGAAGCCACACAGCCATCCTTTTCCCCACCTCCACCGCACCCAGGCCCCTCCCCCACAGCACCATGTCAGAGGACAAGTCAGGCCCTCCCCAGCCTCCCCACCAGTCCCTCACCAACCCCCAAGTTCCCTGTGCCCCAGGACAGGACCAAAACACGTGCTCCACTCTCTCCTCCTGCCCACAGTGGAGAGCGACTGACCCTATGATGGTACAACAGCTCCCTCACTGGCACCCAAGCCAATGCATATCCCTCCCAGCCCCACACAACTCCCTGGGCTGCAAAAGAGCCCACTCGACTCCACCCCTCACGGCTGCTCTATCCCCATAGTCCTGCCACCTCCTCTCCATGATGCCACTGTACAGGGCCCTGTGGTCTACAACTGTCCCCCTCCAGCGCCCAGCTGTTCCCCCTTACGAACCTAGCCACCCTCTCAAAATGATCAGGCCGGTCCGTAGACCATGAAGCTGAGGAGCTTAAAGGCCTCAGGCGCCTTAACAGGAACCCCAGCCAAAACCTCCCCCAGAACTCAGCCTTATGAATCCCCTCTCCCACCTCTCCCACTGCCACCCCACACTGAAAGGCCACAAACAGAGCAGTGGCCCTCACCAGCAAGCAAGGTACTGTCCTGCCACCATCTTCCACCTTCCGGTACATGACCTCCCTCGCCACCAGCTCCGTCCTCCCACTCCAAACAAACGCAAGCACTTCCCTCTCTAACCTCCTCCCCCAAATAAATGGCATGGGAAAGACCACCGCCAGGTGATTAAAGAGCGGTAGGATGTCTACATACACCTGCCACCACCCTCCCTGTCAAAAAGAGGTGCCGCGTCCTCCACCTCCCCAACCTCTTTTTCACCTTCCCAGTCTCACCTTCCCCTCATACATCCCCTCCCAGTTCCTCCCCCCCAAACCACAACCCCAACACCTTCAGGCCATCAGGTGCCACAGGAAATCCCTCTGGTGCCAACCTCCTACCCTTCCATGCCCCAAAAAACGCCACAGAAGACTTGGCCATGTTAACCTTAGCCCCCGAGGCCCGCTGATACTCCTCCAAAGCCACCAGTACACGCCTGAAACCCCCGTCCGAGCTCAGGAACAGGGTCATGTCATCCGCATAAGCAGAGACCTTCGCCGCCAGCCCCCTGCCACCTAGGAGATGCACTCCCAAGATCCCCTCATTCCGCCTGATCCATTCCAACAAAGGCTCCAAGACCATTACATACAGAAGGGGAGACAAGGGACACCCCCCCCTTACATAGTCCTAATCCACCCCACAAAACGAGGCCCAAAGCCCATCTGTTCCAGGACCAGGATAACAAACCTGTGACTAACTCTGTCAAAGGCCTTCTCCTGGTCCAGGCTAAGTACTGCTAACGACAGCCTTCTCTGCTCAGACCAGCTGATTACATCCCTCAAATGGGACAAGGACAGCCCAGCCGACCTGCCCCGCACCCCACAGGTCTGGTCTGCTCTAATCACCAGTGGCATCACCCTCTGCAGACGGATCGCCAAGACTGTGGAAAGGAATGTGATGGGCCGCCAGTTCTCCAGCCTGGTCTCACCCTTCTTGAAGAGTAGAGTGACCAGGCCCGACCCCAAACATCCCACCACTACTGCCAACAACCCCTCCCCAAGAAAATCTTAGGCCATCCACCCCTGGCGACTTACCCCCTCTCCTAGACCTCACTGCCTCAGTTAACTCCTGCAATGTGAGGTCCCCATCCATAAAACCCCTCTCCTCCTCCCCCAAAACACCCCTCACCTGCTCACCATCCCCAATGCACTCAGCAAATAATGACTCATAAAACCCCGCCGCCATCTCCCGTGGGTCAGTGACCAGTCCCTGCCCTCCCTCAAGCCTCTTCATCCACACCCTCCCCTGCCTAGCCCGTGCTGATTGAAAAAAGAATTTCGAAGACCGTTCGTCCTCCCTGGCCGCCACTCTGGCCTGGAGACCCAGTCTCTTTGCCCTGTCCTCGAATTACTGCCGCATCTCCCCCTTCAGAGCATTAACCTGTACTCCGAAAGTCCCCCGCCCCTGCGCCCCCACAGGAACTCCAGCTCCCAAGACAGGCCCCTAATCTTCTCCCTTCTCTGAATATTCTCGGCCGCCACCCACCTCCTGCAAAAGCAAGCGACCTCCCCATTCATGGCCTCCCACCACCCGGCCACCAAAGAGAAAGCAGGCCGACTCAACCTCCACCCACGCAGCAACTCCCCACACTCCCGCCGAAACTGCTCGTCCCCCAACAAATGTTTGGGGAACCTCCACCTCGGCCTCCACCCCTATGGCGCAGTGGTCCGAGAACCAGACCGGCCACAACCGGAAGCCCCTAAGAGGCACTCCCCGCCATAATCAAGTAATCAATCCTTGACCTCACCCCCCTCGAGTTCCCCCATGTATCCCCGTGCCCACCATCCCCTGCCACCCAAAAAGAATCCCTCAACCCAAAATCCACACACAAATCCCGGAACTCCCTCCCCTCCCAGGAATTCACATCCCCATTTGTAGAACCTGACCCAGTACCCACATTGTCCTTTTTAGCAGGTAGTAACATGCCCTTACCACCGGGGGGCTGTCCACCCAGAATGTCACACCTGGTGGGCCGCGGGACACCACCCGGCCCTCCACTCGTCTGCGCCAGCACCCCAGTCCGGTCACCCACAGTCGGCACATCCACGAGGATCCCTGAAGCCCCAGCCGTCACCCCACCCCCCCTCTCCGGACCCGGCGAACCAGCATCACCAGACTCCGAAAGGGGTGAGGACGGACCGGGGACCGTCGCCGCCACTGTCGCTAAAGCTTGGAGCTGTGAGCTTGGTGTCTCCGGCAACTCCACAACACCTTCCAGACCCTCTTCCGCCGACGAGCGCTGAGAACAGGGCCCGCCACCAGCCCCGCCCTCGACCACCACCTTCTTCAAACTCCCGGCCTCCCTGTCCTTGACAGTCGACGACTGCAGCTTGAGCACTTGCGCCTTGTCCATCGTCATCGCCTGCACCTCTGTCTGCGAACCCCAGTCACCGGGGATCATAAGCATCTCATCAAAATCTGGAGCAGTCACCTGAAGAGGGCTGAAAGGCTCAGTGTCCAGTAGATGGCGCCCCTGGGCTCCCTCATGACCATGCGGCATCTCCCTTTGTTCCCCGGAGTTAAGGCTAGCATTAGTCTCCCCTCCACCGGCTTCCTGGACCTCCGGGCCATCCAGGAGACTGGAACCACTGTCAGGAGGAGTCGCCAAGTCCTGCGTCGCCGGGAGAGCTGCCTCAGCCAGGCCCGCCGACAAAACCTCCCCTGTCACCGCACCAGCCTCCTGCATCTCCACCACCGTTGCCGCCGTCGCTGCCGACTCAACCGCTGCCACATGCTGAAGCGCTTCAGCTGCCCCAGCACCCTGGCTGTCCTCCCCCCTCACCACATCCGCAAAAGTCTTCTGCCTCTCAGGGCAAGCTCGATAGAGGTCCACCTGAGTGGAGCAGCACACTCCCTCGCCATGTGCCCCTCCACCCCGCACCTCCGGCAAACAATCCCCGTGCACGCCGCCTTCATGTGTCCTCGCTGCCCACATCTCCTGCAGTAAAGGGGCGGCCCCTGATACGACAAAAAAACCCTGTTTGGCCCCAAGGAAAAATTCCCCGGGGGGTGAATAAGTCCTGGGTTGACAAGGTCATCCTTAAACTTCACAAAAAATTGCCTCCGTCCATTCCAAACACCAAACTTATTTAAACACTTAGCTCCACCACGAACTTCAACACAATATAAACTCAAAAAATTATCAATGTCTTTCAGCTCAACCCACGGGTTATATGCACATGAAGCAAAAAAGCAGGCATGGCCAAACAAAGGAACTAGAGAAAGTCCACTCAATAAATCTTCGTCCTTCCTCTGGTGAAAAGCAGCAAAGAAATCCAGGCAGTCCTCGTGCTCCGAAAAACTTACATCGAAAAAGCCAACTGAAGAAAAGTCCTGAACACACAAAAACTTTGATCCCGGAAACAAAAAGCCTTTATCCAAATGGACATCCATCACATAATCTTCTATCACCTTATCACAGCCGCCTTTCTTTTTTTTGTGTGTTGATCCTATGTGGCACAAAAGCAAAGTCCAGTCAACAAAGCCTGTAGGAGGAAGAAACCCCAATCCCCACCGCCCACCAAGACCCACCAAACACCCACAAATCACCCTACACACCCACAAGTACAGTCAGGCAAATTACATTTTTTGGTTTGCCGTACGTCATCACATCACAATACAATCGCACCTGACCCAATACATGGTTAAACCCCAAAACCCAAACAAAATAACCAAACAAGAAAAAAGCCCAAGACCCCCCTCAGAACCCCTCCCCCAAGGCCACCCACTCCCTCCTGGCCTCCCCAGCCCCTCAACCCACCCAACACTCCTTTACGGCAGACCGCACAAGCTCCCAAATTTTAAAAAAGAGCTCCTCAGCAGTACCCTGCGGGGCTGACGCCTCAGGTACAACACCCTGCGATCCCACAGCCCTCTCTTGGTCTCCGTAACAATAGACCAAGAGCTGCCTCTTAGCAGCCGGGATGGTCCCCAAACCTGTGCCCCGAACCACCAGGTCCCGGGAGAGCCAGCCACGGTACCCCGGGCACACCCAGTCCGCTACCAAGTCCCACACTCTCCCCGCCTCCCTACACTCCCAAAACGCGTGGGCGGCAGTCTCTCCTCCCTGCAGCCCAAAGGGCAAAAAGCGGGGCCCCGGCCCCACAACCTGTGGACCCTCTCACAGACCGGCAAGCAATCTAGGGCGCACAACCAATTCAAATCCTTGCCCCCTCGCCACAGATACGAAGGCTGCAAAGCCCTCCAGTCCACAGTAAGTAAACCAGGCCCCCTGGCGATGACCTCTCTATACAGAGCCCGGTGATCCAAGACCAGGCCATCCCGGAGACACCAGGCGTTCCCCTTCACAAACCTGGCAACGCCCCGCCGTCCCAGGACCATGGGACCCCAGGGTCCACAAGCCGCAACTCCCGGAAGGGGAAACCCAGCAAGAACCTGCCGAGAAAGACTGCGGGATGGTAAAACACCCCAGTTGCAATCCGGGCCTGAAAAGCCACATGTAAGGACAGGACCTTGAGCGGGAGGCAGAGCACCTCCCTCCCCCCCTCCGCCATGGTCCTATACATCTCGACCTGACTCACCATTTCAGTACTGCCACCCCAAAAGAACGAGAACAAGTCCCGCTCCAGCCTCCTCCCCACTATGAAGGGGACGGGGAACACATATGCCAGGTGGTTCAACCGAGGGAGAATGTCGGCCTTCACAGCCAACACTCTCCCCAGCAGCGGGAGAGGCCGGGACCTCCAACACCCCAACCTCCTCGCCCTGTCCATCAAACCGTCCCAGTTCCTATGCGCTGACTCCTGGTGGTGAAAGTCCTCCCCCAGGACCCGCAGGCAGTCCGCCACCCGAAAACCACCCAGGAAGGCAGCCTGCCCAGCCCACCTCCCAAACTCCATCACTGCGGACTTAGCCAGGTTCACCTTCGCCCCAGCTGCCCTACCGTACTCCGCCAAGATGTCAGTGATCACCCCAAAGCTGGCGTCCGACGTCACAAATAGCGTCACGTCGTCAGCGTAAGCAGCAATTTTCGTCTCCCTCCCCCGAGCAGGTGAACCCCAGCAAACCGCTCCACCGACCTCCTCAGATGGAACGTCGACCTCATTGGAGGCAGGGGAGGGGGGCCCACCCTCAACCCGAAGGGAGTCCAGTGATGGCCCCGGCCCCCCCGCCCGAAGAACCGGCCTGACTTTCCACAAGCACACCCCTGCTGCTCCCAGCTCCCCTTCTCCACCTCCATGCCAGGATCCTCCTGAATCGCCGGGCCGCCCCCCCGGACACCGGGAGGGAGAGGGCTCTGGAGACCCAGAGCATCCCACCACCTTCACCTTTCCTGCGGTCTGGCTGACCGTCCGCCACCGCCACTCTCTACGAAGCCGACCTCCCCCCTTCTGGCTGGCAACCGCCCCGTTCCGAGCTGGGACCAACGCCGGAGACGGGACGTTCGAGGGGATCCCATCGGACATAGGAGAGGACTCCCTGGCCTCCGCCTCTTCCACAGAAGCGGCTCAGCTCAAAGAGCACCTGAGACCATCAAGCCCAAGGATCCTGCCACAGGACTCATTAAGGGCAGTGAACAAGATGTCCTCATCTGCAGTTCCCCTCCCATCCAGCAGGGGCCCCACAGCAGAGGAAGCCGAGCCAGGTGCCACACCACCTCCCACCTCCGGGGGAGCCGACGAGTCAGGAGCTTGACCATGTGGCGCACTGGACGCCGCCATCTTGGCAGCCAGAGAACCTCCAGCTACCAAGCTAGCCGCTGCCGCCTGCCGCTCCAACTCCTCCTGCTCACGTAACACGTCCTCGGAGCTAGCCACAGTAGCATACGAAGCCGCTAGCCGCAGCAGCAAACAAATGCGTATCAGAGCCACAAGGAACAAAGCTTAGGAGCAGTACACTTAACTGCTGTGTGGTCACCCCCTACACAAAAGCGGCAGCGACTTCCTGTACAGTTCTTTTTGCCGTGGCCCAGACCTCCACATCTCTTGCAATATTCTGGCTGCCCAGGGTAGTACAGGAACCCCCGGTTGGTCCCAATAGCAAACGACCCAGGTGGATGGCGTAGCTTCCCTGGTGCCTCCGGTACCTGGTGGAACAAAAACAAAAACAAAAGGAAAGGAAAAGAAAATCCCAACCCCAAAAAAGAAAGAAAATAAAGAAAAAACCTATAGCTCCACTTCCGCTGCCAGAGAACCCCACACCCTCCAAGCCTCATCCACCCCATGCAGCTGACCACACTCCCTCACATAGCCCCAGACCCTCCACTTAACCCTGTGCAGAACACCCTTAGACTCACCCGCAGGAGCGCGCAGACGCACCGAGGCCCCCCTGCGCTCCCACAGAGCCTTCTTACACTCAGACACCACAGTACACACCACCATCCTAACATCCCCTGAGAGCCCTGCCAGACCTGAGGACCAGGTCCAGAGACAAGTGGCCCCGCAATGGGGGCCCCACCCAGGCCACCACCAAGTCCCACACCCAGGAGGCCTCCCAGCAGTGCCAAAACACATGGCCCACCGTCTCCACTTCCCCACCTGCTGCCCATCCCGCTCCTGCCACCAAACCGCTCCAGCAAAGACTTAGCCACCTCAAGCTCCCCAGCGAAGACACAAACAGGGTCAAATCATCTGCATAGGCAGAGACCCTGACCTTCACCCCCCCCTGCCCCAGGGAGACGGACTCCCTGAATCCCCGGGTCAGCTCGGAAACGGGCCACCAAAGGCTCTATGTACAATACGTACAGTAGAGGGGAAAGGGGGCACCCCTGTCGCACCCCCTATCCTGCGCGACCGGCCCCGACAGGCGCCCCTGAATGTGGACCCTACTCTGGGCCCCCGAGTAAAGTAGCCGAACCCAGGCCAAGAAAACCAGGCCAAAGCCCATGTGCTCCAGGGCCCGAAACAGGAACCCATGAGCGACACGGTCAAAGGCCTTCTCTTGGTCAAGGCTAAGCAGCGCCAAAGGAAGGCCACGCTGCTCAGCCCAGCTAATGACATCCCTGACCAGGGCCAAGTTCAGGCCTGCCCGGGACCCCACACACCTCGTCCGGAAGGACCTCGGAGCCCAACACCCCACTCAGCCGGCGCGTCAGGACCTTGGCATTACCTTATAATCAGGGGTTAGGAGGGTGATGGGCCGCCAATTTGCCAACTCATCCCGGGGCCCCTTCTTGTACAGAAGGGTTACCCACCCAGTCCGCAGAGACTCAGGGAGACGGCCAGAGGCCAACCCCTCCTCAAACACCTCCAGGAGATCCAGGCCCACCAGGGGCCAAAAGGCCTTATAGACCTCAATAGGCAGCCCATCACAGCCAGGTGCACTCCCACCCTTAAGAGATGCCAGGGCCACACGGGTCTCCTCCAATGACAAGCGGCCCTCCAACCGGTCATGCTCCTCCTCCGACAAGCGTGCCATGAGGGAGGCGAGGAAACCCCCCGTCTCCCCCACATCCGACGCCCGGCCCTGAAACAGCCCTTCATAAAAGGCCCTCGCACCATCCAGCACCTCCACTGGGTCCATCAGCGGCCCAGCTGGCCCCCTCAATTCATCCAGGCTACTCTGCTGCTGCCGACGACGAGCCGCCGCAAAGAAAGCCTTAGACGGCAACTCATCAACCCGACCAGCCCGAATCCCAGCCGACACGAGGAAGGCCCTCGCCTCACAGAGATAGTGCTTCCCCACACTGCCGCCTCCAGGCCACGAGAGGGCGCTCCTTGTAGAGTAGTGAAACTATCCCTGTTCTACTGTCTGGGAGTCAGACAAGTTCGTTGAATTCTTTAAAAACAGTCAGCATGTCATTGGCTAAAATGTTATAAAAGGTAACATAAAATTCCACGGGGAGTCCATCCCCATCCTCTCCACTTTACTGTCTTAAAACCTTTCAGACATTTTAACATTTTTACCAATGTAAAAAACTTCTGATTTAAGACTGTTGAATTTAAGAACTCTAAAACCTCTTCCATTGTTTTTTCATGTACATCTTTTTCCGCATAGAGGTCCCCATAAAACTGTTCTATCATTTTTTAAATCCCCTCTATGCGGTTTTCTTCCCTCCCTTCTTCTGTTAATTTTGTTATCCCACCCCCTCTGGAAATTATTTAAAAAAAAAATACCTTGTACATTTTTCTCCCTCTTCAGTTTCCATGTCCTTACTTCTTAAAATCATTCCTTTGCTTTTTATTTCGGCTAAACCTGACATTTCTTTTTTTACTTTTTTGATTTCTTCACTAAAATCGAGACCCATATTTAAAAGGTTAAAATACCTCTGTAGTCTATTTTGCAGCCCCAACATGTACCTCCTCTCTCTCTTTCTTGTCTTTCCCTTTTTCCTAAAAAAAGTCTTTGTCTTGCCATTTACCATTTCCCACCATTGAGCACGTGAGTCATAAAAGTCTTGGAGGGTCTGCCAGAGGCTGAACTGCTCCCTGTATTCTCTAACTATCTCCTCATCTTGTAGCAGGGAGCAGTTCAGCTTCCACAGCCCTCCACCTACTGTCACGCCTGTGGGGAGTGAAAGGGTGCAGGAGAGCATGCAGTGATCTGAGAAAAACAGGGGAGTAAATATAGCATCTGTGGGCGGACAATCTCTTGTAAAAACATAGCCGATACAGGAGGCTCGGGCGCCGTCACCACTGTGCCAGGTGAAGCCCTCCTCCCGTGGATGCACTTTCTTATAACAGTCAGTTAAAATCCCTAACTATATTCTTTGGATATAAGTGGAAATGAAGCAGTGAGAACTGTGACCATTTTTGGTTGCTTTTTCATTTTTGAAGATGCATGGATTTTCATTAAACCCGGTATTCAAGTAGTTTCACCGGAAGATGACATATCAATTACGACTTTCGTCACTAGGGGCGCGGCCATGTTTTAAAAATGCAGGCGCTACACGTCATCAGAATGGTTAGCGTTTGTTCGTGGATGTTTTATCCATTAGCGGACGTTCACTTTATTTCAATATGATTACGCAAATCATGTTGATGTTTTTGTGTTTGTACAAGAACAAGGGCCGCTGTAATGTAGCCTGTAGGCCTATCAGAGACAGTACTTAATTAACTTCGGTTGCAATAATGTGTTTGGATGTTCTCAAACAACTTGTGGATTTTACCGGACCTGAAAATGCAGTTGCATCGTTGATGAATTGGTGAATAAACTTGGGGGAGCGAACTTCTCATGTGTGAGTAAGATGTTTCTTTTTGTGATTGAGTAGTATCAATGATTGCATTTGTTTCGCTCAAGTAGTAGTGGAAACTATTTGCACAGATTTGCAAACCTGGTAAGAACCTGTTGTGGGTACGCTAGCCTACGTCTGACTTGTGTAGGCTACTCTGTAGTAGCCTAGGTCTGTGATTGTGACAGGCATGGTTTTGTGGGTAGACGTTGTTTATGGACTGTAGGCTAGGCGTCTGAGTTTTTATTTGTTTATGTAAGCTGACATAAAATAACAAGCTGTTCACTTTAAGTAAATGCATAAATAACAGGGGCAACAGGATTGGATTCTGTAATAGCCTACGCACCAAAACTTCAACCGAAAGGTTAGTCGCGTCTCAAGGAGTCCAAGAGTGTGCCTCACACAAACCAGCTCCGTTGAACAGTATTTTTCACCTAAGGTTTTGACTGAAATGTGTGCCGATATCAATTATTGGGAAAAAACATTGTTTAGTGGATGGCGGGTGGATTGTTGATGTAGCTGCAGGTGCAGATTACATGACTAAAGCTCATCCATGCATCTAGGATGTTGGAATTTGATAGGATACAGGAACTGCAGAGATAAATTTAAAATGAGGATTGGTAGCCTAATGTCGGAATAGCGGTACTAAAAAAAATCGGAGTAGGGGCATGTCTAAATAGAGTCATGTCGTAATAACGGTATGTCGTAATAGAGGGTTGTCGTAATAACAGGATGTCGTAATAAAGAGTGAACCCCCACCCCCCTAGCCTACCCCCTCCGCACAACCTATCAAGAGTGTGTTAGTTGGTTAACTGCTGTTTTTGGGCGTTCCAGTGTTTCAGCTCGGATGTCCCTCAGCGACCGCATTGCGACCTCCAACGTCTCGCTTTAATGATAGCATTTGGCACGTAGGATTGGACGTGATGTATCTGTTATTTTGGATGAGATGTCCCAGGTTCATTTCCTAGCAGCAGACACTCTCCATGTGTGCCATGTCAGTGAACATACAGTGGGTCCCAGTTAAAAATTGACACTTCATTCACGATCAAGGTAATTCACGCAGCTGGGTGAAATATAAGTACAACTGCAGCCGCTTGGGGGCAGCATAGTCCGCTGTGGCGATCCACGGTCGAACCAGACGGCGCATTCGACAGAAAGGGCTGTGATTGGCCGAGTTTTCAGTGCGTTTCTCTGTGTTTTTAGCAGCCCCTGCAACATGCTAGTCCACTGTAGCCTAAGCTTTGTACATAATGTTAAACATAGTTTTGGATTCAGTGGCAAGATTTCTTGATTGTACAGTGCCTGTCTCTCAGTAATGTTTTAAAATGAGAGCTTCGTCAGGTGGCAGTAGGCTAGTTTGTCAGTAGTCACGAGAAGTTTGCTTGCTAACAGAACATAAATATGGTGCCCAGAAACCTTGTGAATAGTTCTGATTTTTTTTACTATACTAACGAGGTTGAAATATAGACTTTGCCTACAGCATTCATATGACAAAGGAAAACGAATTCGGTCACTCAAGACTGTGCCACAGCAACCAGTGTAGGCTACAGTCCTACCCAATAGGCCTAGCCTACTCGAAGCAGATAGTGTTGTCTGACGGTCGAGTGGGTTAATGCACGTATTTCCAGAGCAGGTCTGCAACTTTCAGGCAGTTCGGAGTTCGAATCTAGGCAGGAGCAGAGCCATATAAAGGCCTATTGTTATAATTTTTTGCAAGGTGTTGCTCCTGGCAATACTTGTTTCCAAACAAGTAAGCATTGAACGTGTCCCAAAAACAGCTATCAATTAATCACCAAACGTCTCAGTAACCTATAAATTCAATGATGTGGCCCTCTATGAAAATGAGTTTGACACCCCTGCTCTAAAATATCTGTCCTGGCCTGGTTGCACCGGATTGTGGCCAAACGACAGAAGCACGGAGAACCCTCCTTTGTCTACCAAAAAGTGTTAGGCTACTTTGTGCCCCGTGCTCCCCCACTGCTTGTGAAAGAAGGGGGGGGGGGGGGCTTAACGTGAAAAAAGCATGTCCCAAAACGACAACAAGTCATAATGGTAGGCTACAGGAAGTGGGGGGAGGGTATGGGATGACCAGAGCCGTCTTCGCTGTGCTATTCAGAAAGCATCTTCTATTGTCTTTCCAGGCGCACACAGCTCGTTATAGCCTATCGAGTGCCTTAACAGATAGGCTCTGCTCTTGAGTTTGGCCTCACAGCGAACTCAACCCTCTTGTTGCTTGCAGTTTGTTAAATAAAGTGATGCAGATTACATTATTTAATTCTGATTAATTATCTTTTTTGATGTCTTTGCAACATCTGCTTGTTAGGCTGGGCTACTGTCAATGTCCTGTACAGGTAAATGTTCAACAATTGCTGGTGTAGGCCTACAGGCTATAATCAATTAGGGACTGTTCAGGGGCTACCGGAGGAGTTTGTTAGTAAAAAAAACCCTCCCTCGCCAGCAAGACATTTTTCTATGACCCTCCAAAGTGATTGAGAAAAAACGCATGACCCTCCCCAGTCCCAACAATTTAGGCTATTGCTGCCTTCTGTAGGCTACTGGGTCAATTTGGGAGTTTGCATGCTACGACTCCTTCCTTGAAATGCCTTGAAAAGGCTGTCGTTTGCACAATTTCACAAATAATCACCGGGACCGAAACAAACCTGTCAACTTTTCCGGGTTTATCGCAGATTTTAACTTTTTCCTCGCTGTCTTAGGAGGAGCTGCAGGGCCGTCGCAAGGGGTGCGGGCCCCAATCGCTTGACAGATGGTGCGAGGCCCTGTGCGAACTTGACAGATGCATGAACTTACGTTGATTGACCATTGATCAAATGGTAGAGGCTCTCAATCGTGAATTAGGCGCTCTGCTTGACAGAGTGGCACCCTTAAAGACTAAAAAAAAAAGCCCTGTAGCAAACTGACACCTTGGATGAACGAAAATATCCATGATCTAAAAAAGATCATGTAGGAAAGCTGAGAGAACATGGAGAAAACTAAGTTACAGGTTCACCGTGCCATTCTAAAAGAAAAATTGCAAATTATAATAGAGCTATTCGAATGAGAGGAGGAACCACTTCTCTAAGGTAATTGCTGAAAACAGTGGAAACTCTAGGGTGTTGTTCTCTACCATTGATAGGCTATTGCATCATACACCTTTTGATACACTCAGTCAGGCATCCTCTCTAAGATCAAAGAATTTGCAGACTTCTTCAAAAACAAAGTCATTTCTATAAGGGAGGCTATTGGTAACACAAGTAATATGTTTGATAGTACACCCAAAAACAGCCCCCCAAAATTAAGGTCCTTTAGCACTATTACTCAATCTGAGCTTGGTAAAATTATAACTCAAACCGGCTCCTCAACATGTGGTTTAGATCCAATCCCTACTACATTCCTCAAAAAAGTATATGATGGCTTAGCTCCCTTTTTTCTCAAGGTAATAAATACCTCATTAGAAACAGGTATATTTCCAACTGCTTTTAAAACCGCTGTTGTGAAACCTTTACTTAAAAAGTCAAATCTTGACCATACCAATCTGAGCAACTACAGGCCTATATCAAATCTATCGCTTTTTGAGCAAAGTACTTGAAAAAAAGTTGTTTGTAATCAGTTAAATACCTTCCTCAACGAAAACAGTATCCTTGAAAAATTCCAATCAGGTTTTAGATCAAATCACAGCACAGAAACGGCTCTAGTAAAAATAGTCAATGATCTCAGACTAGCTACCGACTCAAACAAAGTCTCAATCCTTATTCTTCTGGATTTGATTGCGGCATTTGACACCATTGATCATAGCATCCTAATTCACCGCCTTGCGAAGTGGGTGGGTCTCTCTGATAATGCTCTACTGGTTTCAACTGGTAACTGGTTTCAAACCTACATTACTGGCAGAGATTTTTATATCAGTCTAGGAGATCATGTATCTGAAAAACATGACTTGCCTTTTGGTGTGGCCCAGGGAGCTGCCTTGGTCCCCTGCTATTTTTCTCTATATATGCTTCCATTGGGAAACGTCATAAGTCAGCATAATGTAAACTTCCACAGCTACGCAGATGATACCCAATTGTATCTTTCTGTGGAGCCAACTAACCCAGATGGCCTTTGCTCCCTCACTGCATGCCTAACCTCCATTAATCAGTGGATGAGCAAAAAACTTTTTGAAACTAAATGATGACAAAACAGAGGTACTTCTGGTTGGACCAAAACTAAAGCGAGATATTATTCTTAGTAATCTGGGGAACTTGGCACACCAGGTCAAACCAAAAGTAACAAGCCTCGTGTCATCTTAGATGCAGAGTTAAGTTTTAAGCCCCATATCAGTAAAGTTACTCAGACAGCCTATTTCCCACTTGAGAAACATTGCCAAAGTGCGGCCCTTTTAACTCAACAAGATGCAGAAAACTAATTCACGCCTTTATCACTAGCAGGTTAGACTACTGCAATGCACTTTTCACTGGTCTTCCCAAAAACATCTAAAGAAATTGGCACTCATACAGAACTCTGGGCTAGACTTTTAACTAAGACTAAGAAGAGAGAACACATCACCCCTGTGTTGGCTGAACTGCACTGGCTCCCTATTTCCTATAGAATTGATTTTAAGGTTATGTTAATTACTTACAAAGCTCTGAATGGCATAGCACCTTCATATATCTCTGAGCTTTTAATATCTTATCAACCACAAAGGAAACTTAGATCATCCAATTCTAATCTTTTAATCGTACCCAAAGTGCTCCACAAACAAAGTGGAGAAGCTGCGTTTATCCATTATGCCCCTTAACTATGGAACACCCTGCCTCTGTACATCAAGCAGGCGAGTTCAGTAAATATTTTTAAAAAAGATCTGAAAACATCCCTGTACAGGAAAGCTTTTAGTTAACTCATCTTATCCTGTAGACTACATTTTCAGATTATTCTACATCTGCTACTATTGGGGGGCGCAGCCAGCCAGAAGTAGATGGGCTCCCCTATTAAGTCAGGTTCTGCTCAAGGTTTCTTCTTGGAATATGGGAGTTTTTCCTTGCCACAGTTGCCATATGGCGTGCTTGTGGGGGGTAAGAGGGTTAAGGCTGCCAGTCTTATGACGTAATTTTCTATATTTTTGATATGTTGCTGAGTATATCATAAACAGCAAAGAAAAGTGATTGATAATGACTGACTGACTATTATTGTGTTACATGCTTCAAATGTAAAGCACTTTGAGCTGCATTCTGTGTATGAAAGGTGCTATACAAATAAAGCTTTTATTATTATTATTATTATTATTACGTGCGTGAAATCATGCAATAGCTTAGGCTACTTTACACATAGCCAAGGCTACCGTCGGTGCATTTTAGTAGCCTAGTCTAATAAGCTACACCAGGTTGTCTTTAAAGAGGGGAAATTGTATAGCCTATAACATTAGCTGAGTCACATATTTGGCCATATGGTCTTTATCATAGGCTACATCACAAAACCAAATAGTGTAACAAAGGCGAACACTTTAACAGGGGAAATTAATTGGGCATGAATCATTGTGCTGAACGGTATTTGTCAATGAGCAGAAACACACACGACATTCAAACTGTTGATAAGATGTGCACTATGGAAACCGGTCTGTAGGCTAACATTGGACAAATAAATGACACTGACTCGCCATATCCTGACTCTGAAAAAACATTGTCTTGCTTTGCCACAAACTCAGCAATGAAATCATAGGCCAGTTTGCAGGTAGCATAACTTCTTTTTCAATTCATATAAGGGAGAGCCCAGTCTCTCCGGTGACATTGAGGTGCGCAAATAGTTTTTAATAGCCTGTTCAACTTCGAAAAGCTTCACCCGATGCCAGTCACTGATCACAATTACAAATTTCGGGAAGCTTCGTTCAATCTTTTTAAATTTTAAGTGCAGTAGGCCCCTATCTGCCCCCTTTGGAATTATATCTCGAGCCTATTATAAGGTCCAGTGTGTTATGTCCTGGAATTCGGACGTGCTCAAAAAAAGAAAAAAAAAAACACTTTTTTTATAGGTGGTCCAGCTGTTTAAAAACAAATTGTGTTAAAAAAAATCGCATTCAAACGCAAAAGGTGCTTTGATATCTTTTTCGTTTGAACGTCGGCAAGCAGGCATGCTGCGGTTGCAATGAATGAGGATAATTGGTTTTATCTGCGGATTTATTTTTTGCATTATTTTGAATATGACTCGCTCCAGTCTCAACAGCACGTCTACTTTTTCCACACGCATCTAAATTCTAACACACATCCCCTCACGCTTTCTCTTTCCATCCCTGCGCACGGGGCTTTCTTAAAGGAGCTGCACCATTTTACAACAATTGCATCTACATTTTCATATTAGAATGTTTTGTCTGTTTAAGTTCCCGTGCCCCCGCTGAAAGTATCATGCGCTTATCGTTACACTATCACATCTATAAGTAACCATGACAAATAGGGTATAAGATATATAAACTCACGCTATTGTATTATCATATATGTTTGGTAATGGCTCACTGCGTCATGGAAGCAGTTAAGTCAAGTCGAATGAAAAATAGTAGTGGCAGAACTCCCAAGTGACACCTTGTGGTTGTTTGTGTCAACTGCAGTTTGTGCCATTTCTGCTGAGAAAATGGGGTGCGTGATTCATGAAGGAACCCGTCCTGGGTTAACTGGGACCCACTGTAATTCTAACTATTACGAGCAGCTGCAACACAATCCGATGGATAGATACATGAGCGAGAGGGATAACATGTTAAATAATGCGTTGGAAAATAACTGGCTAACTAAGAATCAATTTGAATTCCTAAAGACTGAACATCCCATATTTGTTACCCAAAATACATAAACGATTAGAAAACCCCCCGGGCAGACCCATTGTGGCAAGTAGAGACTCCGTGACAGAACATTTGAGCCAGTTTGTCGATTACTTCATAAAAGAAATTGTAACATCACTTCCATCTTACATCGCTGATACTAGAGATGTATTGAAACTTTTGTGTGATATCTGTGTACCAGATGGGTCTTTTTTAGTAACTTTGGACGTGGAAAGCTTATATACCAACATTCCCCATGAGGGTGGACTGGAGGCCATGAACTTTTTTCTTACATCCAAGAAAGACACTTCCATTGGAATTGCTGATGTCGTTTACAAAGTTAATTTTAAAATCAAACTATTTCATGTTTAACAATAAGTATTATTTACAAACTCAAGGGACAAGCATGGGTTCTCCCTTTGCACCAAATTATGCTAATTTGTACATGGGTTTGTGGGAAGATAGATATATTTTTAATAATAATCCATTTGCTGATAACAACTGCTGTCTTGTTGCGACTGGGCAACACCTTGGAGTCACCCTCATGTCCACGACCGGCGCCGTTCATGCTCTCCGTCCAGCGTGCCCTCTGGAAGCCATCGCTCGGGTTTCTCTTCATCTTGTACAAATCTTTTGCCTTTTACTAAAGATTTCTGTGGAGGGGAACTGCAGCGATGGCGGAGGCATCGGTGGAGATGTGGTCGGGGATCCCGAAGTTTGGGATGCGGTTCCTGACCCCGCCTTTAAGGTGCGACTGAGGAATACCGTAAGGATCGAGCTGAGGAAGGATGCTTCGACGGTTGTTCGGGACAGGTTTCGCCAGTTTTTTGTCACCTCGGTGATCCTGCGAGAGACGTTCGCCCTTACTCCTGCTGTGGTTTTCTGCATACAGCCGGTGGTGAGCCAAGGTTTTTTTTTTTATCCTTTTTTGAGCTGCGGAGGTGTCTGGCTTTTTAGGAAGAGTGGAGGGCGAAGGAGGTTGCTGGTGCCCCTGTTTCACCAGGAGTGGATCCCACTGACGATCCACTTGTACAACCCTTTTGTTCCGGATGAGGACGTCGAGGCGTTCCTGAGGACCCAGGTACACCAAGATACGGGACCAGTTCGGCTTCTGGCTTGGGAAGAGGCGGTACGCAGTCCAGCTCCGGAGGGACACCACGAGGCCGGGTGAGTTCTTGCACCCTCCCGGCAGCTTCTCTCTTGGACCGGACCGTAGCTACTTATCGTACCCTGGGCAGCTTGTCTACTGTCGGCGGTGCGGGGGCCAAGGCCATGAGAAGGTGGCCTGCGGGGTCGGTTGGATGGCTTTTTTATGGCTGAGGCCAAGGCCCTTTTGGTGGGGTCTGGTGTGAGGGGGTGCCTGTCGGGCGAGTCCCCGTCCAAGGCGTTCTTCGCCGAGGTGCGTACTCGGCAGTAGTGGTGCGTTATTGAGGCCCTGCAGGTGCCTGCTGGGCGGGTTACGGGGAGAAGGAGATTTTGGAGGCTGCCAGGGTGTATTATCAGGACCTCTTCTGTGAGCGGGAGAGGGACGAGGCCCTGGCGGACAGGTTCTTGGGTGGGCTAGAGTCTAGGCTGTTGACGGAGGACCTGCAGGCCCTGGAGGCGGACATTACGGAGGGGAGGCCGAGGAGGCTATGAGGTCTCTGAGGCTGGGCCGGGCGCCGGGGGGCGATGGTCTCCCGGTGGAATTCTACAGGTCCTTCTGGGATCTGGTGGGGCCGGATTTGGTGGTGGTGTATGGGGACTGCTTCAGCGGGGGGGTGCTGCCTGCCTTCATGCGGGTGGGGCTGGTCTCCCTCATTTTTAAGAAAGGCTGCCGAGAACAGCTTGCCAATTGGCGCCACATCACGGTCCTTACAGCGGACGTGAAAATTTTGGCCAAGGTCCTGACGCCAGGTTGGGAAGGGTTATGGGATCGGTGGTCCATCCGGACCAGACCTGTGGGGTGCCAGGGAGAATGTGCAGCCTGAACCTGGTCCTGGCGAGGGATGTGGTCAGCTGGGCGGACGTGAGGGGTCTCCCGCTGGCCCTCCTGAGCCTGGACCAGGAAAAGGCGTTCGATCGCGTGCAGCACTCCTTTCTGTTCCGGGTCCTGGACCGGATGGGGTTTGGGCCGGTGTTTGTTGCTTGAATCCGGTTGCTGTATGCGGATGCGGTTAGCCGCATCAGGATCAATGGCTCCGTTTCGAGGGTGGTGCAGCAGGTGGGGGGTGTTCGACAGGGCTGCCCCCTGTCCCCACTCCTGTACGTCCTGTCCCTGGAGGCCCTGATGGCGGGGCTGAGGGCGGAGCCAGGCATTGAAGAGGTGCATCTCACTGGGGGTGGGAGGGAGGTGGCTAAAGTGGCTGGGTATGCGGATGACCTGACCCTCTTTATCACCACTGATAGGGGGTTTGGGGCCGTTCCTAGGGTGGTTGAGGAGTTTGGGAGGGCGTCCGGGGCAAAGGTCAATTTGGGCAAGTCTGCGGCCCTGTGCCTGGGCCCGTGGAGTTCAAGGGTAGAGGTCCCGGGGGGTTTCAGGGTGGCTGAGGACACAATCCGGGTGCTGGGGGTGGATTTCTTTCGGAGCGAGGCCCCTGTGAAGAACTGGGAGGTTCTTCTGGGTGCGGTGGGAAGGCGGCTGGCGAGGTGGAAGAGTAGGCCGCTTTCTTTGATGAGCAGGGTGATGGTGGTTAAGGCCGATGTGCTGCCTTGTCTCAACCACCTTGCTTATGTGTATCCGGTGCCGTTCCATTTCGGGCGGATTGGAGAGGACAGTCTTCTCTTTTATCTGGGGGGGCTCGGCAGAGTTTGTTAGTCGGTCCTTGATGTACCGGGATGGGCGGGAGGGGGGAAGGTGGGTGCCTTGCCTGCCGGTGAAGCTGCTGTGCCTGCACGGTTCTTTCCATGCGCGGCTGGTGGTGGGGGACACATCGCATAAGGCTGCCCATTTGGCGAGGTACTGGTTGGGGCTGGCTTTGCGGCGGTTGGTCCTGGGACTCCCCATGGTGGTACAGCGCTTAAAAATTCAACCGTTTCAGGGCCAACCTGACCCCTGACGGCGAACAAGCCCTCATAGAAGCGAGCAGTCGCTTCCAGCATCTCCTCCCTCCCCGTCACCTCACCTGCCCCTGACTTCAGGCGATCGACACGGACCCTTGCCTGCCTGTGCCTGACCGACTGGAAAAAGAAACCCGACCCGTTTCTCATCCTCGACCGCCGCTCGTGCCCCCGCGTGGAGGCCAAAGAAACCGTCCGCCTCTCCAAGAGGGCCCTTAAAAGCCCCTTAGCCTCCTCCAACCTCTTCACCACGGCCATGCTCCCCCCTGCTAAAAGCCCCCCCACAGGGCCTGTAATTCCCCCATTAACCTCCTCACGGCCTCCCCCCTCTCCCTCCGCCTGGCCCACCCCTTAGTAAGGGCCACCGTCCGGCATTTCACCTCCTCCCACCACTGCCCCCACCCATCAAAAAAACCCCTCAGGCCCCTGTCGGTCGGCCAAGAGCCCATTTGGGAACCGCCAGGACCCAGGGCCCCTCTCACCACCCTCAACCGCCAACATCCCCACAAGCATATACTCCCGTCAGTCCATCTACTACCCCCTACTGCCCCCGTCCTACCATCCCTCCCCCTTTATACTAGGTCTGGACTTCTATTTGTGTTTGCATTTGTGTTTCTATTTTGCACTGATTTTTGATTTCAACACTGGCTTTTCACTTTGTCATTTGAAAGTTTTGGTTTTTCCCCCCACTCCAAGTTTTTTTGTAGAGCACTTATTGTTCAAAAGCACTTTAAAACAATTTTAGCACTTATCTGGACTTAGCCCCTATCTCCTACTTATCCCTCTCCCCCAGTCCCAACTCCTGACCCTAACCCAGTCCCAATCCCTAACCCCTTCCCCCAGCCCCATTCTTTAACCCCAACCCTTCCCTAGCCCTTACCCCTCCCCCTGTCCCAACCTTAACCCAGTCCCAATTCCTAACCCCACCCTCTCCCCATTCTCAATTTCTAACCTTAACCCAGTCCCAATTCTTAACCCATGTTCCCCTAACCCAACCCTGTCCCCCAGCCCCAATCTTTAATCCTAACCTTTCCCCAGCCCTAACCCTAACCTCTCCCCCTGTCCCTATTCCTAACCCCTACTCCTCTTAGCCCCAATCCCCTACTACACAGTTATTACACAGTTATCGCACATTTCTCAGTTATTACACATTTATTACACAGTTTTTACACATTTATTACACTTATATTACGCACTTATTACAATATTATTTTATTTCTGTACACATAGTCTACACCAATTCCCAACTTTTTGTTTGTTTCCTCTACGTTCCTTTTTCATTTATACTACCCTCCGACACAAGACAGTTTTCCCTCACTCCCAGCACCAGTCTGTTCCGACCCAATTGGCCAGCGCACTCTAGGCGATCTTGCCCCCAAAAGATGATTTTTTCCTTCACCCAACCACACAGTGGTCCGAGGCCCACGTCGGCGAACAGGAGTAAGCCTGCACCCCACACCTCCGAGGAACAAATACCCCGTCTAGCCTTGAGGCCATGCCGTGTGGATTGGACCACGTGCCCCCGCCACCCAGCCCCCGCCACTCGAAATGCATCCACCAACCCGTAGGCGGCGCACAGGTCCCTCCACACCCGGAACCCCGCCCCCCCACCCCACTCAAATCCTCATTAAAATCCCCCCCAACTACCAGCACCCTTTTGGTGTGGAACAAAGGCTCCAACGCCTTGAAGAAATCCCCCTTCCCCATTTTCTCACACGGCCCGTACACGCATACGAGCCGCAGTCTAGCCCCCCTCCACACCCCATCCACCCACATCACCCTCCTCGGAACCAAAACCCCTGCCCCTCCAAAACAAAAATCACCCCCCTTAAAAAGTATCCCCACCCCATCTGCCCTGGGATTCCCCACGCTCCACACAGACATCCCCACATCCCATTCCCCAGTAACCCGTGACACATCAGCATCCCCCCTTCAAATGACATTCCTGCAAAAACATGGCATCAAAGTGCACAGTTCGAAAATGTTGAAACACAGCTGCCCTCTTCTGCCCATCCACCATCCCCCGGACATTCAAAGTCATCACATGAAACACAGACATAAAATAACATAAAACACACCCAATGCCCAAACCCCCCACAATCCACCCACCACAGATCCCAGGTCCAGTCCAGTCACATCGCCCCGCGACATCAGAAAATCTGAGATGAGTCCAGTCCCTCACCAGGCTCCTGAGCACCTCCATCCCCTGACCCCGGACCAGGGCCAACAGGGGAGCCAGAACACGACTCCCCCGTTCCCCCCCATCCACGGCTGCCAAAGGCTGGAAACGGTTGGACGTGGGGACGACCTCCCCCAGTTCAGCCTTCACGGGCGCACAACCACCCTTGACCTCCGTCCAGGGCCCATCCTCCTCCCCCTCCACCACGGCCACTGGGAGCGAAGACTAGTCCAGCATGAGCACCTTCCCCGCCGAGCCAGACCGTGCCGCATGGTCAGCGGGGAATTTCCGCTTACTGGACCCCGTCTGGACTTCCTCCATTTCCTCCCCCGAGGCAGCCCCGTCGACCCACACGGCGTCCTTGACCCCATTGTTAATGGCATCGAACGCCCGCGACCTCCACGCAGGGCGGCTCCTCCGCCCAGTCGCCGACCTCCGGCAAATGGACCCCAGGCTCCAAATCCAACACCAAGACAGGCTCCGCCGCTGCCCCCACCTCCAGAGCCGGCTTCAGCAGCCCCAGCAGGCCGCAAATCTTTCCCGGATCCGCATCCAGCGGGTCATACGCTCCCTCCGCTGAAGCCTCCGACCGGCCGGAGCGGACAGGCGGCACGCCAGACCCCCGCAGCGAGGCCACTCTGCGAAGAGCTCCGGTTGTCTGCACCCGCCCAAACAGCGCGCCAAGACGGTTGCCACTGTCAGCCACCGGGGGCATGCTAGCGCTACTAGCGCGCTCCCCATGTGCCCCAATTGTTTGCACCTGCCCAGACAGCCCATCAAGATGGCTGCCACTGCCAGCCTTTGGTAGCATGCTAGCGCCACCAGCATGCACCCCATGCGCTCCAATTGTTTGCCCCGGCTCAGACAGCACGCCAATAGGGTTGCTACTGTCAGCCTTTGGTAGCATGCTAGCGCCACCAGCACGCTCCCCATGTGCTCCAATTGTTTGCTCCGGCTCAGACAGCACGCCAAGTTGGTTGCTACTGTCGGCCCTTGGTAGCATGCTAGCGCAACTAGCATGCTCCCCATGTTTGCTCGGCGCCCGGCCCCCGGTCCAGCTGCCCAGCAATCTCCACCATCAGCCCATCATCATGGACCCTCTCCACTCTCTCCGCCGCCTCAACCAGCGCCCCATCTGCGTCCCCCTGCAGCTCCAGCCCACCAGCATCCCCATCGGCCAAGCTAGCCGCCCGCACACTACCGTCAGCATACTAGCCAGCCCTGCCAGGGCAGGCTTGGTGCAGGTGGGTGGTCGAACCACGGTCAAAGGCCTTCTCTTGATCGAGGCTGAGCAGCGCCAAAGGAAGGCCACGCTGCTCAGCCCAGCTAATAGCGTCCCTGACCAGGACCAAGTTCAGTCCAGCAGACCTACCCGGGACCCCACACACCTGGTCCGGAAGGACCACGGTGCCCCACACCCCACCCAGTCGGCGCGTCAGGACCTTGGCCAGGACCTTATAGTCGGCCGTCAGGAGGGTGATAGGCCGCCAATTCGCCAAGTCATCTCGGGGCCCCTTCTTGTACAGCAGGGTCACCCACCCAGTCCGCAAGGACTCAGGGAGACGTCCAGTGGCCAACCCCTCCTCAAACACCTCCAAGAGGTCCATGCCCACCAGGGGCCAAAAGGTCTTATAAACTTCTACAGGTGCTTCTTACCAGGTGCACTCCCACCCATAAGAGAAGCCATAGCTACCCTGGTCTCCTCCAACGACAAGCGGCCCTCCAACCGGCCACACTCCTCCCCCGACAAGGGCGCCGAGAGGGAGGCGAGGAACCCTCCCGCCTCCCCCACATCTGATGCCCGGCCCCGGAACAGCCCGTCATAAAAGGCCCTCGCCCCATCCAGCACCTCCACTGGGTCCGTCAACGGCCCAGCCGGCCCCCGTAATTCATCTAGGCTACTCTGCTGCTGCCGATGACGAGCCGCCGCAAAGAAAGCCTTAGACGGCGACTCATCGGCCCGAATCCCAGCCGACACGAGGAAAGTGCTCCCTAAGGAGCCCCTGCAGAACTACCGCCCGCTCCACCCCCTGCCCCGACCGACCTGCCCCACTCCGCCACAAGTGCCAGAGCTCAGCAGACCACGAGGCAACGGCCTCCTGTCTGCGGGCCGCCCGATCCCTCCCCCACCACTTACAAAAGGTGGCAAGACGCACCTTAACCCCTTCCCACCACTCACCCCAAGAACCAAAGAGAGGCCGCACCCAGGGTACAATCTGCGAACCGCGGCACAGAAGTCGGGGTCCTCCAAAAGGGAGACGTTCAGCCGCCACTGCCCCGGCTCCCTCCTGCCCTCCCCCAACACCACCCGGGCCCCAATAAGGCAGTGGTCAGACAGCCAAACAGGCTGGACCACCACCGACTCCACCACTACCGTCTTTGGCAGGAACAGGTAATCAAGGCACGAAGACACACCCCTGGAGTTTGACCAGGTCGCCACCGGGGGCCTGCCAGCCGCCGCCCCAGCACATCTCTCAAAGCCAACCCAGCAACCAACCGCCCCAGATCGCAATTAGGAGACTTCCCTAAGTCAACGTTGAAATCCCCCCCCAGAATGACCACCCGGTTCGTAAACATCAGGGGCTCCAGAAAACCCTGCCTCTCACCCCGGACGCTCGGAGCATACACATTAATCAAACGTAAATCAATCCCCCTCCAGCAAACATCCACATATAAAACCCTACCCGGCACCACCACCCACACAGCCCCTAAGACAAAAGCCCACCCCCGAAAAAGAATGCCCACGCCATCGGCAAAGACATGCCCAGCCCCCCACACAGAGGGCCCCCGGACCCACTCCCGCTGGAGGCGTAAGTCATCCACCCCACGACCCACATGCACCTCTTGTAAAAACAAAACATCAAAATCCCAATCCCGCACAGACGTAAAAAAGCCCTGCGCCGGACAGGCATCCGCAGGCCCCTCAACCCTGAACCCACTCATCCCACCCACTAAGAAATATACACAGTCACCCACACACACAAGCACCCAACCCACACAACAAACCCAAACCCCACATACCCACCCCCACCCAACACTTCCAAGCCACCCAACACACAAGAGTCCACCCAAGCATAAACACACAGTCAAGACCCATCAGACTGACCTGCACCTCCCGCCCCACCGGAATCGTCCTGCAGGGCCTCGAAGTGGTTGGAAGTCGTCACCCCCTCCGCAGGGTAGACTTGCGACCGACTATCGTCCTCTTCCCGCGAAGGACCCACGTGCTCTGGCGTCGACCCCCCGTCCGATGAGGTCTTCTCCACCCAACTAAGGGGCTCCTCAGACAGGAAGTCCACACCCTTGGAGGGCGAAGAAGACCCCCCCACCATCAGGTTCACCGACCCCGCTGCCCCATCGTCCCGCAGCAGACGATCCATCTCCGCGGGCGATGCCACTGCCGCAGCCTCCGCCCCCGGGCAACTCACGACCACACCCAGGGAGGAAGGAGCCGGCCGCGCCACCACCTACCGTGGTCCACTCGCCTCATCCTCCGACCGCGCGTGGCCCCTCTTGCCAGACCGCAGCACGCCAGGACCCTCCATCGGCTCCGACGTGTCAGTCGACTCCCCGGAAAAATCCAGGCCGTGCAGCAAGTACACCTGAGAGCAAGAGCCCTTCCACGATCCCCGCACCACCGCCTCCAGACCACCAGAGGGAACCCCTCTAGACACACCAATGGCCGGTGTAGTACCACTCCCGACCTCTGTAGGGAGCTGGCCAGCCACAGCCGCAGGAACTAGCAAACTGTCGCTAGCTCCCCTGGCTAGATCTTCCTCGCCATGTGCCAGCTCCGCAACAAGCTGGGAATCACTCAGAGCCCCAGCCTGCTGCTCCTGAAACGGCGTCGAAATGCCAGCCAGCTCCGCGTCGGCCACCTCTTCCACCGTCGACGATGTCGACGGACGCTGGCTGTCCCCCAACTGGAGCACCTCTGCGTAGGAAGACTCTCCCCTCTTCGGGCACCCACGAAAAAGGTGCCCCACCGCGCCCGCGAGAGAGCAGGGAGCTAAACCACACGCCCTGCAGTACAGGGCTGACCAGGGGTAGGTCAAAAACCCCGATCCGGCCCAATGGAGAAGGACCCGGGGTGCCAAAGCCTCCAGGCTTCCCCGGGTCCCCTTCTTCAGGACAGCCGAGGCACGCCGCCGCCGGTCCAGATCGGGCCGATCCGGATCCACGTGCCTCCACGCCCGTCTGCCACGAGGACCGCCTCCCAGGATCAGGCCAACGAATCCGGGACGAAGGGGTTGTAGACATGAATCTCCAACGGCACGAACTCCTGGAGGTAGAGTCATCTTTAAGGGCTCCAGGAGCGAGCGATCCTCCACCGTCCCCCATCTCCTAACGAAATCCGAACAGGAACGAAGATCGTTGAACGATAAGTCCATAAATCCCTGGCTGGGGCAGTCCTGTAGACAGAAGACCCCCACCGGCTCCAATCCAAAGACGCCCTTCAGGATGGACTCCACAAAGAAATCCCGACCAAAGCGCTGCCGCTCCTCCGCCGAAGCACCACCGACCAATTCCACCCTTACAGAATTCCTAAGACGCGTCAGACGCTCGCCTTCTCCAGATTTTTCCTTTTCCTTTGGAAAACTTTTATTGTCACCAAAAACATATATATCATTGCATTATATTACATTTGTTTTGTTTTTTTTCACATTTCATGGACTCTTTTTGGTGCATTTTGACTTTTCTTTCACAGTTTCAACATCTTTTCATCACATGACTTCCTTTTTTCCACATTTCACATCTTCATAGGCACTTTACATTTTCTTTTTCCACAGCACATTTTTACAAGCATAAAATCATATGTTCATAAAAGCCATTTTTGTTTTAAAATTGTGTCTGTGTGTGCAAAGTCCATGTGTGTGTTTAAAAGTCCATGTTTATGTAAAAGGATGTTGCACTTTCTCCCAGCCCGCTGCTCCGTCCCGTGATGGTGGTAGTGGGGGTGCGTCGGCGGGAGCCAGCAGCCGTGGGGGTCGGGACCCTCCTGCGTGTGAACCCGGCCCTCTCCTCCGAATGGCGACGTGCAGCGCCTCCTGTTTTTTTCTTCCCCACCAGCAGGTTGCGGGAGGTCCACACTGCGGCTTTGACGCTGTTGAGGGTGAGCCAGAGCGCGGCGAAGTCTGCGGCTGGGATGGTGTTGGCGCCCTGGCCCACCCCGCTGACCGCTAGCTGGTAGCTCAGCTGGACCTCCCCTGCTGGCAGGCTCGGGCATTGCAGGGGGCCGGTATCGGCCCACAGGTCCCTCGCCACGCTGCACTCCCAGAGCAAAGTACCGCCGCGGTCTCAGGTTGGCCACATCCTGGGCCGGGCAGGTGTTGATTCTCCCCATGCCCCGGGAGTGCATTGCGGCTCTGACCGGGAGGACCTCATGGAGCGCCATCCACGCCAGATCGTTTAGCTTGTTCTGGAGGGTGGGGTGGGCAGCGTTCCTCCAAGCCTGTTGGGCCTCACTAAGTGTGAGGCCAGGAACGGGGCTCACTGCTTCCCGGTCCTGCACAAGAGAGACAAGAGATTTGGCTTTGGTTAAAATATTGACATCCTGCCCCTCTAAGTCAAATTTAATTAAAAACTTTTTGATGAAAACATTTTTGTGGGGGCAGGTTAAAGCAACTGACGTTTAAGACTGTTTTAAATGTTCAACTTTTCAGGTAATGCACTTCTATCCAGAACCGGGCTAGGGCTGCCATGGTTGTCTCCGGAGGGGGTCGTCACAGATTCATGTGGAGGGCGGTGAAATGGGCTCCTAAAAACAGGTGGGGGTCTGGGAGGCCCTTTCCTCCATTTTCATGTATTTTCTTCATCGTCTCCCTCTTGAGTCTCTCCCACTTAGATCCCCACATGAAGTAAAACACTGCTCTCTCCACACCTAAAAGAAAGTGTCTTGGGGACTAAAACAGAACACAACAATAAAAGCAAGGGTAAAATCACAGCTTTAAAAATTAAAACTTTGCCTTCAAAAGTCATCTGTCGAAGTCCCCAGAACCCCAGTCGTTGCCTGACTTTCCCTAGCGCGTCAGTCCAGTTGCCCCATCCACCACCCTCGTTGTCAAATTTAATACCTAAAATCTTCATGTCCGGCCTGTTTAAAAATCTACTGCCAGATCTGGTCTTTACGCCACCCCACGGCTAAGAGCTGGGCCCTCGACTTGCTCCTGTTGAGCTTGGCTCCCGAGGCCCTTCCGCTCAGCCAGTCAAGCCGAGTGCTCTTTAACCGATAAAATGTCATTTAATGTGCGGTCACCGCCGTCTAAAGAGCATTATGTCGCGTCAGTCCACCTGGCAAGTCAAGTCCTTTAATCCATTTGTCCCTTCTCAAGATCTGTGCTTTCAGCGCCCGATGCACGCGAATCTAACAGGGGGGATAACGACAATTTCTGGCGGACGCCAGAGCTATTACACTAAGCGACGGTTGTGGGTGCCCATTTACACAAATTCTGCTGTATATCGATACAGAAAGCCCACCCACTTTTAAAACCTCCTGAAAACCCCATTTTTGCAGTACCTTTAAAAGGTACTGGTGCGAGACCCGATCGTAAAACGATTTCTCAAAGTCTAAATTTAGTACTAAAAGCCTTAATATGGCGCTCGACTCAGCACTAAATTGTCCGTGATCCTCCTTCCAGGTATCGCACAGACTTGATCCGGTGGATCACGCCCTAAAACAGCTCTACATGTAATGCTAAAAGTCTGCTAAAAGTTTGCTACAATCAAGATTTAAAAGGGTAATTGGTCTCCAGTTTCAAGCGTCAGTCCTGTCACCTTTTTTGTAAAGTAAAGAAACTATCCCTATCCTAAAGCTGTCTGGAAGTCGGTCGAAGTTCACAAATTCCTTTAAAAACAGTCAACATGTCATTGGCTAAAATGTCATAAAAGTTGCAACATAAATTCCACGGGAGTCCGGCCCCTCTCCGGCACTTTCCTCGTTTTAAAACCTTTAAGGCGTGACACTACAGGTCCTGTCACCTTTTTTGAGAAAAAATAAAAGTTTGCTGTAGTATATGAAACTATCCCTATCCTAAACCTGCTGTCTGGATTGTGTTCAGTCGGTCCGTTAGTTCGTCAAATTCTTTAAAACAGTCAACATGTCATTGGCTAAAATTTGTCATAAAGTGTTTGAGGTAACATAAAATTCCCAATGAGATTCGGGGACTCGCCTCCGTCCTCTCGGGCACTTTCCTGTTTTAAAACCTTTAAGACATTTTAAAATTTCAACCAATGTAAAATCTTCCGTTAAAAACTTCTGATTTAAAACTGTTGAACTTGAGAACTGTAAAACCTCTTCCATTGTTTCTAAATGTAAATTTTTTTCTGCATAGAGGTCCCCATAAAATTGTTCTATCATTTTTAAAATTCCCTCTATGCAGGTTTCTTCCCTCCCTTCTTCTTTTAATTTCATTATCCCACCCCCTCTAGAAATTATTTTCTTAAAAAAATACCTTGTACATTTTCCCCCTTCTTCTATTTCTCTTTCTTTGCTTCTTAAAATTGTTCCTTTACTTTTAATTTCGGCTAAGACTGACATTTCTTTTCTTACCTGTTTGATTTCTTCATTAAAATCAAAACCCATGTTTAAAAGGTTAAAATACCTCTGTAGTCTCTTTTGCAGCCCCAACATGCACCTCCTCTCTCTCTCTCTTTTATCTTTTTACCTTTAGTCTTAAAAAAAGTCTTGGTCCTACCCTTCACCATTTCCCACCAGTGTGCTTGTGAATCGTACAAGTCCTGGAGGGTCTGCCAGAGGCTGAACTGCTCCCTGTATTCTCTAACTATCTCCTCGTCTTGTAACAGGGAGCAGTTCAGCCTCCACAGCCCTCCACCTACCGTCACACCTGTGGGGAGTGAAAGGGTGCAGGAGAGCATGCAGTGATCGGAAAAGAACATAGGGGTCAATGTAGCATCCGTGGGCGGGCAATCTCTTGTTAAAACATAGTCGATACGGGAGGCTCGAGTGCCGTCACCACTGTGCCAGGTGAAGCCCTCCTCCCGTGGATGCACTTTTCTGTAACAGTCGACTAAATTAAAATCCCTAACTATATTCTTTAAAAGTACAGATGTTTTATCTACCTTAAAATCCTCCCCAGCATTCTTCCTATCTTGTTTGCTTAAAACACAATTAAAATCCCCTCCGACAACTAGGGGAGCCCTCCCTAGCATGTGGGGCTGCAGCTCTTCTAAAAAGGCATGTCGGTCGTGTTTGTCATTAAAACCATACACATTAAAGGGGACATTTTATGCAAATTTCACTTTTTGCATCCTTTTGTACCTCCATTTGGGTCTCTACAGCTCCTAATAACACTCCAAGTGCGAAAAAAAGCCATCCATCCGTTTTCTGTGAGTCAGTTGAACGATTTTGGTGTCAGGAATCATAGGCTTCTATGAGCCATTTTCTGGCTCCCTTATACTGACGTCAAAATAAGGGAATTTGCATAGAACCACCCTGGCGCCACCCCTCACCTCTCAACCCCCACATAGCCCCACCCACTCGATTAGTTGAAGATCCACCACATTAGTTTGCTGGTTTAACAAGCACGGACACAGAGCGCAATGGCTACAAGCAAGACACACATGAAGTGTTGTGTTGTTGGCTGCACAGAACAACACAAATCCTTGCACTTTCTCCCAGCCAAAGAGAACAGAAGAACCGAGTGGCTCCTTTTCATTTTCGATGGCCATGTTCCAGCAACAGTCGGCAAAAATCTTGTGTGTGGAACCACTTCAAGGCAGACTGCTTTGAAAACCTAGGACAGTAACGTTACACTGAGGGATTAGACATCAAACTTTGTTTGACAGAGGGATCTGTACCTACTGTCCGTGGTAAGTCACAAGATGAGAGACATGTAAGTACTTTCAAATAATGACTTTTGTGTTCCTATCGCAGTTACGCATGAACTAACGTTAGGTTGTTCGTGTTTTGTCATTTAGCACAAGCTAACGCAAACATTACGGCTAACGTTAGCCCTGCATCTGCTTGGAGTGAGCATTTTCTCCATTCCAAATTGCAAATGCAGCACACAGACGATCGAGTCATATTTGACAATCCCAGTCAATAATATCTGAAAGTAATGATTGTTAAAATGTTGTCTAGACGCTAGACCTCCATTAAATATTGCCATGTTATCCACAATTGAGGCGACCAACAGCTAAAAGCCCTTAGTATAAGCTAATGTTAGCTTGTAGCCTCACTTTATAACGTTATCCAGTGTTTGCACATTTCCCCTATAGCTCTATTTCATTTAAGCTGCAAGGGTTTGTCACAATTTGTAGTCGTTTTGTCCTTACTGATGAGGAGTTAGATATGGTCATGTTATCTACAATGAAGGTGGCCAGTAAGCTCTTAGTCTAGGCTAATGTTTGCTGTTGTAAATAAAGCGAGATATAGTACTGACAGTGCAAGAAGTTGTAGCCTCAGTTTTTAGCTCAAAGTAAACGTGCATATTATGTGCATGCCATTATTTTCATGTTTGGTTTTCTCTTTACTGCGGTGGTTCTCTCTTTAAGACTCTACCTGGCTGCTCTGCATTACAATGAGGATGCTGCACGAGACCAGGCCACCTCATCCTCTGGGGACACTATACAGGATGCATTTCCCAAAGTACAGGAAGGGAGAGTGCAGGGTGAAACCCATCAAAACCGAGACAACATTCCGTAAGTTACATATTTTTTTTATTTATCAACAATAAAAGATCTGTTCATGTTGCATGCTATTGCACTATGGTGTCTTTTACAATGAACAAAACAATAAATAAATGTACAATGAAATACTTTACAAACTATGTACATAGTTACGAAGTGTGAAATATTGCACAGGGTATGTGGAAGACTTGATGGGCTTCATCATGGGCGAGGTCTTTGTGGACCAAGAAGCATACAGGGAGGAACTCCTAAAAATAAGCATTCCTCCGGACCTGTCCTCAGAGTTTGAGCACCCAGAGAAGGAGGAGGTGATCGCCAACTATGTGTCTCGCTTCAATCCAGGGGAGGCAGTTTGAAGCCCACGTATTGTCCTTGGCTGTCAGGAAACTCCCGACGAACACGCAGGACCACGCATGACGGGATGACGACCCTTATTCTGTATCCAAGGAATCCCCAACACCAACTGACAAAGCTCCTATAGGCAAGCTATCTGTAACGAGTAAAAAAAAAAAAAAAACATTGCAGTAGTTAGCAGGTTACATAATCTGTCAGTTCTGTCAAAAGTGCATATTGCATATGTCATGTTTTATTTCTGTTTTGTGTAATAAATATATTGTAATGTCTTAACCCTCTAGGCGCCACTGTCGAGTTTACTCGACAAGATGCGGTACTGAATAAAACGGCCGATTTAGTCAAATAGGGTGTCATATTTCGTTCGACATCCACTCCACTAGATGTCATACGTCATCCCCGAGTCCGAAAAAGGTCATGGTTTAAACAAAACTTTTGAGCTACAGCGCATTGAATCAGTGCGTGCAATACCGGAGCTAGTGTGGGTGTGAGCCACTTTGTCAGAGCGATATTGTCAACGTCAGCGAGTATTTGCATTAGATTATCGTCTAATGGCATCAAAAAAGTTTACCTGAAATGAAGTGTTGGGTCTTCTATTCGCGGACCCTGATTCTGAAGGGGAATATCTGCCTTCAGGAAATGACGGTGATTCGTTTAGTGAGGCTTCAGATGCGTCCCTACCTTGCAATGATGCAGCTGGACAAAGTGAGAGTTTACTCCATAGTTTAGCTTACACCAAGCACAAACGTTGAAATGTTTGCCCAATGTCACTGGTGGGAATAATGTTTCACGGGTTCGGAGTGTTCATCGGGAAGTTAGCAGGGTGTGGCGAACGAGGCTGGAGGTAGCCTAATGTCCATAGCGCTAGCTTCTGTCTTGTGCCTCTCCACAATCGTGGCGACAGTAACGTGGTGGAGCCTTTGTCTAATGCCACTGGGTATGTTAGACGAGGTCGAAGTGCTCATAGGACAGTTCGGGGGGAACGTAGTGGCAGTGTGGGGAGTCGCAATGAGAATGACAGTAGGCCTAGTCCGAAGCTCGCTTCTCTCCACTTTCGGCCTTGAGGCAGATCTGGCCATGCTGCTTTCGCATGGTGGAGGTGGTGACACGCTCTCTTCCTCTCCCTCTCCCACACACACACACACATTAGGTCATGCATAGTCTATCACAAGATGATGGGAATGCCGGCCCTGTATGGATAGGGAGTCATTATCTCTACAGCAAAAGGCCTGCTACATAAAAAAAAACAATGTCAGCCATTTATTAGTAATGATTTACACTGTTGATTTGCTATCTATTTCCCTGATCATTTAGGACATACACTATGTGTTCCTTTTTGTGTGTTCATGCCCTTGTGATGTGTGTGTCTTTGTCAGCTAAGAAAAAAAAACATCAACAAAAACAACAAAAAGAAAACAAATACTAACATTGTCTCTTGTCTTGTCTCGTCATCTCACTCCTGATCTGTGCCTTGCCGTGGCAAATGAGCTTTTGAACTAAACAGGTCTTGTCTACAGTGGGTCCCAGTTAAAAATTGACACTTCATTCACGATCATGGTGAATGGTGAAATGTAAGTACAACTGCAGCCGCTTGGGGGCAGCATAGTCCGCTGTGGAGTTCCACGGTCGAACCAGACGGCGCATTGACAGCAAGGGCTGTGATTGGCGAAGATTTTCAGTGCGTTTCTCTGTGTTTTTAGCAGCCCCTGCAACATGCTAGTCCACTGTTGCCTAAGCCTTGTACATAATGTTAAACATAGTTTTGGATTCAGTGGCAAGATTTCTTGATTGTACAGTGTCTGTCTCTCAGTAATGTTTTAAAATGAGAGCTTAGGGTCAGCTGGCAGTAGGCTACTTTGTCGGTAGTCATGAGAAGTTAAACTTGCTAACAGAACATAAATATGCTGCCCAGAAACCTTGTGAATAGTTCTGATTTTTTTTACTACACTAACGAGGTTGAAATATAGACTTTGCCTACAGCATCTCCTTAACAGTAATGTTAACAAAATGACAGCATTCATATGACAAAGGAAAACGAATTCGGTCACTCAAGACTGTGCCACAGCAACCAGTGTAGGCTACAGTCCTGCCCAATAGGCCTACTCGAAGCAGATAGCGTTGTCTGACGGTCGAGTGGGTTACGTATTTCCAGAACAGGTCTGCAACTTTTAGGTAGTTCTGAGTTCGAATCTAGGCAGGAGCAGAGCCATATAAAGGCCTAGGCCTATTGTTATCATTTTTTGCAAGGTGTTGCTCTTGGCAAGACTTGTTTATAAGACGTTTGGTGATTAATTGATAGCTGTTTTTGGGACACGCGTAAACATTCTTTATAATGAGCGATCCGGGGAGTAAAACGACTGTTACGCTGTTACAACTGTAGGCTACAATGATTGCAATACAAAAATATGCTGCGTATTAGTTTAGTTAGTTTTGTGATGTTTTGCACTTTTGCCTCATGTGTTTTCAGGTTTGAGGGCTTTTTTGGCAAGATTGACCTTGGTTAGACTCTGCATATGTTATTTCTCCATTATGGAAAATAAAGTAAATTTTCGACACCGCCTGTTATTAGTTCAATAACAAGTGTTGCTTGTTAAAACATGTGACTAGTGAAACTCAAATGATTTTAGAAATATTTAGCCAAAGCCAAAAGTGTTAGAGAGAAGAGAGGCCCGGTGCAGCTCAGATGTCTTCTTAATTTTCTTTATTCTTTAGTAAAGGTGCAGAACATTATTAAACTTTGACTAACGCGTTTACGATGTTCGTTAGTCAAAAACATCGACACATCGAAATGTTAGTCAAAGTTTAATAATGTTCTGCACCTTTTCCTGAAGAATAAAGAAAATTCAGAAGACATCTGAGCTGCACCGCAGCTCTCCTCTAAAAAATATCTGTCCTGGCCTGGTTGCAAACGGATTGTGGCCAAACGACAGAAGCGCTGAGAACCCTCCTTTGTCTACCAAAAGTGTTACTTTGTGCCCCCCTCCCCACTGCTTGTGAAAGAAGGGGATGGGGGAGGGGGCTTAACGTGAAAAAGCTTAAAGTCACAAAACGGCAACGAAGTCGTTTTTAGGCTACAGGCCTTCATAATGGTAGGCTACAGGAAGTGGGGGAGGGTATGGGATGACCAGAGCCGTCATCTATCGTCTTTCAGGCACACAGCTCGTTATATAGCCTATCGACTGCCTTAACAGATAGGCTTTGCTCTTGGGTTTGGCCTTACAGCGAACTCAATGCTCTTGTTGCTTGCAGTTTGTTAAATAAAGCGATGCAGATTACATGATTTATTTCTGATTAATTGCGTCTTTTGATGTATTTTGCAACATTTGCTTGTTAGGCTGGGCTACTGTCAATGTCCTGTACAGGTCAATGTTCAACAATTGCTGGTGTAGGCCTAGGCTATTAATCAATTAGGGACTGTTCGTTATTTATTTAATTAAGGGGCTACCGGAGGAGTCTTGGGAGCGTTAGTCAAAAAAGACGTGACCCTCCCTCGCCAGCAAGAATTTTTTCTATGACCCTCCAAAGTCATTGAGAAAAAACGCATGACCCTCCCCAGTCCCAACAATTTATTGATGCCTTAGGCTACTGGGTCAATTTGGGAGCTTGCATGCTACTGACTCCTTCCTTGAAATGCCTTGAAAAGGGGAATATTGGGCATGAATCATTGTGCTGAACGGTATTTGTCAATGAGCAGAAACACACACGACATTCAAACTATTGATAAGATGTACTGGTCTGTATCTATAGGCTAACATTGGACAAATAAATGACACTGACTCGCCATATCCTGACTCAGGAAAAAAAAACATTTTCTTGCTTTGCCGCAAACTCAGCAATGAAATCATAGGCCAGTTTGCAGGTAGCCTAACGTCTTTTTCATAGAAGGGAGAGCCCAGTCTCTCCTGTGACATGGAGGTGCGCAAATAGTTTTTAATAGCCTGTTCACCTTCGAAAAGCTTCGTTCACCCGATGCCAGTCACTGATCGCAATTTCAAAGTTCGGAAAGCTTCATCTTTTTAAGTTTTAAGTGCAGTGGCCCCTATCTGCCCCCTTCGGAATTATATCTCGAGCCTATTATAAGGTCCAGTGCGTTATGTCCTGGGATTCGATGTGCTCAAAAAGAAAAGAAAAACACTTTTTATAGATGGTTATGAGGAGCAATGTGAGAGAGAAATTTGATGATCATTGATCGTTGTTTTGGGACGTTAAGCCTTTTCCATAGGCGTCAGTGAAGGAGATTGAAGAATGACCATTTTTTTATACGAAAATATTTCTTAACTACAAAAACTCAGTGTCTAAAAACTCAGTGTCATTCAGACTCAACCCTCTTGTTGTTTTATTATCTTTTTCGTTGTCGTTTGAACGTTGGCAGTGTTGCGGTTGCAATTTAAGTGAAATTTCTACAGTAGGCCTACAACATGCTGTTAGGCTGGGCTACTGTCAATGTATTTTGTACAGGTAAATGTTCAACAATTGCTGGTGTACAGATTATATAATCAATTAGCTAAATCATTTGTCCAGCTGTTTAAACATTTTTTTAGTGCTACATTCAAACGCAAAAAGGTGCTTTGATATATTTTTCGCTTGAACGTCCGGGAAGCAGGCATGCTTTGGTTGCAATGAATGAGGATAATTGCTTTTTTGCATTATTTTGAATATGACTCGCTCCAGTCTCAACAGCACGTACTTTTTCCACACGCTAAGTTCTAACACACATAGGCCTATCCCCTCTCGCTCTCTCCATCCCTGCACACGGTGCTTTCTTAAAGGAGCTGCACCATTTTACAACAATTGCATCTACATTTTCATATTAGAATGTTTTGTCAAGTGTAAGCTTAAACTACCGTGATCAATTTAAGTTTCCGTGCCCCCGCTGCGTCATGGAAGCAGTAAGTCAGTCGCATCAAAAATAGTAGTGGCACCCAAGTGACACCTTGTGGTTGTTTGTGTCAACTGCAGTTTGTGCCATTTCTGCTGAGAAAATGGGGTGCGTGATTCATGAAGGAACCCGGCCCAAATTTAACGGGGACCCACTGTATCTTTATGTCTGTCTATTATTGTTGTGCATTGACAATGACAACTGCTAACGTTTTATAATGGTATTATATGGTATTACATCATGGTATAGCACATTTGTCTTTATGGGGGTTTGGGAATAATGATGTGATGATAACTTTTCATCTGAGACTTTTTTGTCTGACTTTTTTCTGACAGCGTTTTTTCTGAGGCTGATTTTCTGAGACCTGACTCCACTTTTTCTGACAGCGTTTTTTCTGAGATCTGACTCCACTTTTTCTGACAGCGTTTTTTCTGAGACCTGACTCCACTTTTTCTGACAGCGTTTTTTCTGAGACCTGACTCCACTTTTTCTGACAGACTGACTCCTTTGAGATGTTTTTCTGAGGCCTTTTGGTTTGAAGCAGTTTTATCTGAGGATGACAAAGGTTTTTCTGAAGCTGAGGCAGTTTTGTCTGAAGATGACAGATGTTTTTCTGAGTCTGACCACCTGAGTCTGGTTTTTCTGACGCTGAGGCAGTTTGGTCTGAAGATGACAGATGTTTTTCTGAGTCTGACACCTGAGTCTGAGGATGTCCTAAAATGAACACCGTACAGGTGGCTTCTCATAACCCAAATAAAGCTTTGGGTAAAGGTTTTCTTCAGTCGGCGCAGTGATGATGAACATACATAACATATCCTTTTTGTTTTTTTTTTTAAGTTCAGGTTTTCAGCCAATTTCTTTAAGCCTCGTCGTCGTCGTCATTCGGCAGTAGAAGGCAGGCAGCTGTAGCTACATCTCTGGCACGAACCATGCTTTCTTCACCCAATAATTTAGTTTTGTGCGGTTGTAAGTACATCCTCAAACGGCACACGCTGTTCCCGAAGCTTTTAAAGGCATAATATTATTCAGCAACAACGCGACAATACATCGATGCGATTAGCCTGACATCTGATCAGCAAAATACACAGCTGAGGCATCAGGTGCAGTGTACGGCCACACAATTCCACCGGAAGTGTTGCCCACAAATGCTGCACAAACGTTTCCCCAGCAACCACCCCAGGAAACTTGTGGATAGTGCAACATAAGTTCTGTGTTCCAATCATTTCGACCACACTCACTGTGCCTGCCTACAGTTAGAAAGTGGTTTTGCATCGATGTTCTGAAAACCTGGACCTGTACGTCACGACGATCGACCACCAGCTCACAGGCTGTAAGTACAAACAAACTTTTCCACCTAACGACTGTTACAAAATAGTGTGTTCATATTCTTCACGTTAGCATGCATGAAAAGGGCACAAGCTAGGCTTAGACTAGCCTATATTACAGGAAGCTACACCAGGCACGTAACTAAAGTGTTCTGTTCAAGGATGTGTAAAATCAGAGAATGTCTAATAGGAAGGGCTCTGGTAAAATCCATTAGAGGAATGGTCTATTTTTTTTTACGTAGCCTACAGGCCACGCGCCAGGTGTAGCTACTTCCATTGATTAGACCAATTGGAAGCTAATTGTTGCAGAAGACTCAACACAAACGGAATGCTTCAGTTACGCGTCCTGGTGTAGCTACACTCATAAGAAACTGTATGACCACACTACCCAGAGATTTAGCTTGTTGAACCTATAATCTTCTAACCTAAGCGTTAAACCACAAATAATAATATTGGCAACAATATCTTATGCTCAACTAAGGACTGGTATTGTTCTAGTCTAAACAGGGAGAATCAAAACACAATACCCGCACTATTAGGCTAAGTTGCTATCACTAGAGCCCAGGTATTTACACTTCAGTCTAATTTATGTCTTGCCATTATTACATTGGCCTTTGTAGGCCTACAATGATGTTTTGTTTGATTACTTGCTGTTTACTTAGTGTTTTGTATGTCTTCCAGAGCACATCCTCATGTTGGGCTACACAGCTTTCTAGCCTACATTAGGTCATCATCGTTAGAAGCAAAGGTTTGTGATCTAACTTTTATTGTTGTGTTAGTTAGTTTCTAGAAGTCTTTTCTAGTAGGCTAATACAGGTTCTTATGTGCTCGTCAATGTTTGGGAAAGTCAATTCATGGGTTTCTACAGGTCACTTTCCACAGGTGTATAAAATCAAGTACCTCGATTATGAATGCAGACTGCATGGTGCTTGATTAATACACCTGTGTAAATGGACCTGATAACCCATGAATTGCATAACAGATATAATTGATATTATTGAATGTCTTCTTTGTGGGTGTGCTACTTAGTACATACTACACCTTACCACAGTCACTAAAATATTTTTGTTTCCATTGTGCCAGTACAGTTTTGTGTGAGATGGTGAATGTCCTGTGTACTATTAGTATCTTGTAACTTGACAGTAATACACATTTATTTACTTTAGGTACCCAAACAGAATACTTCATGAAAAGTATGAGTATTGATACAAGCACTTCGGATACACCATGGACATGGGGGCCTGCTACCTCTACTCCCATCAAGCCTGTTCATCCAAGGCCAGCTAGAAGACCTCGGGTTGATCAAGAGGAGGAGGATGAAAGTGACATCTCCACAATAACACCTGATGGCTCCACCTATGGCCCAGCTAAATCAATGACCAATGTAATAGAATCATCACAGCCAACAAATGTGTTTGGTGTGTTGTCCCTTCGGATACCCAGGACAACACAAGCCGAAAACAACAACTCAGACCTTTTTCCCTAAATAATCCCAGCACCATCTAACAAAGGATCTGCAGGCCAGATGTCTGCATCGTCTGGCAAAAGAGGACATTGTTAATTCTGTGCATAGTTTGATGTTCTTGTTTTGTGTTTGCATTATTTTAATAGACTGCAATATTACTATTTGTCAGTGTTTTTCAGACCAAGGACCACTTAAACAATAATAATTTAAACAAAAAAAAAGATCACTGACCACCTAGCAAAAAACAAACAAACTAGTAGACCTACTTCAACAGTATATTACACAATGGCCTTCTCACTAAACCACCTTGCTTATTGTCTTTGCACCTTGCTTATGCTGTCATATGATTTAAACTGGCATATTGTAGGTTACATAAGTGTTGCAGAACTGTTTGATTTACATATACAAGTTGGCTCAATATGGCAAACAACTCATCTATTATATTTTACCACATCTACTTGTGACTTGAGAGAGCTTGCGGACCACACTTTGAGTACCACTGCTGTATGTAAATATAATAAAGCTATTTATTGAAAATTGACCTGTTTTGTATATTCGTTTTAGAAGTTGCATCAGTTTTTGTCCCTTTTAGGCTAAAGGTTTATCTTACCTTTCATATCTTCTGTCTCACAGGGGGCCATAGTCGTCATAGTCGAATGTTTAGTGCATTTTGAAGGGAGTACATTATAATGCTAAGGCAGACTGGTTCTAATCCTGGGTACAGGGTCATACAGACAACAGGGGTACTGGTGTTGCCCATTTTTCTAACCACATGAGCAATCCCCTTATGAAAAAGTAGTATAGGAATCGTATAGTATGTTGGGACAAAATATTATAGTAATCTTATAGGAATACGTATTTTGGGACAGACTGTAGAAGTACTACTAATAACTCTATAATATCCTATAACTGCTATAGTTTTTCTATAGTAGTCTTATACTATAAGATTCCTATAGTACTTTTCCTAAGGGTCATAATGACAGAAAACAACTTGAGTAGGCTAACCTCTGCCAATGTAGGCTATCAACGCCATAGTTTATACTCATTACTGGAGAAGTCTTGCAGCACACGTTCTCTGCTTCTGTAGGCATTCTGGTGCAATTCCAGCGAAATATAGCTAGTAGCTAAGTGTGTTTGCTTAGGGGGCTTGACGGAAAAAGCTTAAAGTCACAAAACGGCAACGAAGTCGTTTTTAGGCTACAGGCCTTCATAATGGTAGGCTACAGGAAGTGGGGGAGGGTATGGGATGACCAGAGCCGTCATCTATCGCCTTTCCAGGCACACAGCTGGTTATATAGCCTATCGACTGCCTTAACAGATAGGCTTTGCTCTTGGTTTGGCCTTTACAGCGAACTCAATGCTCTTGTTGCTTGCAGTTTGTTAAATAAAGCGATGCAGATTACATGATTTATTTCTGATTAATTGAGTCTTTTGATGTATTTTGCAACATTTGCTTGTTAGGCTGGGCTACTGTCAATGTCCTGTACAGGTCAATGTTCAACAATTGCTGGTGTAGGCCTAGGCTATTAATCAATTAGGGACTGTTCGCTATTTATTTAATTAAGGTTACCGGAGGAGTCTTGGGAGCGTTAGTCAAAAAGCGGACCCTCCCTCGCCAGCAAGAATTTTTTCTATGACCCTCCAAAGTCATTGAGAAAAAACGCATGACCCTCCCCAGTCCCAACAATTTATTGATGCCTTAGGCTACTGGGTCAATTTGGGAGCTTGCATGCTCTGACTCCTTCCTTGAAATGCCTTGAAAAGGGGGGAATTAATTGGGCATGAATCATTGTGCTGAACGGTATTTGTCAATGAGCAGAAACACACCGACATTCAAACTATTGATAAGATGTACTGGTCTGTATCTATAGGCTAACATTGGACAAATAAATGACACTGACTCGCCATATCCTGACTCAGGAAAAAAAACATTTTCTTGCTTTGCCGCAAACTCAGCAATGAAATCATAGGCCAGTTTGCAGGTAGCCTAACGTCTTTTTCATAGAAGGGAGAGCCCAGTCTCTCCTGTGACATGGAGGTGCGCAAATAGTTTTTTAATAGCCTGTTCACCTTGAAAAAGCTTCGTTCACCCGATGCCAGTCACTGATCGCAATTTCAAAGTTCGGAAAGCTTCATCTTTTTAAGTTTTAAGTGCAGTGGCCCCTATCTGCCCCTTCGAATTATATCTCTCGAGCCTATTATAAGGGTCCAGTGCGTTATGTCCTGGGATTCGGATGTGCTCAAAAAGAAAAAAAAAACACTTTTTTATAGATGGTTATGAGGAGCAATGTGAGAGAGAAATTTGATGATCATTGATGGCTGTTTTGGGACGTTAAGCCTTTTCCATAGGCCAGTGAGTGAAGGAGATTGAAGAATGACCATTTTTTTATTTTTATCTAAAAATATTTCTTAACTACAAAAACTCAGTGTCTAAAAACTCAGTGTCATTCAGACTCAACCCTCTTGTTGTTTTATTATCTTTTTCGTTGTCGTTTGAACGTTGGCAGTGTTCTTGGTTGCAATTTAAGTGAAATTTCTACAGTAGGCCTACAACATGCTGTTAGGCTGGGCTACTGTCAATGTACTTGTACAGGTAAATGTTCAACAATTGCTGGTGTACAGATTATATAATCAATTAGCTAAATCATTTGTCCAGCTGTTTAAACATTTTTTTTCGTGCTACATTCAAACGCAAAAGGTGCTTTGATATATTTTTCGTTTGAACGCCGAAGCAGGCATGCTTTGGTTGCAATGAATGAGGATAATTGCTTTTTGCATTATTTTGAATATGACTCGCTCCAGTCTCAACAGCACGCACTTTTTCCACACGCTAAGTTCTAACACACATAGGCCTATCCCTTCTCGCTTTCTCTCTCCCATCCCTGCACACGGTGCTTTCTTAAAGGAGCTGCACCATTTTACAACAATTGCATCTACATTTTCATATTAGAATGTTTTGTCAAGTGTAAGCTTAAACTACCGTGATCAATTTAAGTTTCCGTGCCCCGCCAAGGCCATGGAAGCAGTAAGTCAGTCGCATCAAAAATAGTAGTGGCACCTGTGACACCTTGTGGTTGTTTGTGTCAACTGCAGTTTGTGCCATTTCTGCTGAGAAAATGGGGTGCGTGATTCATGAAGGAACCCGGGCCCAAATTTAACGGGGACCCACTGTATCTTTATGTCTGTCTATTATTGTTGTGCATTGACAATGACAACTGCTAACGTTTATAATGGTATTATATGGTATTACATCATGGTATAGCACATTTGTCTTTATGGGGGTTTGGGAATAATGATGTGATGATAACTTTTCATCTGAGACTTTTTGTCTGACTTTTTCTGACAGCCGTTTTTTCTGAGGCTGATTTTCTGAGACCTGACTCCACTTTTTTTCTGACAGCGTTTTTCTGAGATCTGACTCCACTTTTTGGAGCTGACAGCTCCACTTTTTCTGAGACCTGAGACCTGACTTTTTCTGACAGACTGACTCCTTTGAGATGTTTTTCTGAGGCCTTTGGTTTTGAAGCAGTTTTATCTGAGGATGACAAAGGTTTTTCTGAAGCTGGAGGCAGTTTTGTCTGAAGATGACAGATGTTTTTCTGAGTCTGACCACCTGAGTCTGGTTTTTCTGACGCTGAGGCAGTTTGGTCTGAAGATGACAGATGTGTTTTCTGAGTCTGACACCTGAGTCTGAGGATGTCCTAAAATGAACACCGCATTGGTGGCTTCTCATAACCCAAATAAAGCTTTGGGTAAAGGTTTTCTTCAGTCGGGCGCAGTGATGATGAACATACATAACATATCCTTTTCGGGATGTTTTAAGTTCAGGTTTTCAGCCAATTTCTTTAAGCCTCGCCGCCGCCGTCTATTCGCAGTAGAACTGTAGCTACATCTCTGGCACGAACCATGCTTTCTTCACCCAATAATTTAGTTTTGTGCGGCTGTAGGTACATCCTCAAACGGCACACGCCAGTTCCCCCCAGCTTTTAAAAGGCATAATATTATTCAGCAACAACGCCGACAATACATCGATCGATTAGCCTGACATCTGATCAGCAAAATACACAGCTGAGGCATCAGGTGCAGTGTACGGCCACACAATTCCACGGAAGTGTTGCCCACAAATGTTGCACAAACGTGATCCCCAGCAACCACCCCAGGAAACTTGTGGATAGTGCAACATTAGTTCTGTGTTCCAATCATTTCACCACACTCACTGTGCCTGCCTACAGTTAGAAAGTGGTTTTGCATCGATGTTCTGCAAACCTGGACCTGTAATGCCACGACGATCGACCACCAGCTCACAGGCTGTACAAACAAACTTTTCCACCTAACGACTGTTACAAAAATAGTGTGTTCATATTCTTCACGTGCTAGCATGCATGAAAAGGGCACAAGCTAGGGCTTAGACTAGCCTATATTACAGGAAGCTACACCAGGCACGAACTAAAGTGTTCTGTTAGCGATGTGTAAAAATCAGAGAATGTCTAATAGGAAGGGCTCTGGTAAAATCCATTAGAGGAATGGTCTATTTTTTTTCGTAGCCTACAGGCCACGCCACCAGGTGTAGCTACTTCCATTGATTAGACCAATTGAAGCTAATTGTTGCAGAAGACTCAACACAAACGAATGCTTCAGTTAATGTGCCTTGGTGTAGCTACACTCATAAGAAACTGTGACCACACTACCCAGAGATTTAGCTTGTTGAACCTATAATCTTCTAACCTAAGCTGCTAAAACCACAAATAATAATATTGGCAACAATATCTTATGCTCAACTAAGGACTGGTATTGTTCCTAGTCTAAACAGGGAGAATCAAAACACACACCCGTGCACTATTAGGCTAAGTTGCTATCACTAGAGCCCAGGTATTTACACTTCAGTCTAATTTATGTCTTGCCATTATTACATTGGCCTTTGTAGGCCTACAATGATGTTTTTTGTTTGATTACTTGCTGTTTACTTAGTGTTTTGTATGTCTTCCAGAGCACATCCTCATGTTGGGCTACACAGCTTTCTAGCCTACATTAGGGTCATCAATGCTAGGAAGCAAAGGTTTGTGATCTAACTTTATTGTTGTGTTAGTTAGTTTCTAGTCTTTTTCTAGTAGGCTAATACAGGTTCTTATGTACTGCACAATGTTTGGGAAAGTCAATTCATGGGTTTCTACAGGTCCTTTCCACAGGTGTATAAAAATCAAATACCTCGATTATGAATGCAGACTGCATGGTGCTTGATTAATACACCTGTGTAAATGGACCTGATAACCCATGAATTGCATAACAGATATAATTGATATTATTGAATGTCTTCTTGTGGGTGTGCTACTTAGTACATACTACACCTTACCACAGTCACTAAAATATTTTTGTTTTTCCATTGTGCCAGTACAGTTTTGTGTGGATGGTGAATGTCCTGTGTACTATTAGTATCTTTTGTAACTTGACAGTAATACACATTTATTTACTTTTAGGTACTCCAAACAGAATACTTCATGAAAAGTATGAGTATTGATACAAGCACTTCGATACACCATGGACATGGGGCCTGCTACCCTACTTCCCATCAAGCCTGTTCATCCAAGGCCAGCTAGAAGACC